>NC_088365.1:38983873-39253873 GCF_034508935.2 Berghia stephanieae
GTTTTTCTTCTTCTTCTCAGCTGCCCCTCAATGCAAGTTTGTATGAACCTCTGAATCAATTTGTCTTAATAAAAAAATATTTTTACATTAATTGTAAAACAATAGGAAAGGATTTCGCTTATAACAGTTGTATCAAAATAGATAACTGGTAAGGATCGCAACTCACAGATGATTTACAGTATCAAAATTATGACTTTTCCGCTTATCCATTTTGAAGGAATTCGTTAAAATGGAAAGTACGGTTAATTGAAACTTAAACAATATACACTCAGTAATCTGATTATGAAGGAACGAATGGCAATCCTTAACTATCAGACATCTACATTTTATTACTATCAATACACCTTACTGATGAATACAAATGAAAGTGAACATAACGCACTTTCAACATCTTTTTGATTGCAAAATTTATAGAAATAGTTCGTGTTTTTGCCAAAGAGGATTACATAAATTTAATGTAAACTGGTCAAAAGTAGAAATTCATCAATTTATGATACATTATTTCCACATAAATATGTCTATGTGTTCAGCAATAACAACATCTACAACAACCCCACCAACAACAACAAAGACATACTGGATACATCAATCATCACAGTCTAGTGATGAAGATGAGGAAAAGGAGAAATGAAACGGAAAGATTTCATGGCATCACTCTAACCAATGAAATCTAATTTTCCTCCAGTTCGCTATGGTTGGAGCACGCCTTTTCCCAGTCTTCCCTTGTCATATCATTTATTGCTCGTCAGTGAGAGTAAATTTGGTGTTCCACCCTCTCATCTTTCCCTTTACTTGGGTCCAAATGAGCTCGATTGGATTGCGCTCACAGTGATATGGGGAAAGTCGTGCAACCTCGTGTCAAAACTCATTGATTAGACAGACTGCTTTGAAAACTGGTTCTGGTTTGTTTCTTTTTGAGTATAGTTGAGCCTTTGACAAATAGAATATATAGTGCCGTCTGATTGGAGCCATGAAATCATATCAGTTTTTATAGTTGCCGAAGTTGGAGCATTGAGGTGATCATGGGCCACAGAATTGTAGCGTTGTCCAATGCAATAAGGCTGAGTGCTTTGATGAAAGGCAGCAAACGGTTCTTTATCCAGTCTTCAAACACCTCTGCATTCACCCCAGAATGATAGTCTCAACCTTGCAGATGATGCAGAAAAAATGGTATAGCATACTCCTAAATACCCAGAATATCAATGAACTCACGTTCATCCAGCTCCATACACCTTTGGATGATATACATATCAACGTTGTCTTGGATCCTTTTCCAATCAGTAGAATTCGAAACGGAAAAAAAAAAGATTTTTTTCGAGGCATGAAATAAAACTCTTTTATTTTATTTTTTGTTGGTTCTGTTTTTTTAATTTACGAATTTTATTTTTACTTTTAACTTAATTTTTTTTTAATGTCAGCACTTAACACAATATATTGAGTAAAATCGTACTGTCAGAAATCCAACAATTGTCAGAAAATTTACAGGCCTGTGACATGCTAATATAGTAGACCTGCCTTATTGAAAAATTTAAAATTCTTAGTTTTTAGGAGATAAAAAGAGTAGTCACTATAGTTTACTTTGTTGATCAACAATAATTTACCCTCAGAATGTTTAAATTACACTTCAAAATCTTTAAAATGATACCATCAACTTTCATTTTCAATAAGTTTTAATAACTTAGAAATGCTCATGAAATTCTGAAATTGGAGCCCAAACTTCGTAATTTTACGAAATTTTCATAGTAGTCTGACTAATATTACTGTTGGAACTGTGTTTTCAGTCCACCAGTGGACTGAATACACAGCTGTGTATTCAGTCCACCAGAAGAGATTATAATTATACGGGCTGAACTGTTTGACTGAGTGCAAGAAGGCGAGGTGGCCGGCTGATTTAGCACAGCATAACTGTAACCGGGGTAGGGTGGGTTAGGTGTTCAAGCTCCTTTCTAGGCATACTATTTTCTTTCTTTCTTTCTGTTTTTTTTTTCATTTATTTATTTATTTTTTTGTACTCCCTTGGCAAACAAATTCTTAATTTTCAACTTCAACACGTTGACACCATTCCTAGTGACTTGAGAAGTTTGAACGACATTTAACATTTTTTATATTTTATATTTATTTACTTTTACTCACTTTAAATATTATAATTTTGATTTAGAACATAGTAAGACGTCAAAATTGTGCATTCCTTGTATGTAACAATACGAGTCGGGAGAAAATCGACACAAAAACAAACAAACAAAATTTATTTTTTTAATTTTTAAAAAGAAAGAAAACAAAACAAAAAAATGTTAAGAGAACAACTTTTTAGTTATAGGGCCTTGGATATGTTTGAGGGATCATCAGAGAGAGGGAGGGAGAGAGAGAGAGAGAGAGAGAGAGAGAGAGAGAGAGAGAGAGAGAGAGAGAGAGAGAGAGAGAGAGAGAGAGAGAGAGAGAGAAAGAGAGAGAGAGAGAGAGAGGAAGAGAGAGAGAGAGGGTGGGGATGGGGGTGGGAGAGATTAGAGACAGAGAGAGAGATAGATAGGGCTAGTAATAGGGCTAGTAGAAAGGAAGAAATGGGATACCAGTCAAAAAATTCTTAATTTTCAACTTCAACACGTTGACACCATTCCTGGTGACTTGAGGAAGTTTGAACCACATTTCACTTTTTTTTTAGTTATTTACTTTTACTCACTTTTAATATTATTATTTTAATTTAGAACGAGACCTCAAAATTTATTGCCTTGTGTATTCCTTGTACGTAACAAGCCAGGAGAAAAACGAACAAACAGAAAACAAAAAAGTTAACAGAACAACTTTATAGTTAGGGTCTTGAGAGAGAGCGAGAGAGAGAGAGAGAGAAAGAGAGAGAGAGAGAGAGAGAGAGAGAGAGAGAGAGAGAGAGAGAGAGAGAGAGAGAGAGAGAGAGAGAGAGAGAGAGAGAGAGAGAGAGAGAGAGAGAGAGAGAGAGAGAGAGAGAGAGAGAGAGAGAGAGAGAGAGAGAGAGAGAGAGAGATAGGGCTAGTAGAAAGGAAAATATGGGATACCAATAAAAAAAAAATCTAGTTTTACAAGACATGATAGACAATGAACAATAGACTAGCTCTACAAGCCAAAGGACTAGGAATGATTGTGAAAGAAAAAGACGTTGGAAGACGACAAAGTCAAGACTGCCCGGGGTGGGAGGCACAGGCGGGCTCGAGGCCAGTGATCGATGTGAAAAGTGGCTAAATAGAACCTTACTTGGGCAAAAAATACCAAAACTCTGATCTCCTTTGAAAAAATCATTGGTTTTGATAATCACAAAAATTCTAACGGACTGGGAAAAATAGATATAAATGTTAAATTTAAATTAATTATAGAAACATTATTCTCTCTTATTTTGGCCAAATCGGTCAGGCCAATGGCTATCTAACAGCCACGGTAAGAATCTCAGGCTCCTGATTTCGAGCAACTCTCATCAAGACTTTCCGAGAGTAAATAAAACGCTGTAAATGATATTATTAAGCCGTCAAATTGCCATAAATTTTATGCCTGTCCATTTTTTATGATGCCTAACCTATAATAGGCTCAGTATCAATGTGGTCAATACTGATTAAGCTGTCCCTCCAGGAAATCGCGGCGCTTGCGGCCGCAACGCGGCCGCGATTTTTCGCAATTTTGACAATTGCCGCAATTTTTTGCAATTTTCCATGTTCTGGAGTCACATATAATCATATAATGCTAAACATAGGAATATACTACTGCCACCGTCACACAAAACTATTAAAGAAGCTATTTAATAATAATTTTATTGCTAACATCAATCTATTATATAATATATTATATATATATATATATATATATATATATATATATATATATATATATATATATATATATATATATATATATATATATATACACATATATATTTTTTTTTTTTTTTTTTTTTAAATTTATTTATTTATTTATTTTATTTTTTTTATTATGGGTGTTTAATTAGAAAATTAAACGAGACTTACCTGTAAGTTGAAGTTTGATTGGAATTTTATAGACCCAAGAATATTCTTAGGCCTTGACCGAGAGAGAAAGCGTCCCTGCACATGCGCAATCACTATTTAAAGCTAATAGGCTACAATAGCTGTTACCATCAATTATCTAATTTAAAAAGACCTCAAATTGATTTGCAATTTTGCACAACGATGTATACATTCATGGGGTGGGATAAAATTGGGAAGGGCGGTCAAGGCCTAAGAATATTCTTGGGTCTATAAAATTCCAATCAAACTTCAACTTACAGGTAGGTCTCGTTTAATTTTCTAATTTTATAGACCAAATGAATTTTCATATGGCCTTGCCCGAGACTTTAAAGCCGTAACAGCTATTGCAGCGATCCAATATATAAACGGACATACACGATTATAAGCATATTCTTTCATTATGCTATATTAAAACGTTAAAACCTATGATAAAAGGAACGATGTCCTAAGCCATGAGGTTCCATATCTACTTTCATTCAGTATGTAAAAAGTTTTTCAAAACTATTGCAGCCTGTGTCCTAAGCCAGACACTGCATAGATAGTTATGATATACATTCATAACTCTGTGACTAAATTCAGACACAGGTTAATCATGTTAATCTATTTGCAGCCTGTGTCCTAAGCCAGACACTGCATAGATTGTCAATGAGGTATTAAATATAACTCAGTCTGTGATTCCGCCAGACACTGAGTAACAAGGTGCCATATTATGATTTCAGTAAAAATTACTGTAATTGGTCATTGGTGTTTTCATTATCAGCCTGTTGTTAAATCCAGACACTGATAATTATGTTCATAATAAGGATAAATTACTCACATCAACGTGCTTTCCGTAACACTGCTTTCCCAAATGCAGTCCCATCATCTTTTACAATTGGTTTATTGTAGAATTTAGCAAACATCTTCTGACCAGACCATGCTGCTGCCTTAAGTATGACAGACATATCTACATCTTTAGTAATAGCTGACGTGCTCGCAGCCCTGGTGCTGCGTGCTTTGAATATTTTTGTATTTATTCCCGACTTCATAAGAGTCAATTTTATCCATCGACCGATGGATTCCTTAGTCACCGGTTTATGGGGACATGCATAACTCAAAAACAGTTGAGATGAATTTCTAAACGGTTTAGTTCGTTTCATATATTCTCGCAAATATGTTACAACACATAATCGTTTATTAGATGCGTATCCCGGTAATACTATGGAATTTTCCTTATTTTTTCGAGGTATTATGTTGCAATAATTTAGAAACATGAAAGATGGCCCGAGTTTGTGTAATATGACACTCTTCTAAATTTAACGAGTGAATGGTTTGGCATCTTTGTCCAGTGACTAAGGCACATAATGTGACTAATTTGAAAGTGAGCATTTGTAAAGTTAATTCCTTACAAGGTGAGCATTTTTCCAAAAAATTTAACAATATTGAAACGTCCCAAATTTTGGTGTATCTTGGTTTGCTTGGGTGAGCCAAGAAAATACTTCTCATCAAACGTTTTATTTTGTTATCATCTCCGATGGAAGGTTGGTCGAAAATGCAAGATAATGCAGAACGAGCAGTATTAACTGCACTATAACAAAGTCCTTTTTTAGAAAGGTGTAATAAAAACTCTAGACAGTGTGAAACACTATATTCCTCGACATCCCACTGTTTATCAGAACAAAATTCAATCCATTTCTTAAGGTAAACATTGTATTGTTTAACAGTATTTGGTCTCCAGCCTTTCATTAAAGTCTTGACAACTCGTCGGGACAACCCTTGTCTTTTGAAATTGTTCCTGATAAGACACATGCCATCAGTTGGAGTTTTGGGTATAATGGATGTACTGCTGAGTGGTTTGATGGTAAAATTAACACATTTTTGGCTTTCTTCAGAAAAAGAGGAGGAAGGCACATCATTTCCATAAGTTTTGGATACCAAGGAGCTATTGTCCAATGTGGCACGACCATCAATATCTTTGTACTTTGGTCTTCTTGGATTTTCATGAGAATCCTGGAGATAAGATTAAATGGTGGGAAGATATATCCGTAAGTATCCCATTTATGTTGAAATGAGTTAATGGCGCAGGCTTCAGGATCGGGATAGAACGACATATATATAGGTAATTGTCTGTTTGCACGAGAAGCAAACAGATCTATTTCAGGGCATCCAAATTTCTCACATAACCTATCAAAAACTTCTGGGTGTAATTTCCATTCTGTATGAATTCTAACTTTCCTACTGTGTGAATCAGCTATATTTGATTTTCCAGCTATATGATAAGCAGACAACCAGATTCCTCTTTCTTTACACCACAAGATGATTTGTTTAGTATAATAGTTAACAAGTCTAGAGTGTGTACCCCCAAGATTATTAATGTATGAAACGGCAGTCTGATTATCCATTTGGATCTGTATATGACAATTCTTAAAATCACATAGGGACTGAATACCCAACAACCCTGCTTTGATTTCGAGAACATTTATGTGGAGTTTAGACTCCTCTTCTGTCCACATGCCGTGTTTATTTCTATCATTGAAAACTGCCCCCCATGCATAACTAGATGCGTCTGTTTGAACAGTGAAATCTGCATTACCATGAGAAATCATTTTCCCACTATAAACTCCCTCTTTAATCCACCATTGTATTTCTTGTACACATTCTTCATTAAGAGTGGTTAAGTTATTAAAATTATAATTTGTCTCTAATGATTTGATTTTAAGCATTTCCAGTTCTCTATAATATAGCGGGCCATATTCAACCGCTGGGAAACTAGCCACAAAGACTCCAATTAATCTTGCTAATTCCCTTACTGTAAGGGAGGTATGACTCATCACATTCGTTGACATCTGGATGATATGATTTCTTTTATCCTCACCTAAACTTATTTTCATCAGTGTCGAATCTAGAATGAAACCTAAATGTAATAGCTTTTGCGTAGGTTCATATATAGATTTATCAGAGAGTTCAAAACCTAACGAAGTCAGAAGTTGCTTCGTAATTATAACGTTTTCCTGACATGCTTTATGATTAGAGCCTTGTAGATAGAAATCATCAATGTACACACTAGACAAAAAACCTCTTTGTCTCAAAAAACCTAACACTGGTTTTAAAATTTTGGTAAACAGTCTTGGGCTATCTCGAAACCCCTGAGGCAAAACCATATATTTATAAACTCGACCCTCAAACATAAATTTTAAGTATTTAGTAAAATCGGGGTGCATTGGAATGCTATGAAAAGCATTGGATATATCAATACATGCCATGTAGCAATTTTGTTGCATGAGATTAAGGCACGTAGTTAGTCCCTCCATCTTGAAGTGAGTAAATTTAACAAAATTTTTATTCAAGCATTTGAGATTAAGAATGGGTCTGTATTTGTTGTTATTCGATCTTTTCTCTCTTAAGAAAATATTATTCATGTAATCTCCCTCTTCAACAGTGCTTTCCTCAATTACTTCTTGTTTCAATAATTCTCCAATTATAGCCCTTAATGCTACGGTTTCCTGTGCATTAAATTTCAATTGATGGGGAATTTTATTTTGAATTGGTGGAGAAATGAATTGGATTTTACAGTCTTTGACACATTGTAAAATTATTTTGTCTTCTGTGATTTTTTCCCAATTATGAATAAAATGCCTTGTTCGACCACCTAAAGCTAAATCGTTTCCTTCACTTACATTTAATATGGTTTGTTGCGACGACCCTGTTGTCGAGTTTTGTTGCTGAAGTTCTGGTATTTGTTGTTGTTGTTGTTGTTGTTTTTGTAATGTTTTCCCCTGTTGTTGCACACAGGGTTTTTCCCGTCTAAAAAAGATAACCTTTTCTTTAAAAAGAACGGCTTGTTTTGATGTCTTTGGTATGGTTTGACACGATTGACTCTTTGAGAAACTTTCAGGGTTTCCGAGACATCTTTGACTTTCTCTGTCAATTGTTTTCCAAAAAGAGAGTCCTCGCATGGATACTGCTCAGAACACAATGACGAGAATTCCAATTTTACTTCAGATTTAAAATTCTGTCGTCTATGTAAATCCAGGCTGTGTGATCCGTCTGCTAATAACGCCACGGAATCTGCACAGGAATTAGTGATGGAGTCTATATCCTGTTGACAAACTGAATCTATATTTATTTTGGTCAGTTTTTCGAAACACATCGTCATGGCGCATAAGCTTTTCATGAGTGTTGTTTGTATTTTTTGAATACTCGAGTCAGTTTGTCTAGTTTCTTTTTGGACCATCTTAAAAATTTCTGGATTACAAGTAAGAGTCTCCATTCTGCCACAATTTGTAGGTTTTATATATTTTTGAAATAGTTGGTCCCTATCCGATATTTGCATTCCGTTGCACAGGATATTATTAATTCCCTTTGCTAGGTCCTCGTTAATTAGAGGCCCTTCAATTTCCTTTGTACCTGATACGTCTTTAAAATAGGAGATCGATGAAGACGTTTGTGCTTCTGACACTCGTCTTCTTGTCCATCATTAACATTGTTAATTGTTTCGTAGTCATTCAGCGTGTCACATTCTGTCATCTCCTTATCGTATGCATTTTTTAACTCCGTGACAACCGGAATGATCGCCATGAGTTTATTCAGTTGTTGTTTAATTTCTGAAAGTTCGCCGTCGCCACCATTATCTGATTTTTTACTTCTCTTTACTTTGGAAGGCTCGCCCTTCTTCCTACCTTCAGTCTTACTCGACACATCACTCCTATTTTCACCGTCATCACTGTTATTTTTGGTTTCATTGTTATTGTTACACGCCGTCCTGTTAAGGAATTGGGTCAGTGGGGCGTCCGACGCCATTGTCTTAATTAATAAGTGCAAGCGCGAAATCACGCACGATAAAATGAAATCGATAACAATCCACTTAATATCTTAATAATTGAAGAACAAAATCATAATCCACGAATCATCACATGATAATTTAAGCACAAAATAATATATTTTCAATAACTATTGCATCAATATAAGTAGGTAATTAATTTTAAATCCAAGAGAATTAAAAACACGATGATTGCTTTGCAAGGTTCACTTTTTAAGTGATTGCGCATGTGCAGGGACGCTTTCTCTCTCGGGCAAGGCCATATGAATATTCATTGGGTCTATAAAATATACTACCATAAACATAGATTCATGTAACTTGGAAATAGAAAGTTTTTATGGTCGGTCCCCTCTACCTCGTTATTCCCGAGTTCCACTGTATTATTATGATGTATAGATGTACTTGGAAATATAATGATAATAATAATAGCAATAATAATTTTAATAATAATGATATTAATTATACTAATAATAATAATAATAATAATAATAATAATAATAATAATAATAATAATAATAATAATAATAATAAAATAATAATAATAATAATAAAAATAATAATAATAATATTTTTTAAAATCTATGAGATTCTCTACCACATAAATGTTAGGAATCCATGCATTTGTGTAAAAGTGTTGTTTTTTTGGGTTTTTTTCAAAATCTCCTGGTGCCATCCCCTGTAGAAACCTGGCCATAATATTTCTTTTCTGAGTATGCCATGGCAATATCAATGTAATTTAATGTAATTTATGGACACAATACTGTATAATACATACCAATTAAAATTTGTGGACTGTGCTTGTCATAGAATTAAAGCAAGAATAAATTATTGTGCGCTGTTTACTGAAAACAATGTCTTAAATTTGCAATTTTTCCTTGCAATTTTTGCATATTTTGCATGCAATTTTTTGAATTTTGGGTGCAATTTTTTGGGTTTTCATTTCCAATTTTCCGCGGGGACAGATTAAGGTAAGTATCGACGATATTTGGTCCTTTTTAAATATTTTTATTTCCTGGTGGACTGAAAACACAGTTCAATTACCTTTTCCTCTAAGGCCCATTTATCTTGTTGAAGGGAGGCAATCCTTGTTAGTAAATCATTGTATTCCTCTCCAACACTTGCTTCACTCACAAAACTGTTGTTAGCTGAGGTAGGAGACTATTGGGAATTTAAAAACCAGACAAAAACCTATTATTTTCAATCATCAACCATTCATTTAAGTATCAAAATAATAATACAGCCTCATAGCAAGCGATATTTTAGTTAACAGCCCATTGATTTATTGTCTTGAGATGAGAACAAGAAAATGCCTGTTTTCTTTCTTTTTTTTTTCAAAACTTTACAACGCCTAATTGATTTCTGGTAGTTCTATAAAAGGGTAAATAACTTCTATCTGTGATGTCATTTGATAATAACTGGATATTAAACTGCATAATTTTTTTAACTTTCACAACAGTACGTCAGCAATTTCCTGCTAAGTTTCTAGGTCTTATAAAAAAATTTAAAAAACAATAAACAATTTTGTAGAACTTAAAAGAGTATAAAATTCAACAAATGGAAAAAAATATATACACACAAAAAGCAAAACAGAAAAAACAAAACATTTTAAAAACTGTCCACAAGAAAAATAAATAATAATAAAATATTTTTAATTCATTACAACCAATCATCAAATTCAAATGAACAGTGATATTTTCATACCTGTGGACCACTGGCCACCGAGTCTTTCCCCAAACCAGAGGCACTGGCACCCCAGGATGAAACAGAACTGTGAAGAAAATGATACAACACAATTAATATGACAAGACATCTAAATGATTCAACACTATAGACGATTATTCTCATGAGAGAAAGCCCCTGGCAACATACTACAAAGGAGTAATCCTCTTTGTCTCATTGAAATTGAAGTAATCGATTATTAATGCAACCCAAGTTATTAAATTAAAGATCATTTCTTGGATAGCTTGTTTACCTTTCTTTGAGTCCAACAATTGAATTGAGCATAAGTAAGTTTTTTTTTTCTTTCTTTATGGTGGTGTAATCTGTTCTTTTACAAAAATTTAGCATTTTTTGTTTTGTGGTCACACTATGATCTTATCTCCATCAATAAATAGCTGATTATCATTATCATTAAATGGACTAAAAATTACAGGAATATGTTTACATGACATATTTCCTCAGTCATCACTATCATTATATATAGGATGCGAGAAAAAAAAAGTATGACACTGTTTAAATTTAAAGCAGAAATCAGAAACATTTTTAAATGTGCAGGCAAAATAACATGATCTTAAGATAATACTTGGCATGTTTAATTAACTCTTTTCCTACCAGACAGTTTTACGCATTCAGACAACGACGGTTTTGATATGAGATCGGAGTCATTGCCCACCCTCAGCAAAAAAGCTGTGCAAACAATAACTTTGAAATAAATTGTCTAGTATTATATATCAAATTAAAGAGGAGATATTGATGAATGCATTTATATTAACTTTTGAACGGATTTGTGTATGAGTGTGTTTGTGTATGTGTCATTGCAGGATGCGTATTGGTTTTTATTATAATTTAATATGAAAAACCCAACTTATCAGTGAGGCAGCTATTAATCCAAATTCATAGGTAATCCATTTTATGAATAGTTTTTTTCATACACTGCATAACCCGCTTAAGAAAATAAACATTTGACTCAAAATTGGCCATAAAATGAAGAAGAAAAAAAAAAAGAATGTGACCCAAAACGAAAAAAAAATGTTTTTTTTTTACCGAAAAATGTTTATTTACAGGTTTCTAATGTCTTTTACTTTCTATAGTGCTGAGCTGTATGACAGATCTTGAAGCAGTTTCCTTTGCACAAGTGTGGTTTTCCTTAACACACTGTACAAACATTTCTGGTCCTTATTCTCACACCTTTCTTGAAATGTGTACACACAGCCACTTGCACAACAGGATTGTCAGTTACTTTCAACATTTTTGTACTTTGGACAGGAACTTATGTGGTCTGAAAAGCAGCTCTTCTCAATTGTTCAATCACTTTGTCCTTGAACTGCTTGAACGAAGGTTTGTTCATGTGACTGTCCCTGTTGGCAAATTTCCAGAAGTCTAGACTATTTTCTTCGACCACTCATGACTCTTCCTTTTGTGAATGCAATACTATTTCAACTGCTGATCAGTTCGGTCACACCCATTCATGTATTGATTATAATTGCAGATCATTGACGGTTTGTCGACTGTTCCGCATATGGATGTAAGCGGCGTTCTTTTAACAGTTGCATTTGATAATACCATTGTTACAAATTTCTTTGCCTGGGTCTCGGAAAGCAAAAACAAGATAAGTGCCATCTTCTATTTTGTACCATTTAATCTCATTGTGTTGAAGGAACAGAGATTTTAAATGCAGGGGAAAGTTTTTTCTTCTGATATCGTTAGTCCTTGGGTAATGGTGCGATTTTTTCTGAATGACTCCAGGAGGGGGAACTGACGTATAGAATTCTGCCCTAACCAACAAAAGGACAGTATCTGGGCTGACCCAGATCCAACCAGTTTTACTGCAATCGACATATTTAGTTTTTCATTCATAACTCTTTAATTCTCATACATAGTGGAAGGCATCTAACATTAAATAATAGCTAATGATAAATTGCGTTTTTCTGTTAGTCGGCGATTTCATTGACGTAATATGTTGCATAATATTTTGAGATACTGTTCTTTCTTGGTTAAAGCCATGCAAATAACTCTACCTATAACCAACAAAAGGACAGTATCTTATACGCCCGTCTCACATACTGTTCATCCATAGTTAATCACAATGCAAATACCTCGTCTGTTTTCACGAAAAGCACAGTATCTGTTACGTCGCCTTACATACTGTACATTTGTGGTTAAGGCTATCCGAAATATCGCTTTCGTTTTCAATTTGGAACAGTATCTATGTTGAAAATAAAGCAAAATACGACTAACTCGATTGACAAACATCTCACACGAGTCAAGCTTCTCAACATCTCTCACCAGTCACAAACACCGTCCAAAACGAAGACATGGCCGTCAAAGTATTACGTTATAATCATGCATAATACTTGACACCTTTCTGAGTCAGTGTATTGTGTAAAAACTGAAAGTAATAAATATCATAGTGGGGAATATAAAAACCACACTGTTGAAATCAACTATTAAGAAGGAGAACATTAGTCTTTGAATCATAAAAATCGGTTGGGAAACAACAGTTTTAAAATATTATATTGAAAGTTGATTTTGTCCTTGTTAGTTTATTTTGGTACCTTATTTATTTCTTGTCCGATTTTCTCAATTCCTGTATCATTTTTCATTATCTATGAGACAAGATCGGTGATGTACTTTGTTTGAAATCTGATTTAAGGTGACGCAACGGTCAGACAGTCGTCGAGAAAAGCTCTACCTGTCGTAGAAACATTATAGCTGCTGTAAGCAGTCACAGCAACCAATCAGTGTAAAGCTGTAAGTAATGGTGAAAGGTCAAGAGCCAGCATCATCTATCAAGAACCAATAATTTGCTCTGAGAAAGTTTTGACATCTCAAGAGCAAAAAGTTTGAAACTGATGATGGACTTATGAAAAGTTTGTGGGCGGGATTTTGTCATGATTGACAATCGGACTCGAAAACGCAGCTATAGATATCAAAGAGTAGGATGAGATCATCTAAAGATGTTACATGATTGACATGGCCATTTAGGGAACTCAGCATCTAACAGAAACAGAATCTGAACACAATAGGGTAAACCTATCGAATCATCCTTCGACAATACAAGTCTGTCCCTTTGTGTCGTGCACATTGGTTTTTCATTTTCAACCTTTGTGTTTTTTATACCACCCACAGGTAATTTCATTGGTCAGTCTCGCCAATCTCGACTCAACGTCTTGTTGAATTTCGTGATTCAAAGATTTACTTAATAATAATATTATAGCTATATCATAGATATCACCAGGTCATCTGACGTCATGAGGTAGCCAAATTATAATGATAACATTTATTGTCACAACTGTGGATAGCAGAACGAGAATTATCTGTCAGATTCTCGATTGAATGAATTTATTAGCCAATGTTAAACTTTTCATTGATTACTTTAAATCAAGACTCGGCAAAATATCGATAACAATACTAACGGGCCATTAAATAGAATTTGTCTTAAAATGTTAAAGATTTAAAAGATTTTATTTCAATTGTAGAAGAAATATATAAGTATGAACAATAAATATATGTAAAATTGCAGTTATCAGCAGATTTCTATTAGACAAAAAAAAAAATCAACCTTTTCTTTCAATGAGACACAATCGTGTAATTTGTCGAGATGATATATATCATTTTGAATTTACAGATGATAGGGATGACAAAGGTTTTGGCTGGTCGTATAGCATAGACGGGGAAAGGCGGTGACATAAGATATTTCTTTTCATGGCAAACTTTTATTTCGTAAAGAGTCTGCTCATGGCTTTTCGCTAGAATAAAGTAGCAATTTACATACATATGAACGACATATATTTTTTCTGAGGGAAACATTATTATTTGCAAAATTTCTTGTTATTGCTGTTCCAAACTTGTCAACACAAAATGTTTCAACACCAAATTATTGTATTTACTGTGTGACTTAATAAGTCAAATAATGCGAGTAATAACCCCTTTCCCCCCCTTTTGTTGGTTAAAGATGGGGCTTAAATAGGATACTGTTTCAAGCAAAATTTTTAATCGCCTCTAATTCAAAAATACTTGAAATATGATCATTCTGACAACTTTGTAAGCTTTCCTATGTCCTAGAGTGTCGATTAAGTGAAAAAAGTGATTTTATGATTTTTTGAGAGATACTGTCCTTTTGTTGGTTAGGGCAGAATTTGTCTGCATAAATGTGGTGACCCTTTTCAAGTAGTGCAAGTAATTTTTCAACGACCTTTTCTGCATGTGTGTCATTAGGGTCTGAGTCTGAGTGGTAACTGGTTTCGGCACCATAGTAGATAGAGATGTACATGGACCCAGTTTTGTTGTTGCAGAGTCCAAATGATTTGATGTGATATTTTGATGGTTTGCTGGCTTGAAATTGCTTGTTTTTCCACCTGCCATTGTACCTATCACCATTTCATCTATTGACACATTTTTATTTGGGTAAAATACCCTTTGGAATGCTTCAGTGAAACGTTCCAGAAATGGTTTGACCTTCCCTTGCAATTCTGCATTTTCACCACCAGATGAAGAATGGTGTGCTATATAGCTTCAAATTGTGTCTGGGCAAACATTTGACCATACCACAGAGAGTATCTAGGTGGGGCGCTTATAGGGGTACAGAAGTAGCTTTTTATACTATCCTTAAAGACGAATGAAAAATATGAGAATGACATAGTTAAGGTAAATAAACAGTAACAATGTTATTGTTTATTTACCTTAACTACGCCATTCTCACGCTTCTCATTCGTCTTTAGTGTTTCTTTCATTCATCATGTTTTGTTGATATAGGGGAAACCCAAAACATCCACATTATCTGTCAACATTCAAGAAAATGAAGCTTACATTTCATTACTAGTAATTTTTTTCCTTTGAGCTTCAAGCAGCAACATTTTCATTATACCTTCCCTGAGATCCAATGGCAATCAGCACAGGAAAGAACTTGAGTAGCTCAGGTCTTGTGACTGGTTGAAACTTATGAAACATGGAGTATCTGCCAGCATTAGGTTTTTGTCAGATCAATTAATCTGCATAGGAATTGGTATTGCCTAGAAGAGCGTCTAAAATGTCTGGAGTAAGGATAGTAAATAATCCATTTGGCTATGCCCAGGTTGTACTCGTGAGTCTTTAATGTCTGAACAGCTATACCAAACAAAACGAAAGTTGTCAGTTGAACCTTGCTTTAGTCACCTCAATCCAGTCATTGCATGTCCCTCCATTGTTCATTCCCAACACACCACGACCTCCCTTTTCTTAATTATTAACATTATCCCATCTAATTATTTTCACTTTTGGGCCACCAACTATATTTTTTAAAGGTCTTTTTCCTTTGTCACCCTTTCCAACAACACTTGTGCCAGAAACTGCTTCAAGGCCACACCCACTTGTCTCCTCATGCTACTATCACTTTGATAATTATCTCCACTAATTTTACCATCACTATAAACTCTCACTTGGACATGAACATTTATCATCATCAGTTTGATTTGAAAGCCACAAACTTAGCATTACACGAGCTTTATCAGATACAAAACGTCTAGGAGGGGGCCCAGATGGACTATCCTCCATTTTTATACTTATCACAACACAGCAAACAAATTTTCAAAGAAAACAAGAAAAGCAAATCAAAAGCACAAATTTTATGCTCCAAACTACACACAAAGCATAAAACAGGAAGTTGGAGCAAATTTTGATTCAAAAATGGATAAGGTTGATTGGATTCAAAAGTGTATTTCAAAAACCATGAAACACAGCTTTTTGTCTTATTTTGTGGTCGGCATTGTGTAGCAAGGACTATCATACAGACCTGCCAACATGTGATTATGCCAATCAGGGATTTTGAGGAGCAAAATCAGGGATTTTTCATCCCAATCAGGGATATAAGGAAAATGTCGAAAAAATAAAATTGTACTCACCAAAACTAGAAATAAACTGTATGTACAATATACGAGGAGGTCAGGATCAAACCATACTAAGTCACATGAACAAATTGAAAAAAACTCGTTTTTGTGGTCAGTGACCAAATAAAAAAAAAATTCGCAAAAAAATAAAAAAATAAAAAAAAATTTAAAAAATAAAAAATTTCGACATTCCGGGATTATAAGCTCAATTCCGGGATTCCGGGATGGTGGCTTAAATCCGGGATAATCCCGGAAAATCCGGGATGGTTGGCAGGCCTGACTATCCCACACAAATCTTTGGGCCTCTTTTTCGCTCACGAAGTGCCCGAATTCGCGTCAAAATATGGGACGAAGCCGTTTCATATATGCTATTTTAAAAAATTAATTACGACGCTGTTTATCGATGAATATGACTGAAAGTTGGCTCACAGTTAGAAAAAAGGTAATTTTAGATTATGTCAAGCGACAAAACTCGTACGATTACCAGAAGACCGTTAAAAATAGATTTTTACTCTTTGGAGTAAAATATTTCTAAAACTACCGGGCGTGGAGGTTTTGTCGCTGACAAGGTAATACATGAACATTTCTTCTTTTTGGTTGTAAAATTTCATATGAATATGACGAGTACTTTTCCAGTATCTTACAAAACACCATCCTAATTTGCTCTTCAAGTTTCAATCTTTTAATCCACTTATTACGCAAGATACAACCAAAGGTCGAAAAAAATGCTGAAAAAGCGTCCCATATTTTCGCGTTTTTTTCCTCTTTGCGGGTCATCCAAATAAATGACACCTTTGAAACTGCATAACTTGTTTATTTATGAATGGATTTTCAAAATTCAAAAACATTTTTACTCAGTGGAGATAGGGCTTTGATTTTAGACAAAATTTTTCCTCAAAAAGAGAAAAAAACATTTGTCATAGTCATTGCTACATTGTGTTAAAATTCCTCAACTGATTAAAAGAACTGCGCCTATTGTGACAAAGTCGTTTAAAAATCAAGATGTCAAAAGTTTCCAAACTGGCATCTCTATTTTTAGCTTTTGCATATGGTATCTGCGCTTGATATCAGTGATTTTTCGTTAAGACAAATACTCAAAACAGATTTGAAGCTTTGACCACAAGAGGGCATTCTAGTAGGAAAATGGATAAAGTCAAAGCGAAATGCAAGACAAGGTGCATTATTTAATCAGTTTGATACTGATGACATTAAGAAGATCATTTTCACTACTGAAAAAGAGTATGCATTTGAAATCGCTATGGTGTCTGGTCCAGTGAAATAGTAGGAAAAGACATTATTACATTTCCTTGAAATGTCAACCACAAAATAATAAAATAAAGATTCTTTTTTCACTAATGCTCTGTAGTAAGGCATAAGGCATTCCAAACAGAGGGCCCAAAATGAAAAAAGCGTTTTTGCGCAATCGAAGGACAACTAGTTTGGTGGAATCACTGGCCGAATGTAAGGGGTGGGGTTTTGAATATATTTCAATTAGTTCCAAAAGGTAGGATGGGGCAGTACTTTCAAGATAACAATACTGAAATGCAAGTTTGGAATTCAACCCTTTTCTCAACAGGCAGCCAATGCAGGTCTGGCAGAATCACACCTACCCTTCATGAATACTGGGGGTTCCATAGGCTCAGTTGGTAGAGCACTTGCTTCACACGCAAAGGGACTGAGATCGATCCCGGGTGCAGTCGAGATTTTTTTCACCTGACTCCCCTGTCCATCCAGCAGTGAATGGACCTGTTAGATTTGGCGGAAAGTACTTTGCGACAGACTAGCATCCTATCCAAATGATAGCAAGCAATTGCTATTGTCCGTTTCACACTATAGAAACCGGGATAAACTTCGGCTCCATGGGCCAAATGGCTCTGAAGGACTACTTCATGAATACCAGTCTGGCAGAACTGTTCTGGACAATCTGAAGACGTCTCAGATTATGCTGCGAAATGCCAAACAACAGAGCATTACAATAATCCAATTTCGATAGCATGAGGGACACAATCAGGTGTTTAGTCACTAGTCACATCCTCAGATATGAACAATCGAATGGAAGCAATCTCTTTTAGTTGGAAAAAGAGAGATCTAATCAACTTATTAACCTGATGCTCCATCGACAGTCAAAAGTCTAAAAATATGCCGAGGTTATTCACTTTGTCAACAATTTGAATGGAAGCATCCCCCAGATTCAAATCTGATTTAATTTTCTACTTCCTGTTCCCCAAATACAGCATCTTTGTCTTATCATCATTCAGTATCAGTCTGTTATCATTCATCCATTTCCTAACACTTTGGATACATGCCTTACTAATGTCTGATACTCCTTGCAAATTTCGTATTGGAGACGCAATACAACTGCGTATCATCAGCGTATTGATGGTATGACAGACCGAAACTTCTGATGATTCTAGACAGAGGGCCAACAAACAGAACAAAAAGAACCGGTCCAAGGTCTGAACCCTGGGGCACCCCGAAATCAAGAATAATTTCCTCAGATCTATATTCATCCACTGTAATAATCTGTTTATGATTAAACAAACATGACCTAAACCAATCAAGCGCTGTACCAGACACGTCATACGAAATTTCAAGACATTTGAGGAGAAGATTGTGATTGATCGTGTCATAAGCGGAAGATAGGTCAAGCAAATTCAGCAAAGAACACGAACCATTGGCTATACCAGAGAGAAGATCAATAACAACCCTAACATGTGCTGATTCCATCGAATGATGTTGCCTAAATTTTTCTTCACGACAATTTTTTTAAGATGAGACAGTAATTGTTTCAAAACAAGCTTTTCCAAAATTTTAGAGAGAAAAAGAAGTTTAGAGACAGGGCGATAGTTTTTTAAGTTCTCTTTATCTAGACCAGGTTTTTTTTTAAAAGGTGTTTGACATGAGCCACTTTATAAATGTCTAGTACCGCACCTGATTGCAATACATGTAAATGGTGTTAAAATTACATCAATGCATTTTTTTAGCATAGGAGTATTTAGTGGGTCCAGATCACAACTTTTAGTTGGAGACGACGTAATGCAGTCACGCAAAGTCAGCTTCAGTGATCTTTGAAAAAATCACCATAAAACTTGTCATATGTTTAGATCGATTAATGTGAGAGTTCTTTCCTGATGGTATCAGTCTTTTCTTTAAAATATTGACCAAAGCGAGTTGGTAAATCTGCCCGATCATTAATGATGGGAGAATTGGTTGCGTCAGTCATCTCAGCAGTTCCTTGTTTAAGGCAAAGAATTGTCTCGAATGCCCGACGTTTTTCTGCTTGTCTTCAGTTATAGCTATTACTTTTGACATCTTGGTTGACACCTATAGAGATGTACAACCAAACCTAAATTCTTCAAGCATTTGCAGACCTTAATCATCCAAGTGTTCCTTTTCCATAGGGCCTGTAATGAGGATATCATTTGTGCGGCTATGTGGTCTAGTGGTCATACTCTCGCTTTTGGATTGGAAGGTCCTGGGTTCGAGCCTCCTCAGTGCATAGTTGAGTCCTTGGGAAAAGGCTCTTTACTCACATTCTCTCACAGTACTCCAGTGTAAAACAAGTACCTGGTCGTTAAAAATTGCAATATCGCCTAGCAGGTGTCATGTCCCATCCTACATGTTAAGTGTTGCTGTTGGTCAGGTACCTCTTGTAAAGCGCTTTCAGCATGTTTAGTGGATATTGCGCTAAATAAAAGCTCAAAAAAACTCAATCATGGATGTCTACTGATGTTCAGGAGAGATCATGAACTATGGAATCCTAAGTCACTAGAATGTTTGTGCTGCATTTTAAAACCCAAAAGGCATTCCGAAGAAAATGTATACCACAGAGTGGTTTGATAACGACTGTCTTTAGCACAGCTTCCATTGAAATGGGGATTTGGTGATAGCCATGAACTAAACTGTTTAGAGAATATGGTCTTTCCTGCAAAATTTGTAGCAAAAGTAATGGAGAATGGGGTACCAGTCAGGAGTTGCTTGATCACTGAGGCATTGAAAGTCTCGGAAAGGTCTCAATCCGCCACTGGATATCTGACCAAAGGAAGGGTGATACCCATGGGTTATTAGATCAGACAGTACCCATTTATCCAAACTCATACTCATATTCTGCACTTTTAACCTTTGTTAGGTCTAAACGTCAGTCACCAAACAGTGGATGACTAGCAGTTGATAAGTATGTTGTGTTAAGTATTTATAGAGGAAAAGGTGGGAAGCAGAAGATTTCTGGAAAAATCATTAAAGATTTTCCTACATGAGTTGGCACTAATGAATATTTGGGCAAGGTCATTAAAAGATATCTGAAGATAGGGCTCATCTAGACAATAGCATTGTATGGCAGGTCAAACAGCACAGTCCTGGTAAATGACAAATTAGTAACTCCTTTCAACACTACTGTAGGAGTCAGACAGGGCTGCATATTATCTCCGATGCTATTCAATATATTCCTTGAAAGCATCATGCAAGATGTGCTGGAGGGTTACCACACCTCGATATCCATCGGCCGCCCTTTGTCTAATTTAAGACAATATTGACCTACCGGCAGGCACGGAACCAGAACTACAAGACTTAACAGACTGCCTAGCTGAAGTGCATCGCAATACGGAAAGGAAATAAGTACCGAAAAATCACAAATCTTGGTGAACAGCAACGCAGAAAGCATCACAGTGGGAAATGAAAAACTAAAAGAGGTCACGCCATTCAAATATCTAGCTGTGACACTAAGCAAAGATGGGACTAGCACAATTGAAATTCGAAAGAGAATTGCAATGGCAACATCAGTGATACCTCAGTTAACACAGATTTGGAAAAGTAGCATGAGTCTTAATGTAAAGGTCAAACTGTATAAATCACTGGTGTTGTCAACCTTGTTGTATGGATGAGAAGCCTGGACACTTACAATGGATGCACAACGGCGCATAAGGGCGTTTGAAAGTAAGTGCTATAGAAGACTGCTACCCGTGTCATATACGGAGCATTGCACAAACGAAGACGTCCTGGAAGAAATAGAAGCGTGGGCAGGCCCACAAGAACCTCTTATAGTGACTGTGAAGCGCAGAAAACTGTCTTGGTTGGGACACCATACTCGACACGATAGCCTGAGCAGGACAGTCCTACAGGGCACAGTCGAAGGCCAGTGCAGAAGAGGGCGCCAAAGGAAGATGTGGCTGGACAATATAAAAGAATGGACAGAGATGTATGTTCCAGAGCTGCTACATAGGGCTAGCAACAGGTAGGCATGGAGGAAGACTGTAACTTCTGCTTCACGCAAGTCCCCCCCAACGACCATCCGGTCATGGAATTGAGTGAGTGATTAAAAGAGACTTGGTTAACAGAGCAAAGAACTTATGAACTTATGAACAGAATTGATCTCGTAAGCCCACAACAAAATTCAGAAGACACAGGAAATCTGCACCAAGAAGTGGACATTGTACATTGGTTGTGATAAAAGGAACAACATAGTTCGGTCATTATTAGCAGCATTCAGTTTTTCTCTGTGAACTCCTGTTTGTTTCAACACATACCTTGGACATTTGTGTCAACAAGAAAACAAACTAATGAGCGTTCAGGGAGAGAACAGCAGACGTTACTAATGAAATTATCCTCCATTTCCTTGGTCGAATGTTGGTTGAAAGTGACGAGGTGAAGTGCACTTTTTTGCTCTCTTGCCAAACATGATAAAAAAGCAATTTGGCCGTGATGAAGCTGCTGTGGGTTTAGATGAGACAGCAGATGTGTATTATATTGGTCCATTGGCAGAAAATGTAGGTCCCAGCAAAGAAATTTTGCACTGCTTCCTGTGTTAGTGCACTGTAGCCAGTAGCAGAACCGTTAGCCAGTGGGCTACAGACATGATCAGGTGTTGCATGAAGAGACACTTGAAAAGAAAGCAGGGTTTATGAGATCCAATCAGCACCAGCATTTTGTCCATCAGTTCAGATGGCTTCATGTCATCTAAACCTGTAGATGCAGCTGCTCTCTCATTGTCTTATAGACCATATACAGAAATAAGAAAGTTCTTAATAATTGAGTTTTTTCCTGTTATCAGCAGGCTCGTTAAGATAGAACGAGCTCTTTAGCATTGTCGAGAACTGACACAACATGGTAGTACTTGTTGACTAGTCGGAAAGAGAAAAGTCAGCCCCTGCTTGATTAATTCAAGTAAAAAAAGAAGGGATTTTAATTGCTACTTTGGCTTACTTCTATTGTGAATTATAACTTTCTATTTCCTAAGTGTCAGGGTCACCAATGTAGTGCAAAAGAAGCAAAACCAATTACAACAATCTGATCTACATAGTAAGACAAAATCAAACTGAGTGAAAATAAAAGACAACACACTTCACATGATTGATGACTCGCAGGCAATACCAACATTGTGGTTAGCACATGTCCTTGTCTGTTTATATATGTATGCATGTATGCTGTCATTACACTGTCCATTTAGCGCGACAGAAAATTAGATAAACTAATTACTAAACTTGTGATAGAATTCTCATAAATAATCCTTTAAATCCCATGACAGCATTTTTAAAAAATGTGTTGATAGATTGTAAAATAAGCTGAATGAAAACTGCTTACCTTGTTTCTCCGCTGAGCAAATCTACAGAATCAGTATGTCTGAACAGCTCGTCAACACCTATGGAAATTAATATATCTTATTTTCACACCAAAATTTTGCAAATAGAATAAGGAGTAAGAACTTCTCTTTAGAAAACCAAAACATGATCACAAGTGGAAAATTAGAATCTAAAAATGTGTGAATGACACAAGAGCTAGATAATGCATGAAAGAAATCACCAGAAAAACCCAGCTTTTCTTAACTGGGGATCTAACCCAAGACTCCCTTAGCCAGTCATTACATCAAAAGGGGACGACTTTATATTGTAAGCATAAGCAATTATAAAACTTTATTTGTTAATCAAAATAATGCTCCTTCCTTTAAAACTTTCAACACAGGATGTCCAGAAAATTTCAGAGTCAAATTTACGACCTTGAAACAAATTTTACGACAGAGGAAATTAAAATATTTTCTTCTGAAATCAATGGTTTATGCAAAGAACCCATTTCCAATAACTTAAATATCATTTTTTCACGCACGAGTTATTGTGTGTGTGTGTGTGTGTGTGTGTGTGTGTGTGTGTGTGTGTGTGTGATTGTATGTGTGTGTGTGTGTGTCTGTGATTATGAGACAGAAAGTAAATATAATATTTAGAAATATGACTTTTTTCTACAATGTCTCTTCGAATGATAGTGGTAGTAGTTGTAGTGGTAGTGGTAGTTGTAGTGGTAGTGGTAGTATTATTATAATATAATAATAATAATAATATAATAATAATAATAATAAATAATAATAATAATAATAATAATAATAATAATTAATAATAATAATAATAATAATAATAATAATAATAATAATAATAATAATATAATAATAATAATAATAATAATAATAATAATAATAATAATAATGCGTAATTTCTATAGCGACCCTTTCCACCAAAAGTGCTAGGAAGCGCTTATACATATATGCACATGAGTTCATATATATATCATTCAACAAAATCACTCACAGAAAACTGTAAGTAAATACTCTGTCTTCAAAGAGGCTTTAAATAGGACAGAGAATTACGGTGTCTGGTGTCCGCTGAAGAGCATTCCACACAGAGGAAGAAGAAAGAACGTCGTGAAAAATTTGACTTAGTAATCAAATGGTTCAAGTACAGGGAAGTAGATGAGCAGAGAGAGTGATTCGGATTGTAGATAGAAAGAAGAGACAACTAGTAGTTGTGAGCAGTGCCACGGATGCACTTGAAACAGTAACAGGCAAGTTTGTAAGCAATCCGTTTCTCCACCAGAAGCCAATGCAAAGACTGAAAGACTGGAGTGATGTGATCTGACTTCTTTTGACTTGGTAACAATACAAGCAGCTTTATTTTGGAGTAGCTGCAGTCTTGCAATCAAGTTTTTGGCAACCCATAGAGGAGGGAGTTACAGTAGTTAAGTCTAGAGGTAATCAGTGAGTGAACTAGCATTTTGCATGCTTCTTCATAAATAAGGTTCTGCATGTGTCCAATGCTTCTGAGCGAATAGTGGATATTTTGACATAATTTCGAGATGTGAGTTTACATGTCCAAAAGTTAATCTAAATAAAAGCCAAAATTTCTGACACTTTCAGATCTTTGAATTTTGATGTTATTTATCATTAATGATATGTCCTCCATAATGACAGTATTGACAAAAGTAGTAGTAGTAGTAGTAGTAGTAGTAGTAGTAGTAGTAGTAGTAGTAGTAGTAGTAGTAGTAGTAGTAGTCGTAGTAGTAGTAGTAGTAGCAGCAGTAGTAGTAGTAGTGGTGGTGGTGGTGGTAGAAGTTGTAGTGGTAGTAGTAGTTGTAGTAGTAGTAGTAGTGGTAGCAATAGTTGTGATGGTAGCAGCAGTTGTTGTGGTAGTAGTAGTTGTAGTGGTGGTATTATTATTATTATTATTATTATTATTATTATTATTATTATTATTATTATTATCATAGTAGTAGTAGTAGTAGTAGTAGTAGTAGTAGTAGTAGTAATAGTAGTTGTAGTGGTAGTCGTAATTGTAGTAGTAGTTGTTGTAGTGGTAGTAGTAGTAACAGCAGTAGTAGTAGCAGTAGTAGTAATAGTAGTAGTAGTAGTAGTAGTAGTAGTAGTAGTAGTAGTAGTAGTAGTAGTAGTAGTAGTAGAAGTAGTAGAAGTAGTAGTAGTAGTAGTAGTAGTAGTAGTAGTAGTAGTAGTAGTAGTAGTAGTAGTAGTAGTAGTAGTAGTAGTAGTAGTAGTAGTATTGACATCTTCTTAGATAAAGGCTTAGCAGATGCTAAAAAAATGGCTGGCTCTATTTCTCCAAACATTCGGGAAAATAAATTTGAACTCTATTTCTCCGAATGCTCGGGAAATAAACTTGACCAGATGCAATTCCTCTTTGACGCGATGCAGTGAAGGCAGCTCTGTGTGTATAAGAACGGTGACTATACTGAAATCTAAAATGATAAAAGGAAAGGACATAAACTCAGCTTTGTTTTGATACCTTTGTCAATTTCACATCTATTATATTTTTGGAAATAGAAGAGCAGCATCTACCTTGTAGTTTTCATTGAATAAGAAGCTTCGTTGGAGCAGAATTTGCTGTATCCGAGGTGCACTGTACCATACAATAAACTAACACATCAGGTACAAACTAACACAGATGAAAATGATAATGTTGCTCAACTGCTTGTAAGAAGTAATATGCCATCATCTTTTTTAAAACTGATAATTATTTCATAAATATAAATTTTGCCAGTTTAATGATAAAGAATATTGTTCCTAACATATTTTTTGCTTTGACTTTGGTATTATTTTGAAGCCTTTTGGTTTTACAACACACCATAAAACTTTATGGATGGCTCCAATTATTTTACATCTTTCCTTTTTTTAAAAATAGTAACACATCAGTAAATAGAGTACAAACTACTACCTTTTCCTTGATTGTCTGTTAAAAATTCTTGCAGCTTAACTTGAAGTTTTTCTGCCCTTTTCCTTTCAGCATGTAACTGCCTTTTAAGGTCCTTGAGCTGAAAATTTTAAAAGGATATAAAAAAAGGTGCAGTGTTACATTTATATTGATTAATTATTTGAAGTTGGTGGTTAGCATCTACTCACAGTGTTGAACAGGCAATCTTTTAATTCTTTACCTGCGCCGCAGGTCATTCACTCCATCAATTTCTCGACCACTGCAACAGGTTATCTCCTATGATAATTGACAGATTTGTTACTGATATCTGGTTAATTTACAATATCTTATGCACAACCACTTTGAGAAAACTTTGAACTTTATGTTGGTACCAATCACTCTATCATTAAAATCACTGTCTTTGAGATATTTTGCTTTTAGATATCATCATAATTTCCATTATAGTTTGTTAAATTTAATTTATTAATTAATTGCATTATTATAAGCAAAAAAAAAAAATAATAGAAACTTTCAAAACTTGCTCGAAACTATGGAGGAATAAAGTAATCTATTATTCATTCCCTCAAATTTTGGGGGTCACTCTTAGTTCTTTCATGATATGCAATATCATCTTGGTGAAGCTGTCCGATTTGTCATGCTTTGATCACTGCAGGTTCAGAGGGTTATGAATTCTGGTCAAGGTGTCTTCATCGCACAAGCTATATTCAACAGGTGGTCACACAAGTTTAGCTTAATATTATATGAATAATTATACCGGCTTTTCGTTCCATTAGTTACAAACGTAGTCAATAAAGAACCCTAGAATAACGTTCTAGTCATTTCTCATTTCAGTTGTATATATGTTTGAAATTGACACTTCCCAGGTTAAAATATTGTTTTAGCACTTTGTGGGGAAAAAAGAGACTTTGTGTAGTTTGTAATTATTATGATGCAATGACCAATATATGGTTTCTTAAGGGTGATCATTTGAACCCCTCGTGATACAAATACAACTTAATAACGAAAGAAGGATAAATAGTATCCATGTCATAAAGAAATGTGTGTATTTGTTTGTTTTCATTTGTTTTTAAGGATTTGACGGCGCTTGCAACACATTAAGGTCATATCAGCAACAGTAAAAAGGAAGAAAATAGGAAAGTAAACAGTTCTAGAATTACAATAAATAGGGAACAGGTGTAGATTCCAAGAGCATACTATAAGTGTTCTTAGTTTGAGATCACCTAAAAGTCTCATCCAGACACAAGCACAGGTCCCCACTAAGAAGAGGAACACACTCAAATGTTTACAAATCATTATATATGTAAAAGAAAAAAAATAATACAGTACATAACAGAGAGATGATTAACAAAGAAAAAAAATATCATCTCCCAAAACTAACTACACATTTGACTGCTTCCCTCCCAGCCAGGGTATCCGGCCAGGGCCAGGAGAAAAACAAGTAATCTCATTTCAAGACAAAGACACAATGCAGGTTAGAAAACAGATATAAGGGGATAGAAGACACAGTAAGTACCTCCCTGCCCACTATGGGAGGCCACGAACAAAATTGATTTTATCTCAAAAGAACCATGGATCATCACAATCAATTACCATACTTAATCCAATGGATTATTGCATCTGAAATTCGTTGACAGTAAAAGAATACAGTCAACAGACAACACCTTTCATTGAGGAGACCCTAAAGGAAAGAATTCAAGACTGACTGTTGGGAGCAGATTTTATTTCGATTTCATTTAGAATGAAAAGATTGAGAAACGTCATCCATCAAAATGGTGGATCGAATGACCATAAAATAAAATAAAAAATTATGTGTCAGAAATTTTCACAAATCATATTGCATTTGATATTTTTGCAATTTTTGCACGTCTTTATTTTTTGATTAAATGTTATATGTGTCAGTGCATGACATAATCAGGCGGAAAGTGAAAATTTTGGATTGCATTCTGTTTTCATTTTCTGAAAGCCTATGCTCCCCAGAGCATTTTAATCTTTATTTGAAGTAAATCGAGTGAGTTTTCATGAAGTTATAGTCAGATGTATGTCAGATGTAGTCAGCGGAATCTGGCAACTTTTTTCAAATTTCATACTTTTTCAACTTGACTAGCTGTGAAAAATATTTAGAAGTGAAATTACGCTTTGACTGCTTTGATATTTCATGAAGATGTACAAAACGGTTGATTTAACCATTTATGACAAGAACTTATTTTTTATAAAAATTGACCTTCTAACTTGGCAATATCTCAGTTTAAACCTTTTCACCATCCAACTGATTATGCCATTCACTGTAACATATTTTAAATACTACTTGAAAATAGACTTTTGTATACGTCTATAAAATTGTATGAACATTGTTTGAATGGTTTAAAAGATACCACTATTTGAAATTTGTCTATTTTTTTTTTTTTTGTGACCACCCAATATATGTCAATAACATGAAATTTGCATTCTGAATTTAACAAAATTTAACAAGTTTATATGGACAATGATATTGTATATAACTGTCCCCGCGGAAAATTGCAAATGAAAACCCCAAAAATTGCACCCAAAATTCCAAAAATTGCATGCAAAAAATTCAAAAATTGCATGGAAAAATTGCAAATTTCAGACTGTTTTCAATAAACAGCGAACATTAATTTATTCTTGCTTTAATTCTATGACAAGCACAGTCCACCAATTTTAGTTGGTATGTATTATACGGTATTGTGTCCATAAATTACATTAAATTACATTGATATTGACATTGCATACTCAGAAAAGAAATATTATGCCAGGTATATACAGGGGATGCCACCAGGAGATTTTGAAAAAAACCCAAAAAACAACACTTTTACACAAATGCATGGATTCCTAACAATTATGTGGTAGAAAATCTCATAGATTTTAAAAAATATTATTATTATTATTATTATTATTATTAGTAGTATTATTATTATTAAAATTATTATTATTATTAAAATTATTATTGTTAATATTATTATTATTATTATCATCATCATCATCATCATCATCATCATCATCATCATCATCATCATCATCATCATCATCATTATTATTATTATTATTATTATTATTATTATTATTATTATTATATTTCCAAGTACATCTATACATCATAATAATACAGTGGAACTCGGGAATAACGAGGTCGAGGGGACCTACCATAAAAACTTTCTATTTCCAAGTTACATGAATCTATGTTTATGGTAGTATATTAAACACCCATAATTTAAAAAAAAAAAATAATAATACTAATAATAATAATAATATATATATATATATAATATATATATATATATATATATATATATATATATATATATATATATATATATATATATATATATATATATATATATATATATATATATAATAGATTGATGTTAGCAATAAAACTATTATTAAATAGCATCTTTAATAGTTTTGTGTGACGGTGGCAGTAGTATTTTCCTATGTTTAACATTATATGATTATATGTGACTCCAGAACATGGAAAATTGCAAATAATTGCGGCAGTTGTCAAAATTGCGAAAAATCGCGGCCGCGTTGTGGCCGCAACCACCGCAATATCCTGGAGGGACAGATATAAGATATCATGAGTAAGTAATTGATTTAGAAGTTAAAAATCAAGGACCTTACCATCGTAATTCCTTTTTTCTCATGAATCTTCTTTTCGCTCACACTGTCCTTGATTTCCTGACAGTTACAAAACAATAGTAAAATAAACTGGTTCCTAAAATTAATGTACAACATTGTAATGCAATAATTAATCAAGTTTCATTTGAAAAAAAAAATACAAAAACAGGGTGTTTTTTAATACTCCCAATAAAGAATTGAAACAGCTTTAAAACTAAAAAAGATAGACATCTAGTTTTTGGCATAATTTTCCATCACTAATCAAGTTTTTTGAGGTGAAAATTTCAGGAAGCTGCTATGAGCTGTTACAATACAGTCAAAGTGATACTAAGCCGCTAGAAGCTGTGGACTATAAAATGTAATGAACAAAATTGAACATAACAGCTTCAAAAAATAACAAAGTACCAAACATGGAAGGTTTCGGGCTCAAAAACCTTCTTCAGTCTACAACAAAAAACATACAAGCAAATCCTTTTAAGTTCCAGTCCCTTCTACTAATACTATATGCTACCAATGAAAGTTGAGAGAAATCCCTCTGAGTGTCCTCATCGGCTTGAAGAAGGCCAGAATTCTTCATCACAATCTTCTTGACTTGGTTAGCATGGGGGAGGTGTGTAAGGACCAAGATGGAGTGCTTGGTTTGTAGGTGTTTATCCTTGCGGGGATGAAGGCAGACTCTCTTTTAATGTCAAGCGTTTTCCTAATAGCCTCTTGTAATACTAGGTCAGGGAAATGGCAATCCCTGAAGAAGTCTAAGAGGATGTTTTGCTGTCTGATGATGGCTAAATAGAATGGAGTCCTTGCATCTTTTTGGATGAGACGATCCATAGAGCAGATAGCTATGGCTGTTTATCTGTTTATAGTGTATAGTTGTGTAAACGCCAGTGTCAGTGAGTGTAGTGGTAATGTCTAAAAAGTCTATTTTCATGGTGGAGATTTCAAAAGTGTGCTGAATAGATGACTGAAAGGTGTTCATAGTGTGAAATATATTCTTTTAGTGTAAGGCAGTGTGATACAAGTGCAGTCGTCTATGCATATGTCCTGTGTATTGCAAAGCAAACGTCTCTTCCAGGTAGCCCATAAAGAGGTTAGCATACGATGGACCCATCTTCATTCCCATGGCAAGACCTGATCTCTCTCTCTCTCTCTGTGGCATATCACTTGGACGTAGCCTCCCACACAGTCCTTCGGAAGAAGTCTCTGTCTTGTGCCCATCTGCCACATTCCGTCACGCCGTTGTTGAGCCATTCCTGTATATCCTGTTGCCATCTTCTTTGTGGTCTTCCTCTGCCTCTTTTGCCTTCCGCCATGCCCTCCAGTACATCTCTCTCTAGTGTGTCGTGTCTTTTCAGGTGCCCAAAGTAATTGAGTTTCACCTTTTTTATCTTACTCATTAGCACGGACTTTTTTAGTCCTAGTGTTTTCATGATGTTTGCATTGCTTTCTTTGTTTGTCCACGGGATGCGTAAGATTTTTCTATAGCATTTCATTTCGAAGGCGGTTATTCTCTTTTCTGATTCTTTGGTTATAGACCATGTCTCGCATCCATATATTGCAGTGGGAAAAATACAGGATGTTAGGATCTTCATTTTCAGTCTGACTTCCTCGCTCTTCCAGATTGCCATCATTTTGTTTAGTTTGTTGCTTGCAATTGCAAGTCTTCTCCTGATATCTGGTGCCGATTTTCAATTGGCTTCTATTTGTGCTCCAAGGTAAATGAAATTTGTAACATTTTCCAGTTGTTCTCCTTCTATTTCGACCTGAGCAGTGCTGCTTTTATCTGTGCTTATTATTTTCGTTTTCTTTGCATTTAATAATAGGTCTTTGTCTTCACTATGTTTTTTTACCGATTTTACTAGTTTGTTGAGACCTGTTGATGTTGTTGACAATAGCGCCGTGTCGTCTGCATATCGTAGGTCAGAGATCTTCCTGCCATTTATCTTAACGGCACTGTACTCTTCATCTTTTTCTTCTGTCATTACATCATGCATCATTGTTTCGGTGTATAGGCTGAATAGTGAAGGAGAAAGGATGCACCCCTGCCTCACTCCCCGCTTTATTGAGAACCATTTTGTAAGTCCATATTCTAGTCTAACCGATGCTGTCTGTTGTTGGTAAAGATTGTTTATGAGGTTGACTATTTTGTAGTGGCAGTTTAAGTTCTTCAAAGTTGTTACTATTTGTTCGTGATTTACGCAGTCAAACGCTTTGCTGTAATCTATGAAGCACATGTGTAGATCTATGTTTGCCTCCCTGCTTTTTTCAATCAGTGTCCTGATATTAAATATTTGGTCTCTTGTTCCCCTGTTTGGTCTAAAGCCTGCTTGAGTTTGGCTGACTTCTTCCTTCACCACGTTCTCTAATCTCTTCAAAATAATTTTCAGTAAGATCTTGCTTGCATGGCTGATGAGTGATATCGTCCTGTAATTTGTGCATAGCTGTAGGTCTCCTTTTTTGGGGATTGGTATAAATACAGCCTTTGTCCATTCATTTGGCCATCGTTCTTCGTGCCATATCTTTTTACAGAGAGTGTGATATAATGCAGTCCCCTCGTCTCCACTAGCTTTGATCATTTCTCCCGATATTTCATCGTTTCCTGCTGATTTGCCTGTTGGGAGCTGTTTAATTGCCCATTCTACTTCGCTTCGTAGGGGTGGTAGTTCATCTCCATTTGGTTCCATCATTGGCAATGTGTTTGCGTTGCCATCGTACATTTCCTTACAGTATTCAGCCCACCTATCTGCGATTTTTTCTGGGTTGTTAAGGGGTGTGCCGATGGTATCTTTTATGGTCGATAGGCGTGGTTTGAACTCATTTGTTGGGTTGTTGATTTCTTTGTGCATTTTATTTGTCTGATTGGTATACATTGCCAGTTCTATGTCATCGAGTTTTTGTTTTAATGAATCAGTCTTGTCCCGTTTTGTTAATTTCTTCACATATGCTTTTGCTTCTTTATACTCGTCAGAATGTAGGCCATACCTTTGCTTGAGGTTTTTCCTTGTTTCCATGGCTTCAAGAGTTTCGTTTGTTATCCATGTTCTTTTCTTATATGACCTTTTTGGTAGGTGTTCCACTGCTGCTCTTTTAAAAGTATTCTCAATCTTTTCTGCCAACTCTTCAGGTTCCATCTCTTCTGCCATGTCTTGTAATGCACTGAAACTGTTCTTAACTTCAAGTTTGTACTGGATGTTAAAATGTATCATTGAGAGGTCATACCGAACTGGTTTGGGAGGCGATTTGATAATCTTGAGTCTGATATCAGATGAAAATCTTCCCTGTTGAATTCAAAAATGTTGAGAGTGAGCACTAATTCTGTGAGATGGACAATAGCATTAGTGCTGATTCCATGTACAGGCTGTCGATCTATAAAATGTTTAACTGCACATAGCCGATCTGAATGGGGGGAGAGCAGAGTGGAGTGCTTTGACGTCAATGGTAAAAATGAGCTTAGGGCTATGATCCGAAAAGTGAATGTCGCTGAGAATGTGAAGAACATGGTTGGTGTCTTTAATGTAGGAAGGTAGACGGGACTGTCCGTTGGAAAACAGAAATTGTGAAACCTTCTCTATGGGACAAGAAATTTCAGAGTTGATGAGTCAACCCAGAGGCAAGTCTGTGAAAGCTTTCATCTTGTGAATCTTGGGCAACATGGAAAAGCAATGGTTACCAAAGTCGCTTGGGCCCAGTTCTGTGGAAGATCCAGTCTCTACATTAAGATGTAACTTTCTCATAGAAAACCTGTTTTCCCAAATGCTTGCGGCCTTCCTCCTTATAAAGGTTAACATCCCACACAACAACCACTCTGCCCTTGTCAGCCCCCTTAATGACTATGTCATGATGAGATCTGAGTGATCTAATAGCTTCCCATTCTGCCGGGGTGAGGTTTGACCTGTTGACTGGCTCTGGTTGCAGTCTATCAATTTGCTTGAGGCATGTTTTGAAGAAGAGACTGTTGCGACATGTGAATTGAGCAAAAAGGTCATCTGAATTCCCCCCCTTCCCGATTTGTTTCTTCCTTGTCATTAAAATGATACCTTAAATGTAAGATGCACATAAACCGGTGAAAGTCTGAATCCATGCGGGCGGGACAATAAGTACATCTCAGTAGGTTGGATTCTAGACCCTTGCTAAGAACCAATTCTTACTTAAGCTGCACTAAGATGGATGATAGAAGGTTGCTAGAAGTATCAGCGCTAACGTCTGAAGTGACGTGATGAAGATGTAGATGTAGAAGGTGGCTGTATACTAGATTGCACATCAATCGAAGCGAGTGGGAGAGTGGCATGAGCAGGAGGGGTGATGTTGAAGTTAAAATGTGACTTAGTGGTTAGTCCATGAGAAAAGCGTGTCTTCAGTTCAAGAACAGTTCTTGTAGCCTCTTATTTTTCTGGTTTTTAATGTACTGGTGATAACAATGGTTAAACAAATAAAATATGATCTAATTCCCTTGTAGATAGAAAGGTTATCATGAAGGCTATTCTTCAATTTCCGAGACATGGTTTCAATGGTATGAGGCACTTTCAAGATGGAAGTCTTGAGCAGATCTATTGATAGACCTAGGCTTTGAGGGGCAATCTCTTGGTTTCCAATTATGAGAATCTGGAGACACCTTTCTCTCCAACCAGGCCAATAGGGAGTCTTGCGTTTATGAAGACAGAAAATCAAGAAAAGAAAATCAAGAAATTGAGGTGGCTGCAAGCACAGGTTTTATAATTGGTGGCTTGGGCAAGTGAGAATCCAGTCTGAGAGATAACTGATGAGAATGCTGAAAGAAAAGTGCGAGTGTCTCATAAAGTGATGCACAGAATCTGCTTAGGAGCAGTGTGTGGATGAATGACAGACATAATTGGTTGGTCAAGAATACAATTGCGCTTTTTGTAAAAAGGGAGAAATTTGACTCAAATGATTTTTTGATGCAAAATGAAAGAAAAAGGAAATTGCATCTGATTCAGTTTTAATCAAAATTTATTTATCCCACAAGACAGGGCTTCTTACTGTTTAAAGTTATACCTCCGAAAGACAATGTTTGATCGTGTAATTGGACCATTTGTCTTCAACAAAATCATGTAACTGCTGTATCATACTTAGAAATAAAAACTTTCCTGGCAGAGAGATTGGAAGAGGTGGGCACATCAACTGACCACCTCGGTCACCTGATATCACCCCTCTTGACATATTTTTCTGGGGCTACGTTAAAGACAGATTGCAACCATCTCCAAATCAAGATAAGGGAAGTTGTAGCGACAGATATCCCTCAAATGCTACAAAACACATGGCGAGAGTTGAGGAAGTGGCTAGATAAGTTGAGATAAAATGGAGGATCATATGTAGAAGTTTAGCTTTAAACGGTATGATGCCCTGTAATTTAAAAAAAACACCCTGTATATGCATGTCTAAACCAGTTCTATTTTTTACTTCTATTCTCTTTTGCATCTTATGGCAATAAACTTTCTTGGGATAATTTCATGGCTTCTGATAGTAAACATAAGCTTTAACTTTAACAGATCCAAGAATCTCTCCTCTCCTGGATAACTCAGGCTCAACTGGAAAAATAAGAATTACCAAATATTACAAAACATAGAATTTACGATGGTTTAATGATGTTTTAATGATTTTCTGTAAAAATAAGCAATTTTCAAAAAACATCTCAAATATTCAAATATTTTCCAAATTGGTTCAACCTTATTACTGATTGGTAAAATTGATATGAATTGTGGGTATGTTGCTAATTTTTAGAAGTCTTTCAAACTTGAGTTAAAATTGTTGATTTGGACAGTCAACGACTTACTTACTTACTTACTTACTTACTTATCCGAACCAGCGACCATCTGAGCTATAGCCCTTCGGTCTTTTGTAGTTGTTCCAGGTGACTATAAAGTGTGTTACTGATGCTTGGATTTGGTGGGAGGAATGTGCATCTCAGGTCTTCAAGAGGTTGACATTCAAGCAAGCGGTGTGTTACTGTTTCATTGGGGTGTTGACATAGGGGGCAGGAAGGGGATGTGTCTTTTGTAATTTTGCTTAAATGGTTGTTGAGCGGTATGTGTTGTGTTCTTAGTTGAAAGATGATGCTTTGCTGGTGTCTTCTGAGCTTATTTAGGCAATCAGTCTTTACAGGAGTGGTCATATGGGAAAACATACATCTACGCGTGGTGCTCATTGCCCAACTGTTCATCCATTCTTCTCTCTTATTTGTTTTGCTGTGTCTAAGGATACTGGAATTGATGGTTGTAAAAGTGTTGATCCGAGTCTGGCTAGTCTGTCTGCATTGTCATTTCCTGGTATATTTGAATGTCCCTGTATCCACTGGAGAGATAAGTCTACTCTGTGTGTTGTAAGGAATTCATCTAGTTGAGATCTTAAACTATTGAACGTTGAGGAGAGTTTATCTAAATCGAGAGCTTGGAGAACCGATTTGGAGTCTGTGAAGATGACAGTGTTTTGAAGTTTTGAAGGGTTTAGCTGGAAAACAGAAGAGAGGTGTCGCAGTGAGGCTTCTATTGCAACTGCCTCTGCCTCGTAGTTTGAGCAGGAGCTTCCGCAAGAATTGTGGATTTTATCACAGGTTTTATCTGGGTATTCTACTACAAACCCATACTCAGCATTTTTAGTTCCTTTGTGGGCAGATCCATCTGTGTAAACATGTATCCAGTTGTCTGGGTATTCTTGTATTGTCTTCATTGCTAATGTTTGTATATCTAATTTGTTTTTATTTCTTGTTGTTTCTTCAACGAGGTTAGTCTTTATTTTTGGAAGTTTTAGTTGGGCGTATGGAGGTCTTTGACTGATTAAACTAGATTTTTCTCTGTTTTCTGGGAGTCTGTGTCTTTCATTCAAGTTGTTAGCAATGTGTAGCAGGGATTTTTGTTTTAATCTTGTTCTTGGTTTCCATTTCTCTCCAGAATTCTGTTTGGATGGTTTTCCTCTTTTCGTTTGTATCTTTCAACCATTTCAAGCACTGCTGATTCTCTGCGAAGTCCAAGTGGTTCCACATTAGTATGTATTTCACATGCTGCTGTGGGTGTCGATCCCAGGGCACCGGAGATGAAGCAAAGGGCTTGGTTTTGTACACTGTCCAAGGTTTTGTGTGTGTTTTTACTACCTACATTTTGGAGGGCTAAATTGTAGTCCATGACGGAACGCACATAGCCTAAATAGAGTTGTTGAAGCGAGTTTTTGTCTGCTCCCCAATTAGTACTGGCTAGTCGTTTTAGTAACTGGAGTCTCTTTGTGGCTTTGATTTTTACCTTCTGAGTGTGTTTGTTCAGAGATAGTTGTCTGTCTAACTGTATGCCCAAATATGTGGGGTTTTCTTCTTTCGCGAGTCGATGGCCTTGGATGGAGAGTGTTATTTCTTTCTTTGAAACAGGATGGCTCTTAGTAAATATAGAGTAGACTGTTTTATTGCAATTTACTTTTAACTTCCATTTATCACAGTAGGTGTTTAAGCTTTCTAAATCTTCATTTATTCTATTGGAGGCTATTGGTAAGTGCTTCGTAGTATACCACATAACTAAATCGTCAGCATATAGGGCCTTTTCTGTCTGTAATACTTCTGGTAGATCATTTATAAAAATAAGAAAGAGAGTACAGCTGAGGCAGGATCCTTGTGGGAGACCTTCCTCTAATACTTCTCTGTTTGACAGTCCGTTATTAATTTTTGTTTGGATTGTTCTGTTACTGAGAAATTGTTTAATCCAGAAGTAGCGATTTCCATCAATTCCATAGTCCATCATTTTTTATAACAACCCTTTCCTCCATACTTTGTCATAGGCTTGTTGGAGATCAACAAAAACCGCGACTGTATGTTTTCCATCTTGAAAGCCATCAATTATTTTTTGACTTAATCTAAACAATTGATCTTCTGTTCTTTGCCCTATCCTAAAGCCTGCATGATATCTATTTAGTAGGCCACATCCACATGTCTCCAGCCACCAGTATAATCGTTTATTTACCATTCTCTCAGCGATCTTTCCAACACATGAGATGAGAGATATTGGTCGGTAACTTTTCGTTTCGTCGGGTGGTTTATCTTTCTTTAAGATTTGAATAATAATAGCATTTTTCCATCCCCTTGGTACTATTCCTGTCTCCCATGTTAGATTTATAAGTTTGAGAAGCACCTGTTTACCTCTCACGCTAAGATGCAAGAGCATTTCATTGTGTATCTTATCTGGTCACTGGGATTTCCTTAACTTGAGTTTTTTCATAGCTCTGTGAAGTTCTGACATGGTAAAGCCCTCTTTGAACAGATATGAGATAGCTTTTGGGGCCTTTTCTTGATGTTTAAGGTTTTTAATCAATTTTTTGTCCTTTTCACTTCTTTTTGATGCCTTGTTTACTGAAGCAAAATGTTTGTTGAAGATTATGGTTTTTTTTCCGTCATCTACGATTGTTCCTTCTGTAGTTTTCATGGGCTTTGGGTTGGTTTTCGGGGTTTCATTGTTAAGATTATTAAGTAAGGCCCATGCTTTTTCCCATTTTGATTGAGGTCAATATTAGTGCATGTGTCTGCCCATTTCTTTCTTTTAGCGTTGTTAATAGTTCTTTTGACAATTGCAGATGCTTTATTGTACTCAATCTTGTTTTTAATGGTTTTGTTTTCCTCTAAGTTTTTCCTTGTTTCCTTTTTTGCATTTACTGCTTTTTCAATTTCTTTGCTCCAGAAGGGTTTGTAATTTTGTCGACTACCTCTTGGAATTCCTGCTTTTGCAGCTGCAAAAATGGCTTTGGTGAGGGCTTCGTTTAAATGTTCTACACTTGATGTATCTGTAATTTTTGGAAGCTGGTCATCTAATGTTGCTGTGAAAACATCCCAGTTTGCTTTCTTGAAATTCCATTTGGATTTCTGCTCAAATGTTTTCTTCCTTGTTTGAACTGTTATTTGTGTTAAAATTGGTTTATGGTCACTGCCTATTTCATCCAGGACTTTAATGTGACAAGAATTCAGAAGGTCAGAGGAGATGATGGTTAGATCGGGATGACTCAGGGACATATGAGCTCTGTGAAGAAGGGTGGGGACTGAGTCTGCATTTTGTAAAATGGTGAGGTTGGTTGTATTGCAAAGCTTTTCTAGTTCTTTTCCTGTGTTGTTTAAATTTTTGTATCGCCATAGTGGAGAGTGGCCATTGAAGTCACCAGCAATTATTGTGTTGTTGTATTGGGAACTGTTTAGATCTGTTAGGTTTATAGTACACCGTGGAGGGTTGTAAATATTGTAAATGGTATAACCGGGCTAGGGAGTAGGTGGGACCCCTTCCTCTTAAGGTGCAGGAGACAGAACCCACCGGTGAGTGGTACATGCTCTGCTCCTCACCCACCCACCTCACACTCATTCTGTAGTGTGGTGTCCTCTGTATGTTCTTACTTTTCTTAATCTACCCCTATAGCTCATACTTGTTTCCTAGTGCTGTAACTTCTATACTCCCTCTTTGGTCGGCCTGTGGCCCATGTCTTCTGTATGACTGTCTGTGATTGATTGTAATTATGTATCCTTCTTAAAAAATTGAGATTTTTAAGGGAAAGGGCTGGTATCCCTTTGTTTAAGGCAAACAGAATCTCTCATCGACACAAATGACCCAGGACGTGACGATCCTCTGTTTATGAAATATGGCCCTTTAAGCAGAAAGAATAACTGAAATAGATAACTGCAAGCCAGGAAACAGTAGGTGGCGGGGAATGGGCGACCGTCAATCATGAAAGACACTGTGGGAAAGACAGAATGAAGGCTACTTGGCTAAACCCTATAAAAATTAATTATATGAGGAACATGCATCTGCAGCCCAACTCCTGATGTTATGCAGCTGACAAGGAATACGGGTTAGGGTGGGAAGACAGACCAGAGACTCCCAAGCATGCCATGACAAACAAAATGAAATCATACGAGCTTGGACGTCGCCTCGAAAAAGGTCCGCGCCAGACAGTGAGTACCCAGGCTGATCTGCGCGAAAAGTCAGCTACTGGGACAAAGAAATTCCACAAACATTTGAATATTTTACAGCTTAACATTTGTGGAATCAGGAATAAAAACACAGAACTGAAGAAATTATCAAATGAAAAGGAAGTTCACATTTCTTTACTTCAGGAAACCCTGTATAAAAATAGCGATCCTTATATTGCTGGTTATACATACTATACCTGCAAATGTGACAACTGCCGTGGTATTATTACTTATATAAGAAATGACATCATGGGAGATGTTACCTCCAAACCATCACAGAACTCAACCGATTTACAGAAAGTTACCTTATGGCACCTAAATAAGAAATTTACCATTTACAATATTTACGACAGTCAACGACAACCCAATGATTATCAAACCAACACACCTGTCTCAAGTTTTCAGACGTCATCTTTAACATCTCTATCTCAGCTTTGTAATCCTGTTCCATTTTCTCACATTCACTGCTCAGGTTGAAAATTTGAATCCTCAATGTTTCCATCTTCTCCAAGTGCTCTGCTGTAAGTTGATTTATCTTTGAAGCATGTTGTGATTGACTCATCTCCTTTTCCTCCTGGTGATTGGTTACAGTTTTTGTTAAATCTGCCTGCAAGAAAAATCAATGCGATTAACTCTCTTGAGACTGAGGTTTTCTTAGCTCTACAAGTGTTGAAGACTTTTTATTTATTTCTTCATTTCTTTCTTTCCTTTTCTAAAATATTTGAATTTGACGAATTGACTGATTTCAGTTAATTGACTGAGAATTTACCGGTCTATTATTATTATTATTATTATTATTATTCTTATTGTTATTATTATCATTATTATTATTATTACTTATATATTTATCTTTTCATTTAATATTAATAATACTTGTTATATATTCTCTTTTTAACCTGGCCGTTGCCTTATTATGTACACTCTACCTTCCCTGCATACTGTCCCAGCAGTTTTTCGTGGCCGCAAATTTCACCCTTGACCGCAAAAAGCCGCAAATTTTTATTTGGCCGCAAAAAGCGGCAATTTTCGCCGTTTTTAGGTTAAATTGATGGTTTTTTGTTTAAAAAAACAACAAAAGATATGAAAAATTGTGAAAAGACTGCAACTTTCAATGCTAGCATCCAAAATTGGCGCTAAATAACGGACAAACACATGTTTGTGAGGCTTAGCCTCCCACCTCTATGGCCTAGCCCAGGCTATTGGAGATCCCAAGCTTTGTTTTTCGCATTTTTTTTTTCTATATCCTATTATGCTGCAAACACTTTTGTTTCTTATAACATGATTTCTCTGAATGATTATCTACTTAAGTAAGTAATAAATTTTTATTTATTATTATTGTCCATAACTACTACAGAAAATAGAATTATCTAGTTTCAAGAATCTACAATCAAGACAATTAATGCTAACTAACTGACAAATGATTTGATATTTCACGAGGAAATTCCTATTTTTATTTTATTGCATTCAAAAATTTTACTTTCAAAGTTTAATTCTTTTCCTTAGAAATGTATCACATTTATCATTTATGTAAACAAAATGTGTTCTATTAAAATAATTTTCATGAAATGCAATTTCATTTTTAGCCATAAGTTGCACTTAGTTTTCATGATATGATTTTTCATGATTTTTTCCATGTTTTTCATTCAAAAACCCATTAGGCCTATATTGAAATATAAAGCAATAATAATAATGCTCAAAAATGGATAGTAAGTAGAGAATACAAATTTAATGTGCCCCCATTGGAAAATGGATTTTGTTTCTCCTTCCTTGTTAATAGTTATTTTTTTCCTCTCCTTAATTAGTTTTTCAAATTTTGAATTTTTTTATGCGATTGTTCACTTTGATTTCCCAAATTTTAAGAAGCTAAATAGTTAATAAAATATTTTGATTTCTTCCTTCTTTTTTTACTTACTTACTATGGCTATTATTAATATTATTATTATTATTGTTATTATTATTATTATTATTATTATATTATTATTTCAAACCATTCAAAATGTAAATAAATTCATGTTGACATGTTGTGACATCAATATTCTACAAAATGCCCTATTTGTGTCAATTTTTTACCGTACATGTTGTTTTAATTGTTTGAATTTTGTAAAACTAGAGGCAAATTTTGGGCAAATTTTGCTATTTTGATGGCAAATTTGGCAAATTTTGGCGTTTCAAATGGCAAAAAACTGCGGGGACAGTGCATAGGGTACCGACTCATCATTCATACTACAGGAAGGAAATCCCATCTTCACCTTTACTCATATTATATGGCAATTTTATATATTTATATATTATATCTTTTTATTGAGTTCCTCTATTCCATCATTAGTTAATTTATTATTTATTATTATTATTATTATTATTATATTATTATTATTATTATTATTATTATTATTATTATTATTATTATTATTATTATTATTATTATCATTATTATTGTTATTATTATCATAATTATTACTATTATTATTGTTATTTTATTATTATTATCATTATTATTACTATTGTTATTATCATTATTATTATAATTATTATTATTATTATTACTATTGTTATTATAATTATTATCATTATTACTTATATATTTATCTATTCATCTAATATTAAAAATACTTATAATATACTCTCTTTTTGACTTTCTAGCCCTGACCGTTGCCTTATTATGTACACTCTAACTTCCCCGCATAGGGTACCGACTCATCATTCATATTACAGGAAGGAAATCCAATCCTTTCCTTTACTCATACTATATGGCAATTTTATATATTTATATATATCTTTCCTCTATTCCATGATTAGCTTATTTCATATATATACAGGCCTGTAAATTTGTAAATGGTTGGTGAAAAAATTGTAATTTTTTGAACACGCGAAAATAGACACAAAAGGACAAAAATATGGACACAACACAGATATGATACGTCAATTGACTAGTCAAATCATGTCACTTTCCCCTACTTAGTTATAACGAGGTCCTTATTTTATGGTACCAAAAAAAAAAGGAAATCCCAATTATTTGATTGAGGGCCCAGGTTTGAGTTAGTAAAATGAAAGGAAGAGAACATTCCTACCCGTTTGAATGATGTGTATCTCGTGCTTGATGACACAGGAGGCTGCGTATCTTCGCTCCTGTTTGTGTTAAATGTTAACGCTGAATCTTTCGTTTATTTGGATTAATTCTTATAGAAGAAGAAGAAGAAGAAGAAGAAGAAGAAGAAGAAGAAGAGGAGGTGGTGCGGTCGTGTGAGAGCTTTCAAAGAAGAATATATATTTCGAAGAAAAATAATTATTTCGCATTATTTTATTTTCCATCTTACATCCGAACAGAACCAAAGAAATATAGAGACTGAGAAATAAGAACCGGAGATATGCATGTGTGTCGGTAGCAAAATAGAGAGAAACCTTTCGGTCCGGTTCGACACACTTCTGTGCGTGCGTTATTTACTGACTAGGTGTGTGTGTCTGTGTATGAAGACGACTCGCGCGAACTTCGCGACCCACTCTCGTTGGCTGTGGCACAGTGGCCAGGCAGTGAATACATCCATGCCAAGCGGAGCGTGTAGGTGGCATGATAATATTATAGGTAACAGATAGACGGCAAGTTTTGTTTTGTCTTTGATGCGACAAATGAACATATTTTTTTTTTAAGTCGGCATTTGAAACGGAATAAAATCTATATTTTTCGAGGAACGAAATAAAAGTCTTTGATTTTCTTTTTTATCGGTTCTTTGACGTTACGAATTTTATTTTTACTATTATTTTTTTTTTAAATATTAGCACTTAAGAGCAAAATCGTGCTGTCGGAAATCCGACAATAGACGGAAGATTTACAGGCCTGATAATATATATATATATATATATTATATATATATATATATAATATATATATATATATATATATATATATATATACATATATATATATAATTTTGAAACACATCCTTCCACTCCCGTTCTCCCACTTTCATTCCGTCTCTCAAATATATATATAAACATATATATATATATATATATATATATATATATATATATATATATATATATAATATATATATATATATATATATATATATATGAAGAGCACAGGGGAAAAAACGGCAGAGTCACAATTTGCTAATTCTGAGAAATCTCAATATTTAAGGTTGAAGACTCGTTACTTAAATTCTAAAAAACTGAGTAATTTTTTTTTAGTATTTTGATAAAGTATAATTACTATGCTTTCATGAAATATCAAACCGTGCTTATACAGTGTAATTTATGCCTGGAATATCAATTTGAATTGAATTAGCCTCATTTGGACTCTGCCGTTTTTTCCCTTTTTTATCGGCTATTAGTGGGTTTTTTTTATATAACATGGGTTTGAAAAGAAAGTAAATTTGTAATTTTTAAGGTGGGATTTTTAAAATTGTATTACTCTTATTCGAATCCAAGTAAATTTTACTTTCAAGCTGCATTGAGCCTGATCACCTTTGTGATGGGTGACATTGAAAAATATAGTTTTTTCTTTCTTTTTGAACTGACACCACTTCCTCTTATACTTGTACAATAAAAAGTTTCACAATGGGATTATGAAAATTGTATCAGACGTATTTCACACCAAGTAAATTTCACTTTAACTTTCAAGCTGCATTGAGCCCGATCACTTTTGTGGTAGGTTACTATTGATATTTCTTTCTTTCTTTTTGAACTGACACCATTTCTTCTTATACAATAGAAAGTTTCACCAGTGGCCTCATGACTTGTGGCTTAATAGATAGCTTGCAGCATATTAATATCAAGCTTCAATGACTATGGTCAGAGATTGAATGAGTTAACCAATCTTACTTCTGCACGAAAATTTTGCTGCAAACAATTCAAACACGGAATGTCTCACGAGAACAATCAGTGATTGGATGGTTCACAGAAAGTTTTTACAACTAAAACTTAAATTGTGACACATTGTAATAATGAACAATACAGTAGAAACAGCTTTAAATAAAAATGTCAGTTTTGATAAATAAATACCTGTATTTACCACAATAATTAATTTATTATAGTTACAGTATTTTAAGATATAAAATAAACATTGGGACTAAACTAGTAATGCCTCACTTTTCATTTTAAAAAGTTTCTACTGTATCGTAACATCAGTGTCTTACTGATCAAAATAACACAAAGAATAAGATGAACAAAGAAATTAATTTCTGAACATTCTATTAAAGGGGACATTACAGGTGCCAGAAAGAGGACAGTGGCAAATGATCACTAACATTAACTTTGATATTGAAATGGAAAAAAAAATCATTCCTTTTTCCTCAAAGAGATTGATGCCGATACATCTTCATCGAGTGTCAAACGTGAAGGACAATCATGAAATGGAAGGGAATTAAAGAAATCCTCATTGGTAGTGAATCTTTTTAGAACTTGCAAGTCCTTATATTGGCTGTAGAAATACACGGTCTCTCAGAGTACAGCTGACGAAGCTCAATGGGTTTGGTCTGCTTCTTTGTTCGTGTTGAGCAGAGAATATTAGTCTTAAAGATCAGCCCATTTCACGAGTCCCTAAGGGCAAAGACCGCCGAGTCATCCTCTTTTCTGAGAAAAATTTCTCGAAGGGGTCTGGTGGGAACAGGACAACCTAACTTATACTTCACTTGAAGAAAGGCTGAGAAATCTTTTATGATGGACTGCGATACTTGCATGACATTGTATGGAGATGGATTGCGCTGGGCTGATCGAAAGACGTCACACCAGTCTGACGGAACGTTGACAGAGGCCTTGGAATTAATAAGGCCCATGTCCCGATCACACTCCATGTGAGAATGACCTTTCTGAGGGAAAGAAACCTTTATTGAATCAAACCGGTTGATATCATGCACCATGTAATGAAAAAATCTTATCAATGAATTCTTATTTTGTCCAGCACATGAATCACAAAATAGTTCTAGGTGGCGGATATTGTTGCCGACATAATTCATAAAGTGGTGGTATAGAAATGATGCCACTTCGTCTGACCCCTTATTGGCAACTATTTCATTGTAAGCATAGATAAAAACATCGTTGGTCGAAAGTTGATGAATATTAAACGAGAGAAATGTCAACTTCCTCCGATAATAAAATTCACTCGTCGATTTATTTGGCACATTCAGGTTTTTTTGGTAGTTAAAGGCAAATGCCTCAAAATTATCAGTTGAACTGGCCTTCACTCTTGCAGCTCGCTTTCTGACATAAAATGTTTTTGCCTTCCTATTGTGAAGCTCATCTTCTATTTGCAACTTATCTAACTTTTTTTGAAGGGCCTCCTTTTCATGTGACTCCACACCTTTCAGATCATTGATTTTTTTTCTCAACTGCTGGGACAAAGTTTCATTTTCATCGCATTTTGAACAAGTCTGACCTAGGATAGACAAATTTTATATTGAATTTTGTTGCAAAGATGTTCCTATAGGACTCATATGAAATTTTATCATCTGGAAACTTTTCAATGAACGCATTATGCATTTTTGAAATATTCAACTCGTCTGGCAGATAGAAAGATTTTGTTTTCTCCAGTGAATAGTGCGAAAGTCTCCCTCTGTAACTGCAGATGTGTTTGATAACTTTCTCCATGACATCCTCTGATATTTTGTGATGTCGATTTGTGTGGTGGCCGCGTTGATCAATTGGAGGCAGACCTGTTGGGAATAGAAAGAAATAATAAAATACATATGAAAACAGCATAAATACTTACATATCTTGATAGAATAGACAATAAATCCAGATAAATAACATAGACCACTAGGAGTGACAGAGAAAAAAAGGATGAGCTTTGATATAGCGCAATATCCACTTATAAAGTGCTCAAAGCGCTTTACAAAGGGTCAACAGGCCACCGCAACGTTAAACATGTAGGACAATACTTGCCGCCTGTTAACCGCAGTTACAATTTCGGACGGATACAATGCTGTTTCAACGGCCTGGTACTCACTTGCACCTGAGTAGAGTGAGAAAATGTGAGTAAAGAGCCTTATCAAGGACTCAACTTTGTTCCCCCACCGGGGTTTGAACCTGCGACCCTTGGATCGCAATGCCGTCTACCGACTAGACCGCAAAGCCACACAAAAACAAACTTATCTGTAACAGAACATAATGTTTACATAGAAAAAAAATGGACTTCTAGTTCTAGAAAAAAAAGTGATAACTGATTTCTGACATAAATTCTGAATAGAAATTACAAATGTCCTTGACACAAACCAATAGTTGGTTGTAAAAATCAAACGCAATATCACCCTTTTATACTTTTATCCATCATAACATTAATATATAGAGATAATCAGATAATTATCTAAATATAGCTTACTGAAGAAGAAATCCCAAGTAGACAGACACACCCCGCCCCCCACAGACGCATTTTATTTCACCAAGAATTCAACAGATCAACATTTTTTAAAAATAGAAACGAGTGGATTGGTTTCTTCACAGTATCTGCAAAATGACCGAAGCTATAAAGGCCGACGACTTTGCTGGTGAAATGCAATAAGTCAATTACTTACTTACTAAAATTATGGACCTATCAAACTTTTAATAAACATCAGGCAATGAAACAGCTACATTCAACTGGCACTGCACTTGGACAACAAAGATCCCCCCCCCCCTGTCCCCATCTTCAAAGAAGTAGGTAATAGTAATAGTAGTAAATAGGTTTTAGTATGTCCGGATTCAAGAATCATTTATTTAGCTCATCCAGCACAAAAAATGTAAAGAGAGAATGTTTTGTTTTTGTTTTTAAGGGTTTTACAGCGCTTGCAACACATTTAGGTTATATCAGCGCCAGTAAAAAGGAAGAAAATGGGATAGTAAAAAGTTCTAGAATTACAATTAAAGCACCCAAGAGAAAGGAAGACAAAGGGGAACTGGGAACAAATAGGGATCAGATGCAGATTCCAAGAGCAAACCATCAATGTACTTAGTTTGAGATCACCTATAAGTCTCATCCGGACACAAGCACAAAATCCAACAAAGAGGAATACACTCAAATGCTTACATTATACATTAAAAATAACAAACATAATAATACATAACAGAGATGATTTACAAGGAAAAAAAATATCATCTCCCAAAACAATAACTATGCATTTGACTGTTTCCCCCCCAGCTAGGACTCAGGCCAGGGCCAGGACAAAACCAAGTAATCTCATTCCAAGACAAAGACAGAAAGCAAGTTGGAAAACAGATATAGGGGATAGAAGACGTAGCAAGTACCTCCCTGCCCACTATGGGAGGTAGGAACCCCACCCAGTAAAGAGAGAATATTTAAATAGGAAAATTAATAGAGATAAGCAAAGTTACATACCTGTGGTCGCAAGGCTTTTTTTTATTGTCTCCAGTCTCCCCTTCTTTATTCTGAACAATGATAGAAAGGCCATGAAGCAAACATCTTTGAATCCATCAGAACTCCCATCTGATTGTTTAACAAATATTTTGTAACGGTAACGGTTGTTGTTGTTGCTCTTTAGGTCTTCACTTCTTGGTCTATTTCTGACTAATTCAGTAACAGTAATAAGACTGGAAAGAAAGGAATCTTGAGAATCCTTCCTTCCGAAGGAGTTGAATTCGTCTATAAGCCTAGCCCTATTCTGTTCATCAATGATTTTGAAACATTGATATCGTTTGCATTTACAATCTTCACCTATTATATGAGAAGATAATCTCAATTTTTTGTTGTCATCTATTTTTCTACCGGTTACTTTTCATTTTTTAGTTTTCTCAGTAACAGCCGGCACATCTTCATTATCCGTCATCTTTCCGGTTGTTTATGATAGTAACTGAAATTTCATTGGTCACTAAAATCATGTGACTTGCTTTATCACATGATAATAGTGACCCTGTCGTTTCTTCCCTTGAGCCTTTTGGGCCTTGCTTTTTCTTCCATTTGATCACCATTTTTCCTCTCTGTATTTAGCTAGGACCTTGCCATTTTTCACTTTTAAAGTTACTGCAATATAGACAGTGTCAAGGAAGCAAGCCAACAAGGGAAATAACTCAAAATATTAAAAAATAGACTCTGCCGTTATTTCTCCTGTGCTCTTCATATATATATATATATATATATAAAGTAACATCGTGTAGTCCTGTGATCATCGTCTGCTCATATAAAATAAGTCATAAATTAAGAATTCTCGAAATAAATAAGTTTTTATGTGCTTCCTGAAAGCAATTTCAGTTGAGACGTCTCGAAGAGATAAGGGGAGATTGTTCCAGAAAGTCGGTGCAAAGTGACTAAAGGATCTGTCAGTGTCAGAAAGTTTTTTACCCTTTTTTGGCACTTTAAGCAGACGATGATCACCTGATCTCAATGCACGAGGCGGAACGTATGGTTCGACAAGATCATTGAGATAAGCAGGGGCGCTTCCGTGAAAACATTTAAAACACATGACTCCAACCTTAAAGAACACCCTGGCCAGAATGGGAAGCCAGTGTAAAGTCAAAAGCATTGGAGTAGTGTGTTCTCTCTTATTTCTTATTAAAATGATTCTAGCAGCTTGATTTTGAAACTGATGCAGTTTATCAAGTAAGAATCATGGGGAATTAGACAGGAGTGTGTTCCTCTCCCTCTCTGCCCCCCTTTTTTTTTGTTTCCTCCCTCCCTCCCTCCCATCCCATCCCATCCCATCCATCCATCCATGCATCCATCCATCCATCCATCCATCCATCCATCCATCCATCCTTCCATCCATCCATCCATCCATCCATCCATCCATCCATCCATCTATGTGCTCAACTTTCCTCTCACATCGATACCTGACCATTCATGGTTTTTCTTTGCAGTTGGTCTAACACCTTGCCCATGTTAATTTGTGTATTGTTCTGCTGACGTAAGATTTGTACTCGAAATATCCATTGTCTGTATTGTTCCCACACGAAGCCCCTCCATTTTCACTCTTTCATTAGTATTTAGTTTTGATTGTGCGCATAGACTTGTTACTGTGGGATTTACCATGTTGCAAACAATTTACATTATTGTGATTATTACTATTAAATCTCACCTCAACTTCAGCCAATCTTCTCTCCAACCAGCCCTTAGCATCCTCCAATGAACGTGTCTTCCCTTGAAGCTCTTCTACCATTGGAATATTTTTACTCAATTCTTCAATTTTTTTCTGGTGAAGTAATATCAAGTATGAAACGATTATGATATGAGTTAAAGTGCTAGAAAGAAAGATAAAATCACACAAAAAACCTCATGAAATTGCCTCAAAAATGATCAGACTGGTAATCAAACCACAGATCAATTGCTGAATGGTTTTCCTCTTATCATTTATATAAATGATATACCTTCTACTTCTAATGACAGATCTACAGTCAATAAGCATTTTAGATTTTTTTTTTCTACAGTCAACACCTCCACAGTGACAACTACACTCACATTTGACTACCTATAAACAAAATTCGAAAAAATAAAGAAAAAAAAACTTAAGAAACAAATAAAAATGACATTGCAAGAAATACATACAGTGCAGCACGGAAATCTCGAACACGTTGGGGCCGTGCTGTTTGTTCTGGATTTCCGTGTTTTCGATTTTTCCATGTTGAGTATTTTACAAAGAATATGGGGACAAATATGAAGAGGGGGGGGGGGGGGATGTGGGTTATTTGGGTGAGGTTCCATTATGATCTTGTTTCATTCAATAACAGGTGGAATAATGTTCCCCTTTATGTGTACTAAGACGACAAAGCCAGCACTCCCCATTGTTGATTACACACACAGATGCAACATCTTTAACCTACGGATCAGGTACCTAATCCACACTACTCCTCACTTTTCTCTCACACCTCTCTTTCCACCCCATCTTTGATCAACAAAAGTGTCTGCTCTACACATTTTTCTGAATAAATATTCATCCAATATCAGAGCATACTCAGTATAAATTGTCTCAGTGTTACATTATGTGTTGAGAATAGAGCTCATAGATTAACGGCTAGCTTGCCAATACAACTTTTGTGGTTTTCGTGTGTTGACCTCAAGACATCAAAAAGTTGCGAGGAGGATTATAAGTTTGCATTTAAAACCTGTTCAACATTTCATTTTTTAAAATGACAATACATCTAAAAAAGAGAAGGTAAACTTTCAACTCATCCCCACAACTCTCACCTGCTGGCGATATATCAGTGAAATCCATTACCAACGCTACCCGAGCTCTATGATATGGTGGAATGGCGGGTGTTTTTCTGATTTTTCTCAGCTGTCCCTCTATCAAAAGTTGTAAAAATTTGTGTCAACCTTTGAATCAAATTGTCTTAACTGAATATAGATTTTGGACCGTAATGATACCATATCAAAAAGTTTTCTTCTTATAAAAAACTACTTTAAAACTGCTGTCACAAAATTTGAGATTTTAAACTGAAAAAAATGTAAACAAGTTACGCACCACAAAGTATGAGATGAATTCATCGTTTTTCAAAAAAATCTCATGCTGACACGTAGTTCCGGCTAGTGATTATGAGTTCACGTCATACTTGTTTCTGAATAACAACAATTCACTTTAACTGCTATAAACATACAACTTATGTAGTTTGCCTGAAATTTTGAATTTATGATTTATTGCTTATTATCCACATACTGTCGCAATTACCGATATGAAATCTCTAGTTTTAAATCATTTGAAATACTGATTATAATATACTCAATATTGTCATATTAACAATGAATACTGTTTATATAACTTTGAAAAATTTCACAGAGCATTTAAGGCTTTTAAAACATATACGCTTTTAAACTATACGATACGATACGATACGACACTCTCATAAAGCTGCGAAAAGAAATCTACTTGTATCTATCAATAAGCCATTAAAGAGGACGGCTATGGAATTGGAATTTCACAATCAACCCTGAGAAGATGATTATCGAAATATGACGGAGAGATCAACAGTGTGGGATGACGTGATAGGAAAAGTATCCAAGACAACTTTGATATGGATATCATCCAAAGATGTATGGAACTCTGTGAACGTAAACATGCATCCGAAAAAGGAATGGGTGTCTGAAAATTCGGGTAGAAAAAGACTCATGAGTTCTAGACAGAGGATCATTGATATTCTTGCAGGTGGTGAAGATACTGGGTATTTAGAAGAATACCATATCATTTTTTTCTTTTCCACATCCTCTGGAAGGTAGAAACTATCATGCTGGGGTCAATGCAGAGGTGTGAAGACTGGCCAAAGAACCATTTGCTTGGCCAAAGAACCATTTGCTGCCTTTCCTCGAAGCACTCAGCCTTATTGCATTGGACAACACAACAATTCGGTGGCCCATGATCACCTCAATGCTCCAACTTCAGCAACTTAAAAAATTTATATTACTTCATGGCTCCAATCAGACAGCACGACATATTCTGACTATTTATCAAAGGCCCAACTATACTCTAAAGAAAAGAAACAAACCAGAAACAGTTTTCAAAGCAGGCTGTCTAATCAATGAGTTTTGACACAAGGTTGCGCTACTACCCCCATATCACTGTGAGCACAATCCAATCGAGCTCATTTGGACCCAAGTAAAGGGAAAGATGAGAGGGTGGAACACCAAATTTACTCTCAATGACAAGCAATAAATGATATGACAAGGGAAGAATGGGAAAAGGCGTACTCCAACCTTCGCAAACTGGAGGAAAATTAAATTTCATAGGATAGAGTGATGCCATGAAATCTATCCATTTCATTTCTCCTTTTCCTCATCTTGTCACTAGACTGTGATGATTGATGTATCCAGTATGTTTTTGTTGTTGTTGGTGGGGTTGTTGTAGATGTTGTTATTGCTGAACACATAGACATATTTATGTGGAAATAATGTATCATAAATTAATGACTTTCTACTTTTGACCAGTTTACATTAAATTTATGTAATCCTCTTTAGCATAATCACAAGCTATTTCTATAAATTTCGCAATGAAAACAATGTTGGAAGTGCGTAATGTTCACTTTCATTTGTATTCATCAGTAATGTGTATTGATAGTTACAAAATGTAGATGTCTGATAGTTAAGGATTGCCATTCGTTCTTTCATAATCAGTTTTAATTAACCAAACTTTCCATTTTAACGAATTCCTTCAAAATGGATATGCGGAAAAGTCATGATTTTGATCATGTAAATCATCTATGAGTTACGATCCTTACCAGTTATTGATTTTAATATAGCTGTTATAAGCAAAATCATTTCCTATTGTTTTACAATTAATGAAAAAATATTTTTTGATTAAGACAAATTGATTCAGAGGTTCATACAAACTTTTTCAGCTGTGCAATGAGGGACAGCTGAAAAAAAGGAGAAAAACGTGCGCCTCTTATTAAAAATCGTGACTATGGTATTTTGAGAAAATAGCCACTAGAAATCTATTTGTTGCTTTTATGTACCATAGAAATAAAGAAATATTAATATTCAAAAAAAGTTTGGGCATAGAAAGGGCTGCAATCATTTTCTAATTTCTGAAAAGGTGAGTATGAAACGGTACCAGACAAAGCATTAAAGAAACATACAAGAAAAAACATCCAAAAAATCAACCTGCCTCGTCTGAGGTTCAATCCCCAATAAAGGCAGACTGATTTTTTGGGATATTTTCTTGCATTTTTTCTCCCCGATTTGTTACTATCATAATGTCATCAAGAAAATCTTCTATTATCATTTTTGTAATTAAACCTTAAACGTCACATGGACCGCGCCATTGACATCCACATTTTCCACACGCAAGGGAGATAACTCTCACAACAAACGTACCCCAGCTCAGATAAAAAATCATATCTCTATTACTAATTAAGATATCTTAATGAAATAAAAACAGAAATAAAGCTGAAATATTGTTCTTTCCATTCATATATCATATGTATTGATAAATAAAAGAAAAATGTATGAAAAAAAATATTTAAATTGAAATTTTGAAATTTTACATTGGTTTTTTTAAAGTTTTGGTGCTTTTTGGTCTATTTGAAGATTTTATCATGAAATTTTACAAAGCACTGTTCATTGCACAGGTGTGTAGAGCATGTTAAACATCCAAACACTGTCTCTGGGCGTCTCCCAGACTCGGTGCGAATATTCTCTTCCCGACACACAAAACACTGCTTTTTACGTCCTGGAAGGCGCACACGCTTGTGTTTACCAGGGTCGTGACAGGCCATTCCTCGAATAGTTGATTGTTCCTTTCCTGATCTTTTTCTTATCGGATCAGGAGAAAGTAAAGATCTAGCTACTTCCAAGTGAAAATTAAAGTGTGATATTGGTTTGATGCCGTCCGGACGGGGCATCTCCTTATACAAAATATAAGCGTTTAGGACAGCCACTTCAACTAAATACCAATAACAGCACCTCCACCACTTGTGGCTTTTCCTCCCAATATTGTAATATGACCTTAACTGGTCATTAAGGTCAACACCCCCCAGATTTGCATTATAATTGGCAATCACCAGTGGCAAGGCTAACTTTCTTTAGATCCACAGGCCAGAACTTTCTATTGGTACGAATGGTGCCGCATGAGTAGGTGTTTCGTTCTAAAAGGTCATGGGCAAGTTCCACAGATGAAAAGAAATTATCATAATAGAAAGTATGAAATCTATCCAGAAATCTTTCACCCAAAGACCAGACAACATGATGTCCTAGGCCTTTATTCATCACATTATTAGTATCCTTCCCAGTGTAAAAAGAAAAGTTACATAGATAGCCATTTGAAGGGTCAGCGCAACACCATGCCTTGATGCCCCAGGGGTTTGGTTTTCCTTTAATGTACTGTTTGAAAAAGATCCGGCCAGTAAATGGGATCATAGCTTCATCAAATGCTAATGCTGCACCTGGGTAATAGTAGTTTTTAGAAGCTGTGAGAACCAAGTCTATCATGGGACAAATCTTATGAAGGGGATCATATCCAGGTTGTCCACGGGGGGTAGCAGTTGTGCTGTCAACGAGGTGAAGATACCTACAAATTTCTTCATATCTTCTTCTTGGCATTGCATCAGCAACAGCTGACACACGAAGCAATGGGTCAGATGACCAATAGTTTCTGTAGTATGGCATTTTGTGAATTCCAAACATCATATTGACATAAAGAAATGAACGAATGTCTTTTGATTCAATTGTTCGAAAAGATTGAGGTGCATTTTTTTGATGTGCATACAGGTTTGATTGATCAGCACAGAGCTCATAAAAGCATGTAGGCAGGAAAAGTTCAAGAAACTCAATGGGTCTGCTTTCATAAGTAAGATCACAATCAACTAACACTGGCCCCTTGCGATGAGTAAAGATGTCAGTTTCAACATCACTCAGTTCTTCAGTCCAAATAAACCTATTGTCTCTACCATCGCCCGGCGCCTCATCGTCATCAATTTCGTTTTCTGACTCATTTTCACTTTCATTTTCTTCATAGTCAACATCAACATCACTTTCCTCACCACAGTCTACTTCACCATCAACACAACTGTTCAATTCATCCTCTGAAACAGGATCGTTTATCAAATTTCGAAGAAAGTTGAAAGCCATTGTTGACAATATTCACTCAAAAAGTATTTTCGTTTTCAAAAAATCGCCCAGCCTTTACTAATGTATCGATTTTCAAACCGAAAGTAGCGAAATAATCGTCTTTCTCTCTACTTTCTATTACTGTAATCGGCTAATATCGTATGGCGGTGATATTTAATTGATTTGATATTTTTGAATGGGTTCAGTACACATTTTGTAGCGGGCGATAGCTGGCGATTGTGGTAAATATAGTAGCGGGCGATGTGGGGCGCTAGTGGCGTTAAGGGGTTAAAAAAACAGTCCATTTGTGTTGTGTCTCAGAATGAGAATGTCTATTTAAAAGCTCAAACAGTCATATGACTGAAGGTATATTACAGCAAAAGATTCTGAATCATAAAATGCATATTTACAGAGGCAACCCAGAAGAGGCAAACCTTTTGTTCTGCTATAACATCCTCCAGTTTGGCAACATCTTCATCCCGCTTTTTCTCCAAGATACTGACATCATACCTGTGAGAATCAAACTCCTTCTGATACTTTATGGCCATCTCATCCACCAGTGCCTTCCTCTTTTCAGCAAGCTATAGACAAGCAGAACAAAAATAACATATGTATTAACTCCTCCCTTCTTCAGAAAAAAAAATTGACACAAATCACGGCCCCGAACGAGCAAACTTTGCGTTGAAAATCCAAAAGTCATTAAACTTCTACACTCAACAACTACTGACCTCATTGTGCTACCTGTATGAGCACTTTTGTCTGACCATTGTTTTTAACGATAAGCCCCGTTATACTGGTGTCTTTAATCAAGCACGCTTTAAGATTATGTTATGTTAAAGATTTGTTTTAGGTATGAACAAAACGAGATAAAATCAAATATCATGATACCTAACACATTACAATTATGTTGTTAGGTTTTGTTATGTGAAGTATTTAAATAATGTCACCTTTCACCAAATATGTTTTTGGCTTAAAAGAAAGACAAGAGAATGCAGATTATAGGGCAATTAATTTCTTGAACAGTTAAGTCACCAAAGCCAAGTTGCATGCATTCGTCACGAACCTACCAGTGCAAGTGGGCTAAGTATAGTGGAGTACCGTAGTGTTATCTCAGATCAATAGTAAATGATAAAATGAACCTTGAACCCAAAATAGCTTGTTAAGAGAGTTGGTTTTTAATACTCTTAACACAGTGCATGCAAAATAACTTTAAAATGCTTTCAATAGCAATGTCGTCAGATATTGCAGTTTCGCCTATAGTGAAAATTCAGTGTTTATTATTAAATCATAAATAAACAATGTTACTGATGGACAGCCTTTAGAGTCTATTGCATCATAGTAGTAGTAGTAGTAGTAGTAGTAGTAGTAGTAGTAGTAGTAGTAGTAGTAGTAGTAGTAGGAGTAGTAGTAGTAGTAGTAGTGTTAGCAGTAGCTATAGTATTGGTGGTGGTGGTGATTGTGGTAGTAAATATATTATTATTACTGTTATATCATCATTACCACCACCATCCGCATTATTATTATTTTTTTAAATATTATTATTATTATTATTATTATTATTATTATTATTATTATTATTATTATTATTATTGTTATTATTATTATTGTTATTATTATTATTATTATCATTATTATTATTATTATTATTATTTACTACAGTGTTGATAAAGAGTAAGATAAATACACTGATATTATATGATTATTAGAAGTATTAGTATTACATTGATACCACACATTTCAACTGATTCACAATGATCAATGTTATCCACGATGCTTCGGTTGTTCAATAAGCAGACCATTTTCAACAAATTTCCATTTCAAATAGTATTAGCTGTCTTGTTGGCATCCTTTTCTGTCGCAGCACAGGAGGACTACTTTACCACACACACACACACACACACACACACACACACACACACACACACACACACACATATATATATATATATGTTTATTTATATATTTATGGACAATAAAGATCTATTATTATTATTATTATTATTATTATTATTATTATTATTATTATTATTATTATTATTATTATTATTATATATATATTTGATAAGTGAGGCAGAAGACAATTCACTGAGCCGCGACTCAGTGCCAACAGGTGTCTTCGATCTTAGGGGAAAGGCAATTCCACGTCGCACTGGGAGACGTCACAAGCAAAGTAAAGAAATTGAAGAATGGGGTCCCTCAGGGGTCGGTACTTGCGCCAATGTTGTTTAACGTTTACATTAGCGATATGCCGAACACTTCCTCCCTGAGGCTGGGATACGCAGACTGGGCACTCGTTACTCAGAGTAAAGTGTGGACCCGTCTCGAGAGCGTACTCAGCGAGGACGTCACCAGACTCAAATCCTACTTTGACAAGTGGTACCTGAAGATGAACACTTCAAAAACCGTGGCCACTGCATTTCACTTATGCAGTGGTTGGCACACCCGCAGACTGAATGTCCTAGTCGGGGACCAGCCACTCCCATATGAGCCGCGTCCAAAATATTTAGGGGTGACGTTGGATCGCAGCCTTACCTATCGGGTTCATCTCGAAGGGGTTGCCCGGAAGATAGAGAAACGCAACAGTCTTCTGAGGAAGCTGGCGGAATCGACTTGGGGCGCTAGCCAAGCGCTCCTGAGAACGTCCCACCTGGCACTATGCTATTCCACCGCGGAGTATTGCGCTCCAGTGTGGGGTAGAAGCAGAAACGTTGAGAAGGTGGATGTAAAACTCGCAAGTCGATGCACATAGTGTCGGGAACGCTAGCAACAACCCCTAGAGAATGGGGCCCGATAATGGCAGCGATCCAGCCCCCCGATGTCCGGAGGGAGACCATTACGGGAAACTGGCTGAGTAAGATCAAAGAGAGAGGGAATGGGGATACCCCTCTCATGCGCATAATGGACGGTGCCCCCGTTTCGAGCCGAAATAAGTCCCGGCAACCCTTGTACGCAGAATCCCTGACTACGGACAGAGCTGCACATACGAGATGGAAGTCGGTTTGGACGAATTCAATCCCTCGTGGGGGCGGGGACCGACACTCCTCTAAGCTTGGTGAGAAGTTGCCAGGCTTTGATACCAGTAAGAGGAGACACTGGGTAGCTGCGAATCGACTTCAGTCGAGGAGCTGCCTAACGGCAAGTGCGTTACATCGGTGGGGTCTAACTTCCTGTCCAATATGTCCACGCTGTGGGCAAGAACCCGAGACAGCAGAGCATCTAGTCGAAAGGTGTGTTGTGGCGATGCTACCAGGCGGGTTTGCGACGGTGCACGAATGCGGACCAGACTTTGCTGATTGGGTCGATCGTCATAACATAATAGTGTGAACCATAAGAAGCTGCTGCCATGTTGACCGGATAAAATGCATAAAAATATACCAGTTAATAAAGCCATGAATACGTTTTTCACCTCATCTGGACACAAGAAATATCAAGGTAGACTACCCATGTCAATTTATACTGTCCTCAATCGAGACCTAAAACGCCATCAAAATAACAAAGAATTAAAATCAAAGGAAAACCTTATGAACTTAGCATCCACAGCAAAAGACCGTGAACTGTGGAAGGAACTGACACAGATGATGAGAGAGGCAGCCGAGGCGTCTCGATCAGATGATTAGGAAGCGAAAGGCCTTGGGTCCTATATATATATATATTTTTTTTTTTAAATATATATATATATATGAGAGAGAGAGAGAGAGAGAGAGAGAGAGAGAAGAGAGAGAGAGAGAGAGAGAGAGAGAGAGAGAGAGAGAGAGAGAGAGAGGAGAGAGAGAGAGAGAGAGAGAGAGAGAGAGAAGAGAGAGAGAGAGAGAGAAAGAGAGAGAGAGAGAGAGAGAGAGAAAGACAGAGAGAGAAGAGAGAGAGAGAGAGAGAGAGAGAGAGAGAGAGAGAGAGAGAGCGTGTGTGTATGTATATATATATATGTGTGTGTGTGTGTGTGTGTTGGTGTACATAAAACTAATTTACGCAACATTTTACCACGAAACAATTTTCATTTTACCACCTCCGTTCAATCTTTCATCATTTCTCTATGAAAATTGAACTTATAACTTTAACACAGCTATGCCATTCCAATAAACTCGGCATAGGCGATTTCTCTGGGGATTGCATTCTCAATATGAGTCGTTGCTTTTGGAATGACTTTTCGAACTTCTTTCAGAGCGTGTTCTAAGTATATTGTGAACAGAATCGGGCTCAGACTATCTCCTTGGGGGGTTCCGATGTTACTTTCGAACTGCGTCTGTTTTGTGGCCCCGTATGATGTCGATTTTATTGGATCAACACCAGCAAATATAGACATCATACAAAATACCCTCATGAAATATAACCTCAAGTCAATGCCAATAAAACCGAATTTACAACAATATCGAGGAACAAAGAGGAATGGAAAAGAACAAAGAAAGTCGGCTCACTAATTGGAGACACCGAGGATGTACAAAGAAGAAAACAGCTATCAAACGCCGCACTCAGTAAACTCACCAATGTATGGATTAGAGGTGACAAATAAAGAGAAAAACCAAACTGAAACTGTACCGTGCTCTTGTAAAACAGGTACTTCTGTATAACTGCGGCACTTGGGCGTTGACAAAATCCGAAGAAGAACATATGGATGCCTTCCATCGCACACAGCTAAGAAGGGTACTGGACATCAAATACCCAAAAAAGATCTCAAATGAATCACTCTATAAGATCACAAAAGAAAGACCAATCTCCCTTGACATTTTACAACAACGATGGCAACTTTTCGATCACATACTACGCAGGGACAAAAACATACCAGCTAACCAAGCCATGTCGGGATACTTCCAAAAACACGGGAACCTTTTCAGAGGAAGACCAATCACAACACTCCCTGTGATCCTAAACAAAAACCTCACAACACTTGGACAAAGCATTAGTCTCATAACGGCAGGGGACCTTGAAAATCTGAGAACCCTAGCAGAGGACCGGCAATATTGGAGACACCTCACACAGGAAATACTGGAAACAGCCAAGGCGACCCGATCTTTCGGTCGAGACGCAAAAGGCATCTAAGTAAGTAAGTATGCCATTCCATCTTCACGATTCGCACCTCACCACGATATTCTTTTATATAGACTCGTGGGGCTGAGAGAAGAAGATAGATATTGAGTGACATCATCAAAAGCGATGTGATCAAAGTTGGCTGATGGTTGTGTAACATCACAGACCCGTGACTGAGCTACAAGGCCTATCATATTCGTGGGTATGTGTGATTTGAGTAGAAGCTTTCTCGACTTTGCTGATGACCGACTGGTGGACAATTGAAATTATAATTGTCCTTTTCCAGCAGCCAATTGGAAATGGGCAATTGTAAAACGCTGATTGGACACTCCATGGAAATAAAGCAGTTTGAGGGACATGGAAGGAAATTGCTGGAGAGAGTGGAGTGGGGAGGAGTTAATATGAAATGAATTGATAGTAATTTGGGGCGTTGTTTTTAGAACATAAATAAAACTCTCTGAAACAGGCGATGAGTCAATTCTTTGGCCGCAAATGATTCAGTAAAATTCTTTCTTTTTTCTTTCTTTTTTTTTGGAGGGGGGCATTTTTGAGAGTGTAGGCGAATTCCATTTTGAAAAAAAAAGGCATATATAGAATAATATTTTAAAGAGAAATTATTACGTTTTACCAAATTAGCAAGCATTTAGGTGATAAACACTATATTATTATCATGATGATTATTATTATTGTTATTATCACTATTATTATCATGATGATTATTATTATTGTTATTATCACTATTATTATGACGATGACGGCGATGACGACGACGGCGACTATTATTATTATTATTATTATTATTATTATTATTAGTATTATTATTATTATTATTATTATTATTATTATTATATAGTTCAGATCTATACAAACTTCAGAGGAATGCATATATCAATATCTTTACCGAAGAATTGTCAATTGACATTACTGAAACCAATTCATTTTGATCATTTGATCAACAAACCCCAAACAATTATTTTTATTGTTGTCAAAAAAGGATATTGCTGTACAGGTGAGCGGAAATCTCAACAATGCTTCATTTAAAATGACTTTAATTATATATTTCTTCTCTGTGAATATTGATGATTATTGCAGTATTTCTCATTAATTTGTATAAACTCAGATAATTATGTAATTTTTGATCATATGGTTTGAAGTAATTAAAATTTCTGACCCATTTTTAGGGTTATTTCCTTTAAAATCTAATCCCAATTGATGTATCAAAATAACATCAAATAAAAGTATGTAAATCACTAGTTATGACTCTAAAATATCTTATTGGAAAATCTAATAGCATCTTTACTACGTTACTTTGAACTTAAAAAAAAAAAATCATCAAAATAGGGAAAGTTGCTCAGTCTCCCTTTAGGCACAAGTCGTGACTTGACATCTGTTATGAACTAGGGTCTGGCAAAATTACCTGTCGAACTACGTTGAAAGCAGTAAACGGCTGTCTACATCAAACATCATGGCAATGTACAGTTTCGTCAAACTATGGTTTCCTCGAACGTTTTTGCATGTCCCGTGGAGATCGAGGAAACCGTGCTGGAGTGTGTGTGTGTGTGTGTGTGTGTGTGTGTGTGTGTGTGTGTGTGTGTGTGTGTGTGTATATATATATATATATATATATATATATATTTATGTGTGTTGGTGGGTACTTGTAGGTACGAGGGGGCTCGATAATTTAGGTTAGAGCATATCATCAACCATTGTGGCTTGTGCTCTCGATCAACATTCTTCCCTTTCTCACCTTCTCCAACACTTCCTCGTTCGTATACCTGTCTGACCATGATAGCTTCAACATCTCAAATGCCTCTAACCTCCTCGTACATTCTTTCAAGCGTCCACGTTTCACCTGTATAAAAGGGTACTTATAACATATGTTTCTACTACTTTCATTCTGGTCTTCAACTTTAGATTATTGTTTGACACAACTGGTCACATTTCATGGAAAAAGTTTTTTTGCTATTGCTATTCTTTGTTTTATATCCTCTATGTCACGTGCGTCATGGGTCATGCTAGTGCCCAAATATTTAAATTTCTTCACTTGTTGGTTGGTCTCTCCTTTGCTTGACAAGTGGAAGATCGTGTTGTTGTCATTCTTTGAGACCACCATGCATTCGGTTTTCTGGAGAGTATGCCATTAGAGTACCATCGTCTGCGTATCTTATGCTATTTATATTCTGCTCTCCAATGACGACGCCTTTCATATCTTCAATTTCTTTGAATATTATTTCACTATATATGTTAAAAAGGTCCAGTGATAAGACGCAACCTTCTCTTACTCCCTTCTCGATGTAAAAGAAGTCCGATGTTTCATTATCAAGTTTGACACATGCTGTTTGATTACAGTATAAGTTTTTCACAAGTCAAAGGTCTTTGCTGTCTACACCGATATTTTCTAAGATTTTGAATAGCGTTTCATGCTGTACTGAATCAAAAGCTTTGGAATAATCAATGAAGCATAGATAAAGTGATTTTTGTTTTTCGATTGACCATTGCATTATTGTTTTCAATGTAAAGATTGCATTTACCGTACCCTGTTCTTTAACAAAAGTAAACTGCTCGACACTTATCTCTGGAGTGATCTTGCTCTTCATTCTTTTCATAAGTATTCTTAATATAATTTTTGTGGCCTGGCTCATTATGCTCATTGTTCTGTTGTTGTTTTTTGGGTATGGTAATGAATACTGACTGTCTTAAAACATTAGGCATTTGACGCTTTTTGTATATGACATTAAAGGCTTTTGTCAGAATGTCTATTCCCAGATCTTCGAGGGCGTCGGTCAATTCTATTGAGAAACTATCTTGGCCTACCGCTTTCCCCTTTTTCATCTCTTTGCAAGCAGTTTCTACGTCTTTTCGCATAATCTGGTGACACGTGTTCACAGTAGAGATTTCTTTATCCAAGCATGTCCTCCTTTTGTCATCCGTGTAAAGGTTTTTTATGTATACTGCCCAACGTTCCAAATTTCATTGTTGTCGATAAGTATATTACTGTTTGCGTCTTTAACATATTTTCTTGCCATGGCTGGTCATTTTCCACTTAGATCTTGTTTTGACTGGTAGAATTGTTTGGTGTTAGATTGTTTTAGTCTTTCAATTCTGTGACATTCATGTTCAATATAATCTTCCTTTGCTCTCTTACACTCACGTTTTATAATCTTATTAGCTTCTTTATATTCATTGCTGTTGCTTTCTAGTTTTCGTCTTTCATTCATCAATTTCAAGATCTTGTCATCCATCCATTTTTGTTTTGGTTCGTGTTTTTTCACAGATGGTATAGTTTCTCTTGCAGATTCTGTGATGCAGTTCGATACTTGATTCCAGTACTCATCTATGTTTATATCTGAGGTCAAGTTTTCACTTTTTTCTTTCACGCATTCTTTGCATAGCTGCTAACTTTTCAAAAATAAAATAAGGAACGCCCAGGATGAGGGGACGACGTGTGACCCCCCCCCTTTCATTGAATCACAACATATAAAAGTTAGCCTTTTAAGATGGCAGAGGCTAGTCCAAATATTGCTGAATTACCGGGTTTAGTTTCAGCACATTTGAATCGTTATGAAAAGTAAAGACACTTTCCACAATGAGATCAAAATTTCAGAACAGACAAAATGAAGAAAGAATTCAACTGCCTTAACTCACTCAATCCTAGAAAAAAAATTTTTGCTATTTTTCAAAATTGGAAAAAAATGTATTGAAAACGAGCATGTGCATAGATATTCTTATTCAACTACCATTAACATGTAAAAATTCAAAACATTAGCTTTGATACTACGCCAATAATTTTTTTCAGAAAAATGGAGTAAAAGTAACCCGGGTAAACAACAAATATAGTCGGTATTAGGATTGAGTGAGTTAACTTTGATAAGGACCCCAATACACAGCACAAGCACAATTGTAAAATAAATGCAATCACTTAGGTTGTTTAGAAACATATAACTGCCAACCGGGTACATCACTTGAGCGGGGGTTTTGGGATAAAAATTAAGGAGATTGGCTAAAAAGTAGGCGATTGCATATATATTTTCTTTCATTTTATATAATGGTCTTTAAATAGTATGTAATAGTAATTGTAGTAAATTGAACCTCTAAATAATGGAGAATACTTATTTCTCTTATAAAAGCTTACTTGAAAAAAAAAAAAAGTAGAATCAGATCAACTTTTTTTTAAAGGGATTGAATTTATATTTCATAAATTAATAAAGCTCTTAGAGTCTGGTGTCTCGGAGTTATAGCGCTATATAAGTTTTCAGCATTATCATCATCATTATTAAAGGGAAATAATCGTTGTAAAGATTAATCTATATGACTATATGAGCAATTGATTTTCTGATTGAATACCTTCCAATCAAAGATGTTGATTTAATTTTATTTTTATGTTTGTTGTTTGTTTTTAAGGGTTTTACGGTGCTTGCAACACATTTAGGTTATATCAGCGCCAGTAAAAAGGAAGAAAATGGGATAGTAAAAAGTTCTAGAATTACAATTAAAGCACCCAAGAGAAAGTAAGACAAAGGTGAACTGGGAACAAATACGGATCAGATGTAGATTCCAAGAACATACCATCAATGTACTTAGTTTGAGATCACCTATAAGTCTCATGAGGACACAAGCACAAAATCCAACAAACACTCAGATGCTTACATTATACATTAAAAATAAATATAATAATACATAACAGAGAGATGATTTACAAGGGAAAAAATATCATCTCTCAAAACAATAACTATGCATTTGACTGTTTCCCTCCCAGCCAGGACTCCAGCCAGGGCCAGGACAAAACCAAGTAGTCTCATTCCAAGACAAAGACAGAAAGCATGTCGGAAAACAGACATAAGGGGATAGAAGACATAGTATGGACCCCCCTGCCCGCTATGGGAGAATTTTATTTTTAATTAACACAATATTTGTAACAAATAGTGAAAGTATCAATTCCATCTAAGAACACTAAAAGTATATTCTAGGCTAACATGCATATTTTATGCAAATCTCCAATACATTATGAAAGGTTTTTGTGAAAAACAGGCGTCATATAATCAACGAATTTTTTTAATTGTTGAAAATCATTTACGATAGAGAGGTATAATTCATATTAACTCTTTAAGATTCAACCCGACAAAAACCGACAAGGGCCAAATATTCATGGGCGGGGTAGTCAAGACTGGCTCCAGTAAGTAAAATCCAATCGTTGTGAAGGAAATGACAGGCCCTGTCACTGTTGCAGGATATTTTCAGCTTTGATTTTTATAAATTTGCCGACAGAAAAGAAAATATGTTTCAGAAATTGCGATTTGGATCCTATTTTATTTGCGGGTGAAAATCATTGACATTGCATTTGTTTGGTAAAAATCGGTAAAAAATTACGACTTTGGTGATGAAAAATTACTTTGAAGACAATTATTGTAAACTTTAAAAAATATTATGAATAAATTATAACTCCCTTATTTGTGGGTCGATTTTGTCATTTGAGGTATCAATTTTATTGTAATAAAGAGATAGGAACTTCAGAGTTATTTTTTCTCATGCGAAATTATTACTTATCTATCTATCCAGCTGGCTGAAACAAAGACGCTTCTCCCATCCACGTATTACGCTATTGTTATGCAAGGAATATAACACCTTATTGAGTAGGCCTAAAAGCTAAAATCTAAAAGTAAAAAATATAATTCTGAGGAATTTGAAAGTCACATTGCTGAAATCAGGTTGAAAAAAGAAGTACATTGGTCTTTGTTTCATAAAAATCGGTTGAAAACCAACTGTTTTACGAATAAATTTGATTTTAAAAATTGCTTGTGTTTATTTTAGCTTTTTTTAGCAACTTTTTTATTTATCGGCCAATTTTCTTGATTTTTATATCATTCTTTATATCTCAAAGAGACGAGATCAGTGATATACTTTGTTTCTTTCAAATGTAACTAGAACATAGTTTGGCTTTTTTACCTATCAACCATGCCTGGATAATTTATTTATCAACGTGGCGATTGTGACGCAACTATTCCATGGCCGTCTTCCACTACCTCAACGATGATTCAATTCATTGTTGATGGCTGTTGACACGTGAGCTGTCAAAACGACCAATCGTTGAAGGGTCAAGATGCTCAGTAGCCAATCATTCTTCGGTCAAAAAACTTAAGAACTCACGAGAACAAAAGTTTGAAATTTGGTGATGGACGGACCTATGAAATCGTTTCTGGGCGGAGTTTAGCCATGAGTGACCGTAGAAAACGAAAATGCGACTGCAGATATCAAAGAGTAGGCTTATATCATCAAAGGATGTCTACATGATTGACATAGCCATATAGGGAACTCATTATCTACTCCCCCAAAAAGAATCTGAACACGAGAGGGTTAAAGAACTACATAGGAATGAAGAATATGCTGTGTTGATTTAAACCCTGGCTGGATACCAATAATAATAATAATAATAATAATAATAATAATAATAATAATAATAATAATAATAATAATAATAATAATAATAATAAAAATAACAACAATAACAGTATAGTAGTAGGCTCAGATGCTGTGTTTCACCAATCAGCCAAAAATTACAAAATACGGATTTTGAACTAAAAATACCGACTTACGGACTCAGGAAGTCAAATACGGAACAAATCCGTTTTTTAAAGAACGGTTGGCAGCTATGTCTTTGTAATCATTTTTTTATGTTTTTATGTTGTTAAGGGTTTTACGGCGCTTGCAACATATTTAGGTTATATCAGCGCCAGTTAAAAGGAAGAAAATGGTATAGTAGAAAGTTCTAGAATAACAATTAAAGCACCCAAGAGAAAGTAAGACAAAGGGGAATTGGGAACAAATAGGGATCAGATGTAGATTTCAAGAGCATACCATCAATGTACTTAGTCTGAGATCACCTATAAGTCTCACCCAGACACAAGCACAAGATCCAACAAAGAGGAATACACTCAAATGCTTACATTTCATTATACATTAAAAATAACAAACATAATAATACATAACAGAGAGATGATATACAAGGAAAAAAATATCATCTCCCAAAACAATAACTATGCATTTGACTGTTTCCCTCCCAGCCAAGGACTCCGGCCAGTGTCGGGACAAAACCAAGCAATCTCATACCAAGACAAAGACAGAAAGCATGTTGGAAAACAGATATAAGGGGATAGAAGACAAGGTATGTACCTCCCTGCCCACTCTGGAGGTAGAAATAATTTTTTATTTGATTGTTAATTCTCAATAGATCTAATTGCAGTTTTGGCTCCACGTTCTTTTTCTTTATTTGTTTAAATTTTATTTTTAGCATGGCCTTGACAGGTCGGTGGCCACTATTACAATCTGCGCTTGGAATAGTTGTTGCGTTGCGTACAATATTTCTGAATCGATGTTGGACCAGAATAAAGTCTATCAGATTTTTATAAAGGCCACCTGGGCTTATCCATGTCCACTTCTTTCTATCGTGGTTTTTAAACCATGTTGATATTGACAATAGTAAGGTTTTCCAATTTTCACCAGTCGACAAGTCTTTCCCCTCTATCATTTTTGGTACCTATTCCGTGGGGGCCAACAATATTTTCAACTCTCTCGTTACCAACCTTTGCATTGAAATCACCAATTATTAAACGAATTTCATCAGATTTACATTGTCTTAATGCCTGTTCCATATCTTGATAGATTGTCTCAATTATATTTTCGTCACTGTCTGATGTTGGGGTGTATATTTGAATAATATTAACATTAAACGAGTTTCCTTTCAACTTTACTAAAATAACTCTTTCTGAAATTGTAACATGATCTAAATAGCACTTTAATGTCGATTTATCTAAAAGAATTCCAACTCCTTTCTCATGATGTTTTCCACCAGCATAATACAATACAAAATCATCTTCTTTAACTACTCCTTCTGAGATTCCAAGGATGTTTATTTGGAACTTTTTCATTTCTTGAATAACCTTTTCAAATTTTCCTAAATGGTTTAATGTACATATATTCCACATGGATGAGAGATTCATTTCGCACCAGTTTGAAAAGTTCAACGTGTTCGGGACAGCTCATGTCCTGGGAAAGTTTGTTAGTGACAGTGGTTTTCCATTGCCTTCCGTCATTGTTATTAGTAGAATTTAAATTATTGCATTTTAATCTGAGTGAGTTGTTTTTTGTTTCCTTTGGCTTGTTTTTTTTTTGTTTCCTTCCACCTTTATTTCCTCTTTTTGTTATTTTTCTGTATGCCTTGAATAATTCAAAAGATCTCAAAATGTTCACTATTTCGAAATTTGGAGTATTATTAATTGTGTGTCGTATTGTACGTAGTGTTGAATAGCTATAACAATAATTAAGTGTTGTCATTTTCGATGTTCATCGCTGATCGTTGTAATAAGATTAAATTAGCTCACTGTTATTTTTTCCCCTACAATCGTAAAAAGTAAACAAAAATGGTCTTAATAGATGATAAAATCCTTGCAAAAATTTACAAAACTTTAAAATATTGCTAAATTAATTGTTTAAAATCCATGAAATGTCGTCAAAAGCAGCACAAAGTCATAAGAAATCCTCTGAAAATGAAATAAAATTCGTCCTATATATAAATAACACTTAAAACAGCCGCCATAAAATGCAATAATTTTAAAAGCTCTGTGAAAAGCAGCCATCCAGCGCTGAACACATTACACACCGAGCATATACAAATAGATAAATTCACTCATGTATTTTTAGCCGAAACAATCGTTTCCATGACCTCCATTTCATCAGTCGGCATTTATCAGTAGAATGGCTTTTCTTTCGAGAGTTCAGTGTTTTTATTTATTACGTCTTCTCGAAAGAAAAACCATTATATTAATAAATATATATATATAATATATATATATATATATATATATATATATTTTATTTTTTTTATTTTTTTATTTTTTTTGTTTTTGTTTGTTTGTTTGTTTGTTTGTTTGTTTTGTTTTGTTTGTTTTTTGTTGTTTTTTTAAATTTTATTTATCATGTATTATGTCCCAGTCTTTGTGTGTTGAAAATGTTTTGTTCATTATGTTTGCAATGCTCAGATCCAGGGAGAGGGTACCGCATTTCAGCAATTCAGCGGGAATTTCATCTTCGCCTGGGGATCTGTTATTGTTTAGGCACTTTATGCTATTTCTAACTTCAGTTGTTGTGATGCGGTTGTTTAGGTCTCTAGGGTTTCCTGAGAAGGGCGATATTTGTGAGACTTGTTTGTGAAATTTCTGCTGGAAGTGGTCAGTTACAATGTCAAGGATATCGTTGGGATTTGTTGTCTGTTTGCCAAATTTATCCTGTAGTTTTGGGTTCTCGAATGGTTTTCGGTTAAGAGATTTCGTCGCTTTGAACATAGACGATGCGTTATTTTTGGACTTTTCTATGTCTTCCACTTTTTTGTCTAATTCCTCGTTTCTGTGTTTTATTGTAAGTGATCGAATTGAATGCAGTATTTTGTTTCGTTCCGTTTTCAGGTTTATTATTTCTTCCGAGTCTTTCGTGTTTTGTATCCTGATCCTAAGTTCTTTTTGTTGCCGCGATAGATGCGTTAATAGCGATGTTAGGCGTTCGATTTGGTTTGTTCTTAGTTGTATTAATAGAGCCTGCACTTTCTTCCCCCGCATATTTCATTGCCGCTTGCGTCTCTTTCCATTCATTGTTCATAATGAACAAAACATTTTCAACACACAAAGACTGGGACATAAACAGCGGTGTCCTAATTACAATACAAAAACCAGGAAAAACGAAAGGACCCGTAAACAACCTGCGCCCAATAACATTACTGAATACCATAAGAAAAACACTGTCAACTATTGTCCTCAACAGAATTAGACCGAAAATAGAAAAATATCTATCACATAGCCAAAGCAGGTTTCGCCAAGACCGAAGCACATCGGACGTTGTATGGACACATAAATGGTTGGCAGCAAAGGCACTCAAAGAAAACATATCCATAACAATAACCGGAATCGATATGTCCGCAGCCTTTGATACGATCGACAGAGGAAAACTTTTGGAGATATTAACAGAAATAGTAGACGAAGACGAGCTCCGAATAATCCGATTTCTCCTCAGCAACACAAAGATACAACCAAGGATATACGGGGCCACAAAACAGACGCAGTTCGAAAGTAACATCGGGACCCCCCAAGGAGATAGTCTGAGCCCGATTCTGTTCACAATATACTTAGAACACGCTCTGAAAGAAATTCGAAAAGTCATTCCAAAACCAACGACTCATATTGAGAATGCAATCCCTAGAGAAATCGCCTATGCAGATGATGTCGATTTTATTGGATCAACACCAGCAAATATAGACATCATACAAAATACCCTCATGAAATATAACCTCCAAGTCAATGCCAATAAAACCGAATTTACAACAATATCGAGGAACAAAGAGGAATGGAAAAGAACAAAGAAAGTCGGCTCACTAATTGGAGACACCGAGGATGTACAAAGAAGAAAACAGCTATCAAACGCCGCACTCAGTAAACTCACCAATGTATGGATTAGAGGTGACAAAATAAAGAGAAAAACCAAACTGAAACTGTACCATGCTCTTGTAAAACCGGTACTTCTGTATAACTGCGGCACTTGGGCGTTGACAAAATCCGAAGAAGAACATCTGGATGCCTTCCATCGCACACAGCTAAGAAGGGTACTGGACATCAAATACCCCAAAAAGATCTCAAATGAATCACTCTATAAGATCACAAAAGAAAGACCAATCTCCCTTGACATTTTACAACAACGATGGCAACTTTTCGGTCACATACTACGCAGGGACAAAAACATACCAGCAAACCAAGCCATGTCGGGATACTTCCAAAAACACGGGAACCTTTTCAGAGGAAGACCGATCACAACACTCCCTGTGATCCTAAACAAAAACCTCACAACACTTGGACAAAGCATTAGTCTCATAACGGCAGGGGACCTTGAAAATCTGAGAACCCTAGCAGAGGACCGGCAATATTGGAGACACCTCACACAGGAAATACTGGAAACAGCCAAGGCGACCCGATCTTTCGGTCGAGACGCGAAAGGCATCTAAGTCAGTAAGTCATGTATTATATATTCTTTTGACCTTTTTATGTATTTATTTACTTACCTATTTTCACTTACATAATAATTTTTATCTATCTCCTTTTGTTCTCTCCTATTTTTATCCATTTCTTTATTTATTTGCGTATTATATTACTGAGATATTCATTTTTTTATCTCTATATACTTATTTATCTTCTTATCTATTTCTTAATTTCTTCCGCATATATTAATTTAATGATTATTTTAACTATCCTTTATTCATGTATTGATCAGTTAACAAATCGGGTTTTTTCTAGAAATCAGGAATTCACATCTCTGCTTCTATATTTACTTTTGATCAGCACCTACATGCACTGTAACTGGATACTTATTTCTTTACCGTGCCGATTCACTTTAATAACTTCTGAGGAGAATCTGCTACAAATCAAAAGCTAAGTTGACGTTATTTTGATGCACCCAAACTTTAAGGATGGACAAGGGGTGCATATAGTATGTAAAACTCATAATTCACAACAAAAACCATTGTTTTCAATGATATCAACATAATAAATAGTATAACAGCAAAACAAAAAAAAACAACTAAAAAAAAAAGAGAGAGAGAAAAGAGGGGGGAAAAGAAAAGAGAAAGTGATGATTGTATGGTGGTGGTGGTTAGGATTGATGGTTTGTTGCAGATGGTGGTAGTGATAGTAATTATGATGATGTGGTGGCGGTTGTAGTAGTGTAGTAGTCATGATGATGATGATGACGATGACGATGATGAAAAGGATACGAGTGATGATAATAACTGTAACAATTGATAATATTACTTATAAATGATATCAATGAAATCAATTAATTAAATTACAAATAATTAATTCAATATGTTGATGATGAAGTACTGGTAGCTGTATTGTGGTAGAGTTGATGATGTGGTGGTGGTAGTGATGTTGTAAACGCAGTGGTGATGATGATGCAGTGGTAGAGGTTGAAGTAGTGGTACTGGTGATGATGATGTGGTGGTTCGTAATAGTGATAGTAGTAATGATGATGAGATGGTTGTGGTTGTAATAGTGGTAACGATGATGAAATGGCATAAGTGGTTGGAGTAGTATAGTAGTATAGTGATGATGATAATGTTGTGGCAGTTTTTGCAATAGTAATATTGATGATGAGATGGTGTTAGTGGTAATATTAGTGGTACTAGACTGTGCTGTATTTCATATTCAAAGTTTCATATTTTTACTTTTAAAAAATGTTTAAATCCCAGCAACTAGTTAGTTCATGCTAACAAAATACTAATTTGTACTGCTAGTCACATTTCCTATGAGTAGAAAGTAAGGAGGACCAAAAAAAAAACCCAAAAAAACAACACAAAGACCTTGCTTATCTCCTGTATGGCTGTTATTTGTCTGTCTTTTTCCACCAACGTTTCATGTACTTGAACAGTTGCTACTTGCGCTGCATGCTGACTTTCCTGAAGATAGAGAATGTAAAACTTGAAAAAGAAATAAATGAATTTTTAACACTTTTGTGGTATGCAACGCTATGTTTTGAAAAAAATATTGATAAATTTAATAGTGGTTTCCGTATATAAGCAAAGCCCTAGGGAATCAAAGCAGAACATGCTAATGGCCGGATCATGTTTATATGTGGATTCAGATTTCTGTTTTTTGCTAAGTCCATGGCCAATGCTCATATTACAGTTAAAATAACTTTTTCCTCAGTTTCAAAATGTATATGCAGCCTGTTTCAGGCTTTAAACTGTAATTAGCCCATTTTTAATTTAATTTTTCTAGGGTAAACAAACCCTTTTCTCTATCCAATATGCAACAGTATTACACCATAGGTATAGGACGATGGGCAAAGAAGTTTGTGATCGTTGCTTGTTTGACTTTTGATTGGATGCAGCTTTTGATGTCATCCTCTGTTTCTGTGAACCGTTTTCTGCCATTAAATTGAAGATAAAGTCTGATGGTTTTAATTGCTTAACATCTGAGGTTGTTGTGTGGAGTGCAGGTATATCAAACAGAATAGACTTGACAATAGACGCATGAATGAAATCAAGAAAGCCACAGACAACGAGTCCAGGTGCAAACATTGTCTTCATACCCAGGGATGAGAATGACTGGTCATAAAAAAAAGGAGGAAATTTTTCAGCGCGTAAATCAAGACCCATCCATGTGACAATAGCCTATAAATTTGAATTTCATTAATATCTACTGAGATGCAATCCAAAATAATGTGTCTCGCAGCAATTTCTGACACCACTCGTAGGAATTTCAAAATTTGAAAGTGTAATTACAACATATTGCGGTTATAGTAACAGTGGTGGTAGGGATGATATTGTGGTACTGGTGGTTGAAGTAGTAGTGGTGGTAGGGATGATGAGAGTGGCGGTTATAGTAAAGGTGTTGGGGATGATGATGTGGTGGTGGTTGTAGTAGTGGTGGTAGGGATGATGATGTTGTGGAGGTTGTAGTTGTATTGGTGGTAGGGATGATTGGTAGGGATGATGATGTGGTGGTAGTTGTAGTTGTAGTGGTGGTAGGGATGGTGATGTGGTGGTTGTTGTATTGGTAGTAGCGATAATGATGTGGTAGTGGTTGTAGTAGTAGTGGTGGTGGTAGGGATGATGATGTGGTGGTAGCTGTAGTAGTAGTGGTGGTGGTAAGGATGATGATGTGGTGGTAGTTGTGGTGGTAGTTTGTTTTGTTTTTAAGGGTTTTACGGCGCTTGCAACACATTTAGGTTATATCAGCGCCAGTAAAAAGGAAGAAAATGGGATAGTAAAAAGTTCTAGAATTACAATTAAAGCACCCAAGAGAAAGGAAGACAAAGGGGAACTGGGAACAAATAGGGATCAGATGCAGATTCCAAGAGCAAACCATCAATGTACTTAGTTTGAGATCACCTATAAGTCTCATCCGGACACAAGCACAAAATCCAACAAAGAGGAACATACTCAAATGCTTACATTATACATTAAAAATAACAAACATAATAATACATAACAGAGAGATGATTTACAAGGAAAAAAATATCATCTCCCAAAACAATAACTATGCATTTGACTGTTTCCCTCCCAGCTAGGACTCAGGCCAGCGCCAGGACAAAACCAAGTAATCTCTTTCCAAGACAAAGACAGAAAGCAAGTTGAAAAACAGATATAGGGGATAGCAAGTACCTCCCTGCCCACTATGGAAGGTCAGGATCCCCATTGTGGTGGTAGTGATGATGTGGTAGTGGTTGTAGTCGAAAACGGTAAGGGCTGCCTGAAGCCGGTGATCGTAAAATACTAACGAAAGAGTGAAAATGGAAAGGCTTCGTATGGGAACAAAACAGACAATGGACGTTTCGGGTACAAACCCTTCGTCAGCACAACAATACACAAATAAACGTGGAAAACAAATAAAATATAATGGAAAATAACTTGTGTCGTCTGTACTCAATGGTGGTTGCAGTATGAATGAAATGTTAGCGTGGCGTGGGTAGAGGATAGTGTGCCCCAGGGGGGTGATCTAATTGATAAGCAGAGGTCAGCGTCAGGGAACAGAACTTTCCAGACTATAATGGAAGATAAAAGACATATTGGTAGTAGTAGTAGTAGTAGTAGTAGTAGTAGTAGTAGTAGTAGTAGTAGTAGTAGTAGTAGTAGTAGTAGTAGTAGTAGTAGTAGTAGTAGTAGTAGTTGTAGTAGTAGTAGTAGTAGTAGTAGTAGTAGTAGTAGTAGTAGTAGTAGTAGTAGTAGTAGTAGAACGCTGTAGTGGAACAGTAGGGGGGGGGGGGGGGGGGGGGGTTTGGAGGGGCGAGGTGAAAGGGTCACGGCGGAGGTGGGGGGGGGGGGGTTTGTTGGATGAGCGAAGGTCGAATCTTCGCGAAGGAACGATGCGATAGTAAAGTGGAATACACCAATAAATAGATAGATGGATAGGCAGATAGATAGGTAGATGGTCAGAAAAGAGGGGAGAGAAGGGAGAGAGAGAGAGAGAGAGAGAGAGAGAGAGAGAGAGAGAGAGAGAGAGAGAGAGAGAGGAAATTAATAAAAGAAAAAAATTTTTAAAATAAAAATTATTAAAAAAAAAATTATTAAAAAAAAAAAAAAAAAAAAAAAAAAAAAAAAAAAAAAAAAAAAAAGGGGGGGGGGGGGGGGGGACGGGGTTGGTTTGAGGCGGACCGGTAAGAGGGGGAATCAGAGAGAGAGAGAGAGGGGGGGAGGGAGAAAGAGGGAGGGGGGACAAAGAAAGAAAGAAAGAAAGAAAGAGAGAGAGAGAGAGAGAGAGAGAGAGAGAGAGAGAGAGAGGAGAGAGAGAGAGAGAGAGAGAGAGAGAGAGAGAGAGAGAGAGAGAGAGAAAGGGTGGAGGGGAGGTGAGAGAGGGCGAGTAAACAGCCGAGTGATAGCTGGGTCTATATGTATATTAATGGATGAAAAAGTGGATGATTGGACACAATGAGAGAGAGCTAGGAAGGTAGATGACTATGAATCGGTGGATAATCAGTAGATAGATTGCTAGCTAGCTAGCTAGAGAGATAGATAGATAGATAGATAGATAGATAGATAGATAGATAGATAGATAGATAGATAGATAGATAGATAGATAGATAGGTAGGTAGGTAGAGTTGTACTTTTAGTAGTATGAACAGTAGTAGTAGTAGTCGTAGTAGTAGTAGTGGTAGTAGTAGTAGTAGTAGTAGTAGTAGTAGTAGTAGTAGTAGTAGTAGTAGTAGTGTAGTAGTAGTAGTAGTAGTAGTAGTAGTAGTAGTAGTAGTAGCAGTAGTAGTAGTAGTAGTAGTAGTAGCAGTAGTAGTAATAGTAGTAGTAGTAGTAGTAGTAGTAGTAGTAGTAGTAGTAGTAGTAGTAGTAGTAGAAGTAGTAGAAGTAGTAGTAGTAGCAGCAGCAGTAGCTGTAGTGGCAGAAGTGAGAGCAGCAGTGGTGATGAATATGGGTGACGTTGACATCTAGTGGTGGTCAATCCTGGTGTTGAGTCCGCGTGGAGTCAGCGTTCCCAACAACTTGATCAGGTGAGTTTCCCTACGTCGACGGGCGGAAGTGTCCGAATGGCAAAAACTGAGCACACACACACGCACACACTGTACATCGCAGTGGTCTGGCAGATTGAAGTGTCTGGCCACTGCTGTGTCTGCACAGTTCGATATGTCACGCAAGTGCTGCACGAATCTGTCACCCAGCCTCTTTCCGGTCTCACCAACGTAAGCAATCCCACACAGGGAGCACGTAATCGCATAGACTAGATTACGGTCAGTGCAAGTAAACGGCCGCCTGATGTCCCAAATCTTGTCTGGAAAGCTGACTCTGTCATACTCCCACAGGTGCCCACAAGTCTTGCATCGGGGTCGCATACACGATCTGGCTTTAGGTCCATCCCTAGGTATGGGTTCCAGGCGGCTTCTGACAAGGAGATCCCTCAGGTTACGATCCCGTCGATATGCTACCAACGGGGGTTCTGAGAAAACTCTGTGGGTGTCTTCGCCCGCCTGGAGGATCCCATAGTTCTGCAATAGGATGTTCCTCACTTGATCGGCATGGGGGTGATGCGTGAGGACTAAAATGGGACGCTGTGTCTCCTGCTTCCTGGCATTGCGAGGCCTCATTGCTGCTTCTCTCGACACGAGGCTGGCTTTCCGGACAGCCTTAAGCAAAACCCTTTCGGGATATTCCCGTGCCCTAAAAAAATCGAGCATGCGATCACGTTGAAGCGCAAATTCATCATCTTCCAGACAGAGTCTCCGTAAGCGGAGTATCTGACTGAATGGGATGGAGTCTTTGCACTTCACCGGATGGGATGACCGATAGAGCAGGTAGCTGTGACTGTCCGTTTCCTTGTAGTGTACAGTGGTCCGTACTCCCGTGCTGGTCAATACAGCCTTGATGTCCAAAAAGTTCACCTCAGAGGTTGAAATCTCATAAGTGTACTCTATGGACGGGTGGAAGGAGTCCATCGCTAGGATGAACCCTTTCAACTGGCTGTGGGTCAATGACGTAATGCCGAAACAGTCGTCAATGTACCTTTTGAACAGCTCGGGGGCAGGTCCACTGTACTGATGGAAGAAGGTTTCCTCAAGGTAGCCCATGAAGAGGTTAGCATATGAGGGACCCATCTTGGTGCCCATCGCAACACCTGAGATCTGATGGAAAAATACATCATTGAACTCAAAAGTGTTGAGTGTGAGCACAAGTTCGGTGAGCCTCACAATGCTGTTGCTGGAAATCCCTGGTAATGGATGGCGGTCGACGAAATGCCTGATGGCACGCAGTCCGTCAGGATGCGGTATGGATGTGTACAGTGCCTTCACATCCATGGTGAAAATTAGCCGTGGACGTTCATCCTGGAATCGAATTTCGTCAATGACACCAAGAGCATGGTTAGTGTCCTTGATATACGATGGCAGGGTGGGAACTATACGTTGAAATACCGCATCGAGGAACTGCGATACCTTCTCAGTGGGGCACGAGATAGCCGACACAATCGGCCTTCCAGGTGGAGTGTCAGACAATACCCGGATCTTGTGTATCTTAGGGAGCATGTAAAAACATGGATTACCTAGGTCGCTGGGGTCGTGTTTAAGGACCTCTGCTCTACTAGGTAATTCTCCCTGCGATATCAAAGACTGGATTGTCTGGTGGACTCTGGTGTTGTTAGCAAGTGTTGGGTCCGAAGTCACTTTCTCATAAAATATCTGGTCACTCAATTGCCTGTGGCCCTCAGCTCTATAGAGCTCAGCGTCCCAAACAACTACGGCCCCTCCTTTATCAGCCGCTTTGATCACTATATCACGACGTGATCTAAGTGATCGTACGGCAGCCCATTCAAGACAGATAGAGGCACTACGACCCACACCTATCCAGAGGTCTAACTTCACCCGTCTTGAATGGGCTGCCGTACGATCACTTAGATCACGTCGTGATATAGTGATCAAAGCGGCTGATAAAGGAGGGGCCGTAGTTGTTTGGGACGCTGAGCTCTATAGAGCTGAGGGCCACAGGCAATTGAGTGACCAGATATTTTATGAGAAAGTGACTTCGGACCCAACACTTGCTAACAACACCAGAGTCCACCAGACAATCCAGTCTTTGATATCGCAGGGAGAATTACCTAGTAGAGCAGAGGTCCTTAAACACGACCCCAGCGACCTAGGTAATCCATGTTTTTACATGCTCCCTAAGATACACAAGATCCGGGTATTGTCTGACACTCCACCTGGAAGGCCGATTGTGTCGGCTATCTCGTGCCCCACTGAGAAGGTATCGCAGTTCCTCGATGCGGTATTTCAACGTATAGTTCCCACCCTGCCATCGTATATCAAGGACACTAACCATGCTCTTGGTGTCATTGACGAAATTCGATTCCAGGATGAACGTCCACGGCTAATTTTCACCATGGATGTGAAGGCACTGTACACATCCATACCGCATCCTGACGGACTGCGTGCCATCAGGCATTTCGTCGACCGCCATCCATTACCAGGGATTTCCAGCAACAGCATTGTGAGGCTCACCGAACTTGTGCTCACACTCAACACTTTTGAGTTCAATGATGTATTTTTCCATCAGATCTCAGGTGTTGCGATGGGCACCAAGATGGGTCCCTCATATGCTAACCTCTTCATGGGCTACCTTGAGGAAACCTTCTTCCATCAGTACAGTGGACCTGCCCCCGAGCTGTTCAAAAGGTACATTGACGACTGTTTCGGCATTACGTCATTGACCCACAGCCAGTTGAAAGGGTTCATCCTAGCGATGGACTCCTTCCACCCGTCCATAGAGTACACTTATGAGATTTCAACCTCTGAGGTGAACTTTTTGGACATCAAGGCTGTATTGACCAGCACGGGAGTACGGACCACTGTACACTACAAGGAAACGGACAGTCACAGCTACCTGCTCTATCGGTCATCCCATCCGGTGAAGTGCAAAGACTCCATCCCATTCAGTCAGATACTCCGCTTACGGAGACTCTGTCTGGAAGATGATGAATTTGCGCTTCAACGTGATCGCATGCTCGATTTTTTTAGAGCACGGGAATATCCCGAAAGGGTTTTGCTTAAGGCTGTCCGGAAAGCCAGCCTCGTGTCGAGAGAAGCAGCAATGAGGCCTCGCAATGCCAGGAAGCAGGAGACACAGCGTCCCATTTTAGTCCTCACGCATCACCCCCATGCCGATCAAGTGAGGAACATCCTATTGCAGAACTATGGGATCCTCCAGGCGGGCGAAGACACCCACAGAGTTTTCTCAGAACCCCCGTTGGTAGCATATCGACGGGATCGTAACCTGAGGGATCTCCTTGTCAGAAGCCGCCTGGAACCCATACCTAGGGATGGACCTAAAGCCAGATCGTGTATGCGACCCCGATGCAAGACTTGTGGGCACCTGTGGGAGTATGACAGAGTCAGCTTTCCAGACAAGATTTGGGACATCAGGCGGCCGTTTACTTGCACTGACCGTAATCTAGTCTATGCGATTACGTGCTCCCTGTGTGGGATTGCTTACGTTGGTGAGACCGGAAAGAGGCTGGGTGACAGATTCGTGCAGCACTTGCGTGACATATCGAACTGTGCAGACACAGCAGTGGCCAGACACTTCAATCTGCCAGACCACTGCGATGTACAGTGTGTGCGTGTGTGTGTGCTCAGTTTTTGCCATTCGGACACTTCCGCCCGTCGACGTAGGGAAACTCACCTGATCAAGTTGTTGGGAACGCTGACTCCAGCGGACTCAACACCAGGATTGACCACCACTAGATGTCAACGTCACCCATATTCATCACCACTGCTGCTCTCACTTCTGCCACTACAGCTACTGCTGCTGCTACTACTACTACTTCTACTACTTCTACTACTACTACTACTACTACTACTACTACTACTACTACTACTATTACTACTACTGCTACTACTACTACTACTACTACTACTGCTACTACTACTACTACTACTACTACTACTACTACTACCACTACTACTACTACTACTACTACTACTACTACTACTACTACTACCACTACTACTACTACGACTACTACTACTACTGTTCATACTACTAAAAGTACAACTCTACCTACCTACCTATCTATCTATCTATCTATCTATCTATCTATCTATCTATCTATCTATCTATCTATCTATCTATCTATCTATCTATCTATCTCTCTAGCTAGCTAGCTAGCAATCTATCTACTGATTATCCACCGATTCATAGTCATCTACCTTCCTAGCTCTCTCTCATTGTGTCCAATCATCCACTTTTTCATCCATTAATATACATATAGACCCAGCTATCACTCGGCTGTTTACTCGCCCTCTCTCACTCCCCTCCACCCTTTCTCTCTCTCCTCTCTCTCTCTCCTCTCTCTCTCTCTCTCTCTCTCTCTCTCTCTCTCTCTCTCTCTCTCTCTCTCTCCTCTCTCTCTCTTTCTTTCTTTCTTTCTTTCTTTGTCCCCCCCTCCTCTCTCTCCCCCCCCTCTCTCTCTCTCTGATTCCCCCTCTCTACCGTCCGCCTCAAACCAACCCCCCCCCCCCCCCCCGTCCCCCCCCCCCCCCACCCTTTTTTTTTTTTTTTTTTTTTTTTTTAATAATTTTTTTTTAATAATTTTTATTTTAAAAATTTTTTTCTTTTATTAATTTTCTCTCTCTCTCTCTCTCTCTCTCTCTCTCTCTCTCTCTCTCTCTCTCTCCTCTCTCTCTCTCTCTCTCTCTCTTCTCTCCCTCCTCTTTTCTGACCATCTACCTATCTATCTGCCTATCCATCTATCTATTTATTGGTGTATTCCACTTTACTATCGCATCGTTCCTTCGCGAAGATTCGACCTTCGCTCATCCAACAAACCCCCCCCCCCCCCACCTCCGCCGTGACCCTTTCACCTCGCCCCCTCCAAACCCCCCCCCCCCTACTGTTCCACTACAGCGTTCTACTACTACTACTACTACTACTACTACTACTACTACTACTACTACTACTACTACTACTACTACTACTACAACTACTACAACTACTACTACTACTTACTACTACTACTACTACTACTACTACTACTACTACTACTACTACCAATATGTCTTTTATCTTCCATTATAGTCTGGAAAGTTCTGTTCCCTGACGCTGACCTCTGCTTATCAATTAGATCACCCCCCTGGGGCACACTATCCTCTACCCACGCCACGCTAACATTTCATTCATACTGCAACCACCATTGAGTACAGACGACACAAGTTATTTTCCATTATATTTTATTTGTTTTCCACGTTTATTTGTGTATTGTTGTGCTGACGAAGGGTTTGTACCCGAAACGTCCATTGTCTGTTTTGTTCCCATACGAAGCCTTTCCATTTTCACTCTTTCGTTAGTGGTTGTAGTCGTAGTGGTGGTAGGCATGATGATGTGGTGGTGCTTGTAGTAGTAGTGGTGGTAGGGATGTTGTGGTGGTGGTTGTAGTAGTAGTGGTGGTAGGGATGGTGATGTGGTGGTTGTTGTTGTATTGGTAGTAGCGATAATGATGTGGTAGTGGTGGTAGTGGTAGTGGTGGTGGTAGGGATGATGATGTGGTGGTAGCTGTAGTAGTAGTGGTGGTGGTAAGGATGATGATGTGGTGGTAGTTGTGGTGGTAGTGATGATGTGGTAGTGGTTGTAGTAGTAGTGGTGGTAGGGATGATGATGTGGTGGTGCTTGTAGTAGTAGTGGTGGTAGGGATGATGTGGTGGTGGTTGTAGTAGTAGTGGTAGTAGGGATGATGATGTGGTGGTGGTTCTAGTAGTAGTGGTGGTAGGGATGATTATGTGGTGGTGGTTGTAGTAGTTGGGGTAGGGATGATGATGTGGTGGTGGTTGTAGTAGTTGTGGTAGGGATGAAGATGTAGTTGTGATTGTAGTAATGTGGTGGGGATGATGATGTGGTGGTGTTTGTATAGTAGGGGTGGTAGGGATGATGATGTTATGGTGGTTGTAGTAGCTGTGATAGGGATGATGATGTGGTGGTGTTTGTATAGTAGGGGTGGTAGGGATGATGATGTGGTGGTGGTTGTAGCAGTAGTGTTGCAGGGATCATGATGTGGTAGTGTGATGTGTTGGTGGTTGTTGTAGTAGTGGTGATAGGAATGATGATGTTTGTTTTGTTTTTGTTTTTAAGGGTTTTACGGGGCTTGCAACACATTTAGGTTATATCAGCGCCAGTAAAAAGGAAGAAAATGGGATAGTAAAAAGTTCTAGAATTACAATTAAAGCACCCAAGAGAACGTAAGACAAAGGGGAACTGGGAACAAATAGGGATCAGATGTAGAATCCAAGAGCATACCATCAATGTACTTAGTTTGAGATCACCAATAAGTCTCATCTGGACACAAGCACGGCCCCCACTAAGAGGAATACACTCAAATGACTACAGTATAAATTATAACAAATATAATAATACATAACAGAGAGATGATTTACAAGGAAAAAAATATCATCTCCCAAAACAATAACTATGCATCTGACTGTTTCCCTCTCAGCCAGGACCCCGACCAGGGCCAGGACAAAACCAAGCAATCTCATTCCAAGACAAAAAACAGAATGCAAGTTGGAAAACAGATATAGGGGGATAGAAGACACAATAAGTACCTCCCTGCCTACTATGGGAGGTAGGGAATGATGATGTGATGGTTGTTGTAAGGTGGTGGGAGGGATGATGATGTGGTAGTGGTTGTAGTACTGGTGGTGGTAGGAATGTTGATCTAGTGGTTGTGGTGAGTCTTTTTAATAGGCAGAATTGTGATCGTGATCAGCAGAGATAAACCAATATTTTGTTTGTTGTTTTTGTTTTTAAGGATTTTACAGCGCTTGCAACATATTTAAATTATATCAGTGCCAGTAAAAAGGAAGAAAATGGGATAGTAAAAAGTTCTAGAATTACAATTAAAGCATCCAAGAGAAAGTAAGACAAAGGGGAACTGGGAACAAATAGGGATCAGATGTAGATTCCAAGAGCATACCATCAATGTACTTAGTTTGAGATCACCTATGTTTCATCCGGGCACAAGCAGAAGATCCAACAAAGAGGAATACACTCAAATGTTTACATTATACATTCAAAATAACAAATATAATAATATATAAGAGAGATGATTTACAAGGAAAAAAATATCATCTCCCAAAACTAACAATACATTTGACTGTTTCCCTCTCAGCCAGGGCATCTGGCCAGGACCAGGACAAAACCAAGTAAGCTCATTCCAAGACAAAGACAGAAAGCAAGTTGGAAAACAGATATAGGGGGATAGAAGACACAGTAAGTACCTCCCTGCCCACTATGGGACGTCAGGAACCCCACCCAGCAACATTTTGTAGGAAATCCCCTTTAGGCGGAAGATTCTCAGCTCTGATACCTCACATCGTAAGCATACTTAACATCTTTGTAAACAAACCGTTTCACCAAAATGACTGTCTTGATTGATGATTAATTATAACACATCTTGTGACAGTCTAAGCCCTACCTTCCCTTACCCCATGTCTAGCATCATATCAACGTCACTGCAAGAGGAGAATGTGTCTGTACCTAACTCTGCCCCCTCCGGTAGGGTTTCAATGAGTTGCTAAGTCTGCTCTTTTTATCACTTAAGGTTTTTATGATAGACATGTATTAAGGTTGAAATAGTGAGGTGTCTCTCTGAGAGGATTGAGCATACTTATAAGCAGAGTCCTTTCAGTGAGGGTGCTTTAAAGGAGTATATACTGTGGGTCACAATTAAGTTGCCACTTGATAATGGTTTATTCCCAAAAAAAAAATGAGCGGCTCAAATTATCGAATAAAAGGTAGAAACCTTTGTAACAATGGGAAACACCTTAGAAATCGGAAAAACTATTGTGGATGAAACAGCCAAAGAAATAAACTGAGGGTCGAAAAAATGACCCTATAAATTTGATGACGAAATTTGAAAGCAAACAAATGTATAAGAAAAAGCCAAACCCGACTTGTTTTCTAACCTTTTAATTTAGTATCTTGTGTGAACACCAGCTGACTCTATGCATGCTTGTATCCGGTGTCACGTAGTGTATGTGAGTGCAGCAATTTGTTGTTGCATACTCTTCTCTCAGCGCTTGTCTCAGTTGCTAGATATTTCGAACTACAATTCCTCTATAGACAAGTCTCCCCAATTCGTCCCACATGTGCTCAATTGGAGATATGTCAGGTGACAAGGCAGGCCAATTTATAGTTTTGATGTGTACTCCTCGAATAAGTCCATCGTCAACCTCACCACATGAGGTCTTGTGTTGTCTGTACGGTCTCAGAATTATGTCAATGTAGACTAGTGCCGTTATTCTACTGTTGACAAAGACAAGTTCCATTCAATGGTTGGAGCTGATGCCTGCCTAAACCATGAAAAATTCCTCCTTCACATTGTTGAACTTCATTGATGCGAGTAAAGCACTCCCCCTCTCTCCGCCAGATCCATACTCTCCCATCAGCAAATGACAGTTTGAAAGGACTCTCGTCTGTGAACAACACTCTGTCCAATTGAAGCTGGTATCAACAATTGTGATTCATATCCCATGTCAGTCGGCTATTGGCATATTCTTCAGTCAGAAGAGTTCTGATATAGAGTCAACAGCACTTCAATCCACCATTATTCAGCCGACGTCAAACTATAGAGGAAGAAATGGTGAACTTATTCGTTGTCTCTCTCACATTTCCAAAGAGATCTTCCTCATGACGATGGATGGTAATAATAACACAATATATTTTATTCATCCAAATAAAATGGAAATTTGTTTACAGACATGGCATGCATGAAAATGTATAAATATAGAGTTAAGAATTTATGGCAACAATGTATATGTATATTAATTTTATGAAGTGAAATATCTTAGATCTCATGACCTCTTGTTTGAATTTATATGTATATGCATAAAAATGTATAAATATAGAATTAAGAATTAATGGCAACAATTCATATACACACACACACACACAAACACACACACACACACACACACACACACACATAAATATAAATTTTATGAAGTAAAATATATTATCCTTATGGTCTCTAATTTGAATTTATAGGTATATATTCTAAACAATAATAATAATAATAATAATAATAATAATAATAGATCTTTATTGTCCATAAATATGGCAATTTGTCATTTAGTTACACTTGTTATAATGTTAAACGATAACTAAGATTGAACAGATATTTCACTCCTACTTATTTTTCTCTCTCTCTCTCTCTCTCTCTCTCTCTCTCTCTCTCTCTCTCTCTCTCTTTCTTTCTTTCACACGTGCGATATACACAACATAAACATATTCATTTCGTTTTCAATTTGTTACAATAGTACTTAGATCACAGTTCACAGTGTCATATTTTGGTCTCAGAGCGATATTTCGATCGTACATCGCTAGCCAGCAGGGGATGTTTGTGTAACACCTGATTTATGAGGGTGAGTCAAAAAGTAATTTATACAAATGTCCTACTGAGTTCATTTCTTTTTCATGTGATGTCATATTTGGCTCAATTGAACTTACACATGTATTCTTCAAACAACGAGCTGAAAATATTAATTTATGACAGTTCAAAATGTCTGCCCCCCATGAAAGTGAGTCAGTGACAAGAAGTTGTCATTGAATTTTTTGTTTTCGAAGAAACCTCGAGTAACATTTTTAAACACCATAGGAAAGGATAAAACTCAGGTACTTTATAGTGTTTTTAGGTGGGTTGAACTTATATCTCGTCATTTAGAAGAAAATGAGACACAATCCAACACCTAACCTGAAACCCCCTCAACCTTGTCTTTATCTGACAAATCTTGTGATAGTCGTCGTCCATGCAGTGTCAATTCAATGAATCATATAAAGACAGAAGCATTGATCAGATCTGATAGAAGAACTTCTCTTGATGAGATAGCAGATACAAATAAACCTTGAAGCGACTGAAAGCAAGAATTCGTCGAGTTAGACCAGATTTGGTGATGGGAGAGAGTACTGTTTCTTCATGAAAATGTCCTTCCACACCCAAGTGTCAGGAAAAGGGACAACTCTGTCTCACCCTCTGTATTCACCAGACTTGACACTTTCAGGCTTCCATGTTTTTGGTCCACTGAAGGAATGTGAAGCAATGAGGTGAGGGGACATTGCTTTGAAAATGATGAAGAAGCCAAGACAGTTGAGAAAAATTGGCTGAAAGTTCAGTCAACTCAGTTTTAACAGGAGGGAATACATGGCCTTACAAAAAGATGGACTGTGGCTATCTAGAGAGGCGGAGATTATGTTGAGAAGTAGCATTCTACTTGGCTAATGCCACGCTTTAATTTGAGGTATGATGTATGGTATTGATTCAATTTGTTTTAAAGTAATAAGCAGAGTCCCATTACTTTTTGACTCACCCTCGTACTTGACCACTGGGGAAAATTAAACAAACCATTACGCGATAGGAATGCTGGCACAGGACTAGTCTGACATGATTTCAGTATGCGTGCATTGCATTAGAAGGGATGCAAATTTTGACCCACTTATATATAACTGCCCAAATGAATAGTTTGTTTCCACGTTCCAACTACTGTATTAAATTATCCTGTGTTTGTGCTATTTTTGTCATTACTTTTAAATTCTGGTAGGAAATAATCATCAATATAAATCCTGTTAATAAATGATTTCAAATGTCATGAGTGATGCAACTATCAATGGAAATAATTTTGATTTGAATGATTAGAGGTAATATTTATTTCCATAAGTCGTATTAAAAATGTTAACAGATAATAGTAAATAAAAGGAATATTATGTCATGGCTATGATTTGGCTGTGAAGTTAAAATATATACATCAATACTCAAATGTGTATTTGACAGATCTAAATTTGTTCCCTGAGTGACGGCTACTTTATAGATTCAATTTGGTTGTTTTAGTTTTTAAACATGAAAAAAGAGCAATGAGGAAAAATAAATATTACAGCTTCAAAATTAACATTATGGAACAAACGTGTTTATGGACATAAATCCCTCATCAGCAAAAATCAAATCATCATTAAATTTAGTGTCAAAGCACATCGAAATAGCAGTTTAATTTTGTTTGTCATTGTATTAGCATGTAATAAAAGAAGTGTAATCCGAACCATTCCTTAAAGGATTTTTGAATCAGTTACTCTCATTTTTGTCCAAAATATTACAATCTATATAACTTAATTCATTGTAAAGTTTTTTTTAAAAATTATTTCATTGACTGTACATATCACGTTCAAAACCTATAAGCACAGCAGGGACACTCGAGACTAAAGAGGAAATGGAGTCCCTTTTTGGACAAATTAAGATTATTTGCATCAGAATAAATATTTATTGTAATGGTTTTTATCAAAAATGTGTTTCAGAGATCTATTATTTCTTTTATATTCTCAATGTTACGGTGTTATTTCGTACTCTTTAAACACAGTCGTTCACTCTTGCCCAAACACTGTATCGCAAGTTGCTGTGTTGTGGCAGGCCAGAATTATGCACAGTTGTGGTTGTTATTGCATCATATCACTAGTTACAGCTTTTGAGCAGAATGTGTTCAGGGTAATTCCTCTTGATAGCTCTGTCTTATTTCCGGCTGCGTCTTTTGGGCTGCCAACCCTCCACCTGTGAACGGGATTGGTGGCATGCTCTATGCAAGTAACATGATATGCTGTAAACTGGCATAGCAAGACTCACATTTTTGAAAAAAAAGACCCTGTACAAAAGCCGTAATGAGAGTAGCTACGTAAAACGCTTGGTTTTATTTAAAATGACAATTTAAAAGTGACTGGCATCCTGACAATCAAGCAGACGATATAATCGCGGTTTTATTGGTATAAAAATCATCACGATTGCCCTTGGCTAACTTTGTAAATCCCATCCGCAAAGTTTTAATTTGCTCTCCTGTGAAATCAACGAAACCATCGTTAAGGCTTTTGCGCCACCCCTCGTTTTATTTTCATCAAAATAGCATGAGTCATTATTTCACATATAATTTTTTAAAACATATATCACAGAGTTGTGCCCCTTGCTGCAAGGAAATTAGATAGGATTTTGTGAAACTATTCAAGTGCCAAAGGGTTGATTGAAACAATTTCTGCATAACAGTGTTGTTCCAATTAAGCGATGCTTAAGTTATTCCTCAATAACACGTGCTAAGAGTAATATTGTGAAACATTCCCGATCACGGTTGTAAGCCTTGTGGTGTATACATTCATATTGCTACATTAATGGTTTCATTTGTTTTCTTTTTTTTTTAAATTTGACAGAGAGAATCCTCACCACAAGAATAGGAGGAATGAAGCTGCGAAGTTGGATGACATAAAAAACGAAAGACCTCAAGTCAATGGTCAATTTGATGAATTGGCTGATTTCAGTCAAATAACTGAGAACTTATAGGTCTATTATTCATGTATACAATTATGTGTTCAAAATGACAAATCTCCTTCTATTGTATCTAAAATAACACCTAGAACCACCTTCTTATTCTAAGTCTTTAAAATCTAATATGTAAGTTCAGGGATTTAAAAAATATCATTCCTTTGCAATACCTGAAGTTGAGCAGCCAAATCCTCCTTTTCCTTCCTAAGTAAATTTATAATTTCTTTATTTGAAGCAATCTCTGCATGAAATTTAACACTCTGTTCCTTCATTTGATGATTATTGACAACACTTGAAGCTGACACCTGAAATTCAATAATTGATATGATATTTTATTTTCCATTTTTCATAGATGTGGTATCACTGACTCAGCGGCATGGTGCCTTGTAACAAGTGGTCAGTAATAGAATTGGTCAATAAGAACTTTGGCTCCAGCACTGTGTCCTTACATTATCAAACTTTACTCAAGTGTGAATGAGTAAAAGGCTTTAGGCAGTTATATGTAATGTAGGACTCCAAAGAGGTAATTTGGACAGTGTGAAATGGAGATTTGGTTTGATACGATCTGCCGGGGGGAGTAAATGAAGCAGTTTGAAGTGCATTTAAGATAGTGAATTCGTGGAAAAGAGCTGTTTAAGGTGACACACAGTATTACATGTATAGCATGAGTTCAATAGACAAAACATACAACATAATATAAGGTTAATGCTTCATTTTTATTTAAAAGCCTTTGACAGAACTGGTGTATTGTCATGGTTATGCTCATAATATCATATTTGTCTCATAATTAATTTGAACACCTTACGTCCTAAATCAAATATATTTTGGTTTGGGAAATGAAAAAAAAAAAAAAAATTTAAAGAATGACATCGTTTTTGTTTTTAGAAGTTTAACTAGGTACTACAAAAGACATCATTTTCGTGTAAGAAGAAAAAAACTTCTATTATTTTTTAAAAGTGAGTCATTCAACTATTGATACTTTGAATCAAATGGCGTAAATAGCTAAATTTGGTATCAATTGAAAGGGGAACATTTTCAGTTTTGTTCCTATACCATTACAATAAAATGCAAAATGCTGTTAAAAACTTTACAGCAGCAAGAAAACCTGTAGTTTTATTTGTAAATAATTTAAACCCATGTCTGAGAGACAAACATCACTCTATTTGTATCAATTTTTTAAACATTATCTGCTTTTTAAAAAGCCCACCAATCTTTGTTTTCAGCTTTGAATGTGATCTCTAAATTTTGACATCTGATAGACCATGGAACAGTACACTATTTGTTATGAGACTTGGGTCTCAAATGCGTTTACTAAACAGAAAGAAGTTCATGAAAGCCAGCCACATTAATATTCCATAAAATACCATCGTATATAAAAGGCTTTTAAGGCACAGCGTCTAAACTGCACTATAAATCTGACCGTTTAGTTTCCAGCTGTTCCGAGCGCCGATGTAACCTCACCCGACAGGTAACCGGGGTCAACAGCGGTCAGCCGATATCAATTCCCAGAACGTAGATTTGACGTGCGTTGGGTGATACCAATGGATGATTTCCGTACCAATTAACCTCACGATCTTCGTGACGATGCAATTCCACCCAAAATGCAAAGAATTCTCGCAGACCTCCTCTTTCCATCGGTCCAATTTTTATTTCAATATCTCCAGTACTTATTCCACAAGCCGTGATTCAAATTCACCTATTTTTCTATAACATTTAAATAAAATGACTTGTAATTACCTCAGGATTATAAAAAAACGTTGCTATAAATTTCAAATTTTTTTGGTGTGATTCACAAGGCACAAGTTTTACTACGAAATGAGGTAAGTTTCATTTACTCCTCAGTTTTCATTATTTTTTCGCGGTAGGTCAGGTAATCATGATATTAACTTCTTTAGCCTTGTTCTTGAAACGTAATATTTCGCTGCGGTTTTATTCCTAATTTGTTTTTTTGTTTGTTTTTTTTTCAATGATGAGTTAATTTGATTTTCAAATTGCATAAATTGAATTATCTTGCTAATGTTTAATTTTAAATGACATTGTGTGTTGGGCCTCAACTTAGCTCAACTGCTTGTTAGAATTTTCCTGCTCCCCCTTTCTTTCACCAAATTGGGTGAAGTATTTGGTTTTTCTTTTTCCAAATTTTATGTACGCTATTATGTATGCATGGATATGAGAAGTAATACAGAGTGTTTTAAAACTCATTTTATTCATTAATTCACTATAGCATTGATTACATCGCTCAGTCAATTTTGAATTTTCTCTTACAGCATGGAGCACACAATTGCAAGTCATAACCAAGCAGTGAATTCATTATGTAGGACATGTGGTATGATTTGTTTAACACAGAAATAGAAACGTGCCCGCAAGAAACCATTTAAATGTTCAAATTATTCTAATGACATTCTTTTAGTCTATGGGACTGACACGGCATTGGACAAGCAAGGAACACACTCATAATTTATGTGTAAAAAGTACACGTTATAAAGCATATTGATCACATGACTCATTAGCTTCTTTGTATTTTCTCATTGCCAAGACGCTAATAATAAATAAATCAACCTTGAAACGGGTTGCACTTGCATGTTTGATATCGACAGAGTAGAATATAACAACAAACTACGAAACGCAGGAGAGACTTTCAAATCTCATGCACGAGCCACTCACCCTCAGGGATGGTCCTATTGCTTCTGAATTGGACAGAATACCGCATTACACAACAGGCTTACCACAGCAAGTCATTCATTGGCAACCACTGCCACAAATACTTACAAGAAAAAGTCAACACGCAACTCACACTTACAATTATCCAACAAACAAAGAACTGCACCCACGACCCACTCATCATTGACGACGCTTGCAGTATTGGATTAATTTTCGACAATATAAACAAGGCCTATAGTCATGTGCACAACTTTATTTCACACACAAAATCGATCAAAGCAGACACAATCCAATATATTCAAAGTGCAATAAAACATTACACAGATACATACAGAAAATATTTTCCAAACAAAATAATCCCAAAACAACACTTCCTTGAGTACTACTGCATACCACACATCACTCAATATAAGCTTGGACTTAGACTTCTTGGAGAACAAGGCACAGAGACCTGTCACCAAACAGCAAAATTGGAAAAAAGAGCATCCGGCATTATCAATGATATGGATAAAATGCGATTTGTCATCAACGCAATGCAGATAAAGACCAGCCCCAAACTACACTGACGAGTTTGAATGCTCGTAGCGGATACATTTTTGTTGAGGAAAAATAAGTTTTTTGTGAGGAGAAGTATTTATATCTTGTCTTTATAATACATAAAATTCAGACAAATCCATAGCAACGTTTTTTTTTTCTCGAATTTTTGAAATGTTGCACCTACTATATTTTTTGTGTAATTTGTTACCGTTCTTTGATAACTTATATTGAGAAATCTAGTAATACTATGAAAAAATAAAAGACACACAGTAAAAGTAGAAAATATAAACTTTTATACCAAGTAGTGATATTCCAACTCATTCAATGTGGGTGTCTAACATACAATAAAACAAAACATTGTTAAATTGAGCGAAACTGCAATCCCCGTTAGGTAAATTCCTCTCGGTGATTGACCGCTCACCGTGACCGGGTCAGCAGGTGTCAGGAACGGGATACCGTCTCAACTAAACTGTTGTCGTTGTGTACGCTGTGAAGGCCATTTTAAATGGTTTATAACAATAAAACCCATAATCAATATAATTATTTCGATTGATATTTCAAGTCAGTATGGGAATGTGTTTTAATGTAAAAAGTTTTAACTCTCTCGTGTTCAGATTATTTTTGGGGAAGTAGATAATGAGTTCCCTATATGGCCATGTCAATCATGTACACATCCTTTGATGATATAAGCCTAACCTAACCTTTGATGTCTGCAGTCGCATTTTCGTTTTCTATGGTCACTCATGGCTAAACTCCGCCCAGAAGCGATTTCATAGGTCGGTCCATCACAAATTTCAAACTTTTGTTCTCATGAGTTCTTAAGTTTTTTGATCAACGATTGGCTATTGAGAATCTTGACCCTTCAACGATTAGTCACTCTGACAGCTCACGTGTCAACAGCTGTCTACAATGCATTGAGTCATCGGTGAAGCACTGGAAGACAGGTCATCGGATAGTTGCGTCATAATCACCACGGCGTTGAATATATTATCCAGACACAGTTGATAGGTAAAAAAGCCAAATTATGTTCTAGTTACATTTGAAACAAACAAAGTATATCACTGATCTCGTCTCATTGAGATATAAATAATGATATAAAAATCAAGAAAATCGGCCGATAAATAAAAAAGTTGCTAAAAAAAAAGCTAAAATAAACAAAAGCAATTTTTAAAATCAAATTTATGGTACGTTGGTTTTCAACCGATTTTTCTGAAATAAGGACCAATGTTCTTCTTTTTTTCAAGCTGATTTCAGCAATGTGACTTTCAAATTCCTCAGAATTGTATTTTTTACTTTTAGATTTTAGCTTTTAGGCCTACTCCAAAAGGTGTTATATATTCCTTGCATAACAATAGCATAATACATTGACGGTGAGAAGCGTCTTCGTTTTGGCCAGTCAGCTAGATAGCCTGTGATTGGTCGAAGACTTTGAGACGCTTGATTCACAATTCTACACGAATGGACGGTGGTGGTAGATCAAAGAGGTGTAACAAATTTATTTACCAACTATTTTTCTTAGTGCTAAAATTACAAAGTAATAATTTCACATCAGAATAAATAACTCTGAAGTTCCTATCTCTTTATTACAATAAAATTGATACCACGAATGACAAAATCGCCCCACAAATAAGGGAGTTATAAATTATTCATAATATTTTTTAAAGTTTACAAAAAATGTTATCAAAGTCATTTTTCATCACCAACGTCGTAATTATTTTCTGATTTTTACCAAAGTGCAATGACAATGATTTTCACCTGCAAATAAAATAGGATCCAAATCGCAATTTCTACAACATATTTTATTTTTTGTCGGCAAATTTATAAAATTCAAAGCTGAAAACATCCTGCGACAGTAACAGGCTTGTCATTTCCTTCACAACGAATGGATTTTACTTACTGAAGCCAGTCTTGACTACCCCGCCCATGAATATTATGCCGTTGTCGGTATTTGTCGGGTTGAATCTTAAAGAGTTAATGTAAAAACCCATTTAATTTTCCTGTTTTTCATTAACTCATAATTCTTTGAGATAATTCTCCAGTAGTGGTTTTCGTTGATTTTATTAATTTATCCAAATGTTTTATTACAAATATTATCTGTTTCTTCACGTCTATTTATTGCCAAACAAAACGGAGGTAATTGAAATTAGACAACAGCTAATCTCATTGCGGCCATGTTGTTGTTATGCTAAACTGAACTCACTTGTCTGAATCAAACTGATTTGAACAGTCACCATTCCTTAGTTACAGATTTTGTAGATTTGGTGTTGTAGTTCAGGATTTGTTAATAAATTTGAAAATAATTGTTTTGGAATACTTCTCTACTGGTGGTTGATGAAAAGCCAAAAAACACATTTCTTTTTAAAAATGTATTAGAAAATGGAAGAGAAGCATTGCCATTATGGGGGAAATAGTATTTGCAATGGTTATAATTTGGAGATTTGGATTTTAATTTTTTTTAAACAGATGTTGAAGTGTACAAAGCAAACTTATTTGAACCAAATCAATTCAATGCTATTGATCATATTATCATGATGAAAGTATTGCTAAAACACTGAAAAATGGTATATATTGCAGTTATCCTCATTCAAAAAAAAAAAAAAAACACAAATAAAAAACAACAAGAAACATTCATTTAGGGCCCATCTTCTAGTACAGACTCTTCTAATAATTACCTCACCTGTTGCTGTAATTCTGTAATTTTAAATTCCAGATCAGCTGTCTGTGACTTAGATGATGAATCTTGTTCTGTAAGGTCCTATGTGACAAGGGATGATTTGAGTTGAATGCCATAAACTGAGTTTTTGTTATATAAGTATGACAAGTAAATGTTACACTTATGCTGGGGTGCACCATACTATAAGTCTTTTATTTAACAGCAACAATTTTTCCCTTTGAAAATGGTATTCTATTTCAAAAAGTAAATTCAGTATTAGTAATATTGTTTAAAGTTTAGGCCATTAAGTGCACTATTTCGTGCTCTAAGTATTTTCCTCAGAGTCAAGATAAAAAATTATATCAGCTGGGATCATAACTCTACTGCATGAAAAGATGTTGACAATAATTTAATATTTAAGAGATTTCTAAAGAACATCATGGAATGTATAAGATGATTAAGCAATACTCTAGAAAATACCTGTCTAGTTCTCTCCAATTCTGTTTGTAATTTGGAAATGAGGTCCTTGTAATATTTCTGATCTCTCTCTTTAGATGCTTGCTGCTGTTCAAGTTTAGCACTGAGGAAATATGAAGATGAGTAAAGAGAATTTCTTCACAATGTGGGGGCAGATCTTTTATTCCTAATCTACATGTTTGTACTGCATTTAAAAATCTGTACAGATTACCAATCTGTTTTTACACTAACTCCATAGTCACATCAAACATTCTCATTGTTGGCACCTAAAAAATGGGCGGTCACACATATATGTCAAACTAGTCTCAACATATTTATTCATAATTATATCAAATCCTTTTGTAATCCATCTGAAAGTTCAGGTTCTGTTGTCATTCAAAATCAAAGGAATTGGGGTTTTTTTGGAAGCAACCCCTACTCAGTTTACAGTGACTTGAGATGCGCACTGCAAGTAAGACTCATGGCAAGCAAACAAACAATAAAGCCATAACACATCGTCAAGGCCTGGGATGCTTACCATTGGTCAAATCCTATGTATATATATATATATATATATATATATATATATATATATATATATATATATATATATATATATATATATATATATATATATATATATATATATATATATATATATGTATATATGTATATATATATATATATGTATATATGTATATATATATATATATATATGTATATATGTACGAGGGCTCTTTCAGAAATAACCGAAAAATTCCCATTGCTCAGCAACCAGTGGAGATTTTTTAATTCTGTAAACGACATGATATTCCTTATTTCCTTACGGATATTCCCAGAAATTATGACATGATATTCCTTATTTCCTTACGGATATTCCCAGAAATTATGAAGTGCATCATTTTGCACAATGAATTTCTAGACGATTTTAAAGATGGCGGCCCACCTTGAAACTTGGTCAAAGGAGGAAATCAGAGCTGTCATACGTTTTTTGAACGCCAAAAGTCTGAATCCTACCGAAATTCATAAAGAACTTCAGAGTGTATATGGTGAGCATGTTATAAGCCGTACACAAGTCTATCACTGGTGTAATTTGTTTGAAGCCGGCCATTCCGACTTGACAGACAGGGAAGGGAGAGGGCGTTCGATAACTGCGACGTCAGAAGACAATGTGAAGCGAGTTGATGAGCTTATTCGTCAAGACAGGAGGTTGAAACTTCATGAAATCGCAAGCAGTCTTGAAATTTCGGAAACTTCTGCCCATAAAATTGTATTTGATGAACTTGGCTACAGAAAAGTCAGCGCAAGATGGGTTCCTAAGCAATTGACAGACAATCATAAAGAACAAAGATTGGACATCTGCAGGGAACTTTTGAGAAGAAGCAAGAGCTCACGCAGGGTTCACGGGCATACTGCCAACACCGGCGGAGACTTTCTAGGGTACGATGTGACTTTTCTTGACAACATAATCACCGGTGATGAGACTTGGTTGCACCATTGCACCCCAGAAACAAAGCAAGATTCGATGACATGGAAACATCCATCCTCACCTGTCGCGAAGAAATTCAAAGTCATGCGGTCAGCAAAGAAAATAATGGGAACTGTTTTCTGGGACAGTCGTGGTGTTATTCTGTTCGAAACCTTACAACCTGGAGAATGCTGCAAGGTACTACCAAACTCTTGACAAGCTTAGGGAGGCCATTCGCAGAAAGCGCCCAGGGCAGTTGACCAACGGGGTCATTTTGCAACACGACAACGCTACACCCCACACAGCACAAGTGACGCAAGGTTGGCTAGAGAAATATGGATGGGAGATTTTGCCACACCCACCACACAGTCCAGACCTCGCACCATCTGATTATCACCTCTTTGGGCCACTGAAACGTGAGCTAGCAGGAAAGCGCTTTGATGTCGATGAAGAGCTTGTTGACCATGTGCGAAAATGGCTACAAAACCTTGACGGAAATTTCTTCCGAGAGGGTATCTATTCCATGGTGCGGCGTTGGCAGAAGTGTGTCGACAGACTTGGCTGTTACGTAGAGAAATGAAGGACGAGTCAAGGTATGAACACGTGCAAGAATTTTGTTGATAGCATAAAAAACGCATTTTTCGGTTAATTATGAAAGAGCCCTCGTATATATTATATATATATATATGTCTGTCTGTCTGTCTGTCTGTCTGTCTGTCTGTCTGTCTGTCTGTCTGTCTGTCTGTCTGTCTGTCTGTCTGTCTGTCTGTCTGTCTGTCTGTCTGTCTGTCTGTCTGTCTGTCTGTCTGTCTGGATGCATGCATGCATGCATGCATGCATGTATGTATGTATGTATGTATGTATGTATGTATGTATGTATGTATGTATGTATGTATGTATGTATGTATGTATGTATGTATGTATGTATGTATGTATGTAGGCAGGTAGGTATGTACGAAGGTGAATCAAAAAGGACAAATCTCCTAATGAGTTCATTCCTTTTTCTTGTGACGTCATATTTGGCTCAATTGAACTTACACATGTAGTTTTTAAATTAAAAGTTGAAAATATTAGATTAATTCTGTCAAATTTTGAAAAAGTTGTGGCATTTCAAAATGGCTGCCCCTACGAATGTCCGTCAGCAAGAGGAAGTTGTCATTACTAGTGGTGATGATGTGGAGGTGGTTGAAGTACAGTCGACTCCACTTAATCGCACACCCTTGGGAGTTCAGGTTAGTGTGTCGATTAAGCGGAGAAGATAAACTGGCACCTAAGCACCAGCTTTCGTGTACCATTCATGTATGTCCTTCCCCTCCGAGATTATTACGGGCTTGGGACCGTCATATTCAAGGCATTAGACTGATTAGAAGAGGCGTTTTTTGTTTTGGTTTTTGGTTTCTATTTTAATTATTTTTTAAATTTTTTTTGGGAGGGGGGGGGGGGTGTTTGGGGGACTTTTTTCTTTAAAATTTCTCTTTTTATTCATGTTTCATCGATAACAAAGTGTGACATTATTGTTTGTAAGAATGGTAATCGTGAAGCGTTGATTGTAGTAAAGCCATGTCTCGTCTGAATTTCAAAGGTCATTAGAGTTGTACTGCTGAAGAAGTTGTTTCAAAACTTCATTACACCATTGGCTGGCAGAAGAAACATCAGCTTAGTGTTTTTCGTCATGTTCGTTTTCAAGCCCGACATTCTGTCGACCTTTCCAACTCGAGAGCCAGCTTTCTAATGGAGAGAAAGACTTGCCTTAAGTTTATGCCAGTTCAGTCGCCTATTGAGTGGACACGGACCGTATAGATCAATCAAAAGATGAGACGCGAGTCCTCCCTATAATCCTTTCTTATTGTTCACGGCCCAGTAAAGGAAAGCAATACATAGGTAGAGAATTGCAATTGAGTGGTCAGACAATGTAAACAAACACACAGCAATGGCTGGACTGCGATCACATTTCACACCTTGTGATGCAGACAGCGGGTTCTGAGTCAATTGGCCTGTCGTGTCAGGTAATCCTTTGATGTCAGTTAACAAGTATTGCACGCCTCACCTAGTCGGGGTCAGAGGGACAGTGGAATTGCGTTGACGGGAAAGCTTTTTTCACGCGTGATACGATATTAACATGCCGAACTTGTTCAATGTGAAATGGATTATCATTACCTTTTTCAAATAAATTTTAAAATATTTTTCTCAAACCAAGATGGAATCAAGATCTAGCGATTAAGCGGAGAAGGTGTGCGATTAAGTGGAGCGATTTATATAGAGAAAAAAAATCTGTTTTACGGGAATGTGTGATTAACCGATGTGCGATTAAGCGGAGTGAACTGTAGTAGTAGTGGTAGTGATGCTGTGGTGGTTGCGTTGACGGGAAAGCTTTTTTCATGCGTGATACGATATTAACATGCCGAACTTTTCAATGTGAAATGGATTATCATTACCTTTTTCAAATAAATTTAAAAATATTTTTCTCAAATCAAGATGGAATCAAGATCTAGCGTTTAAGCGGAGAAGGTGTGCGATTAAGTGGAGCGATTTATATAGAAAAAAAATCTGTTTTTCGGGAATGTGTGATTAACCGTTGTGCGATTAAGCGGAGTGAACTTTAGTAGTAGTGGTAGTGATGCTGTGGTGGTGGTGGTGGTTGAAGTAGTAGTGGTAATGATGATGATGTGGTGGTGGTGGTGGTTGTAGTAGTAGTGATAGTGATGATGATGTGGTGGTGGTGGTTGTAGTTGTAGTAGTAGTGGTAATGATGATGTGGTGGTGGTGGTTGTAGTAGTAGTGGTAGTTAAGATAATTTGGTGGTGGTGGTTGTAGTAGTAGTGGTAGTAATGATGATGTGGTGGTGGTGGTTGTCGTAGTGGTGGTAATGCTGATGTAGTGGTTGTAATAGTAGTGGTCGTGATGATGATATGGAGGTAGTAGTCGCCCATAACCCGGATTTTTTTTGCTCCAGACCAGAGTTTTTTCATGTGAAACCGGAGTTTTGGCATCACTGCATTCGCTTTCGGATCGGGAGATCCTCACTCTGTGCATAGTAGTTGTAGTGATGATGATGTGGTGGTATGGTTGCAGTAGTAGTGGTAGTAATGACGATGTGGTTGTGGTAGTTGCAGTAGTAGTGGTGGCAGTGATGATGATGTGCTGGTGGTTGTAGCTGTAGTTGTAGTGATAATGATGTGGTGGTGGTGGTGGTTGTAGTAGTTTTAGTTAAGATGATGTGGTAGTATTGGATGTAGTAGTAGTAGTAGTAGTAGTAGTAGTAGTAGTAGTAGTAGTAGTAGTAGTAGTAGTAGTAGCAGTAATAGTAGTAGTAGTAGTAGTAGTAGTAGTAGTAGTAGTAGTAGTAGTAGTAGTAGTAGTAGTGGTGGTGGTGGTGGTAGTGATGAGGATGTAGTGGTGGTGATTGTAGTAGTAGAGGTAGTGATGATGATGTGGTGGTGGTGGTTGCAATAGTGGTGGTAGTGATGGTTGTAGTAGAAGTGCTAGTGATGATGATGTAGTGGTGGTGGCTGTAGTAATGCTAGTGATGATGATGTGGTGGTGGTGTAGTGATACTGGTAGTGATAATGTGGTGTTGGTGGCTGTAGTAGTAGTGGTAGTGATGATGATGTAGTGGTGGTGGTAGTAGTAGTTGTGGTAGTGATGATGTGTTGGTGTTTGTAGTAGAAGTGGCAGTGATGATGATGTGGTGGTTGGAAGGGGAGGGAGGAAGGGTTATCCTTGGAACAAAATGACCTCACCTGAATATGACGGAAGTTGCCCATAACCCGGAATTTTTTTTGCTCCAGACCAGAGTTTTTTCATGTGAAACCGGAGTTTTGATGTTTTCACATTTGTTGATGGTTTCAAATCCCCCTTCCAGTGGCAGTGATGATGATGTGGTGGTTGGAGGGGGGGGTACCTTTGGAATAATTTGACTTCACCGGAATTTGACGATAGTTGCCCGTAACATGGAATTATTTGCTCCAGACTAGATTTTTTTCCGGTGAAACCAGAGTTTTGACATCACTGCATATAACAACCAACCTGGTTCTGACACAGGCTAAAGTTGTATGTCAATAATAAGAGTGATACGTTTAATAAACTTAGACAATACATTAGGTAAACTTACCTACTTTCTTCGGCAGCTGTCTCCTTTTCACACTGTAATTGTAAGAAACTGAGAAAATAAAGAAACCATGTTATTAAAGCTTTAATCAAAACATATAGAAAATATCACCACCACTTCTAACATTCACCACATTGTACTAGATCAACACTATGGATCGCAACTGGTTGTTGGGGGGATATATCAGCATATCATTATAACAGTAACCATCTCTACAACAACCTCATCATCATCATCATCACTACTGCATAGCTGCCAACCCACCAAGCTTATTAAGAGGGAGTTTTGGTCAGAAAATCAGGGATATTCAGACAAATCAGGGAGATACATAAATGTATAAATCTACATTTCAAAATATGAAACTGACTTATTTACTTCTTTTAAATGCTTATGAGTATGGTACTCTCAATCTGAATAATTTAATTGCAATCGATATCAGCCATGTAGAGCTATTTAACTTCACTAAAAAGAACGGATTCGGTATCAGCATTTCCGATCATAAATCTACCACAATACTAAACGACTTAATCTCACTTCCGTTTACAAAATGGAGGACCGGAATTTAATGTATGTTACTGAAAGAACTGAAAAGACCCGCATGGTAGGCTAACATGGGTTCTAGGCCTGGGCCTGGGCCTGGGCCTACAGTCAGGCTACTGCACGATAATGTGGGAGATCGGTGTGATGGGCGGGAGACGAACTAAAAATGCGGGAATCTCCCGCAATTTCCGGTAGGATTGGCAGCTATGCTACCGCCACTGCTACAACCACCACCACCACTACAAAATCACTAACACTGCCACACTACTACAACCTCCTCCACCACCACATCATCATCATCACTACCACCACTATTACAACCAGCATAACCACCCCTACTGCTACAACCACTATCCCATCATCATCATCACTACTACCACATACCACGACCACCACCACCATATATCATTACCATCACCATTACAACCACACCACCACCACCTCATCATCATTACTACCACCACTACTACAACCTCCTCCACCCCACATCATCACTACCACCAATACTACAAGCACCACCACACATCCTCATTATCACTACCGCTACTATTATTAGAAGGAAAATCTTGTCAGAAATGAAAAAAAAAACATTACAATGGAAGCTGTGCATCCGAGGTTACATATGTCTGAAGTCGTTATGAACATTATATGTGTTTATAGACTGTTGCTAACACCAAGAATAAAATATCCATTCCAGGTAGGAATTTAATAACATGCTTGCATGGATATGAACAGACAACCTGGACACCCTATTATTGTGGTTGATTATATTTTTCAACAACATGACTGAATCATCAAAAATACGAAACATAATGATGCAGCATGATATAACCCAACTCGTTTCTTCACCAACTCACACAGCAGGCCATATTTAGATTGGGTAGTAGTGGGAAACATTATTTTATCTCTATTTTTTACAACTGTCATTTACATCCCTTTTCTGACCAACATCTTATTATGGTAAAGTGGAAATTCACTCGACTTGTATCAACAAAAGTCTCTGTAACATCAAGGGACTTGAATATAAATATCAACAAATCTAATATTGACATCAAAAGCTGCCTCTCAAACAATGACCCATTGACATCAGAGTCGTGGAATAAGTGCATTGGAGAAGTTTTTGATAGCCATGCATCAGTCAAAACTTGATCCATATCAAACAAACATATACTCCTTGGTATAACGATGATGTTAAAATAGCTAAAACATCACTACGTAAAACCGAAAAGTAATATAAAAAATCGGGGTCATTAACCCACCACGGATCGTTTAAAGCCTGTCATCGTCATTGGAATATGTAAATATTGCAGCTCGAAGAAATTAATAACAATGTGAAATTGAATGTAAGCTTCAATTTAATTAAGCAAACAGATAGAATGGATGTTTCGGGTTTGACCTTCATCAACAAACAGGTGAAACACTACAGATGAATGAGATGATGTGGTAGTGGCGTTGTTAAGATGAATAAACAAAACATTGAGGGCAGGAAATAGTATGCTCCTTTAATTCGTGCTTCCTGGGAGGGGGGGGGGGGGAAGAGACAAAGGTAGTAGTAGTAGTATGATATTTAAATGAGGTCCAGTCTTCAGTTCATGCCATGAGGTGAAAGGGTGTTCAGTTTTAGTATCAGTTCTGCCTCCCTGTATTTCCATGTTGTTTAGTGGTGTGACAGAACTGAAGGACGGCAATTTGGATGTCGTGCAATCCTCGATGACTGGACCCATTGAAGTGGTGGGCGACAGGTTTGTCCTCGTCATTTTCAATAGAGCGCAGAAGTTGTCCAAACCTGTTGCTTAGTTTCTTGCCAGTGTCTTGTGGCAACGTTTGCGGATTATAGCGTAAATTGGTTACAATCCGTGCTGGTGAACGCATGTCGGATGTACACTTTATCTGGGAATTTGATGGAATTTTCCACGAATAAGTATGAGCATGTCCTGCATCTGCAACGTCCACAAGGCTCCATCTTACATTACAAGAGACAAATAGTAGTAGTATAATATTTAAATGAGGTCCAGTCTTGAGGTGAAAGGGTGTTCAGTTTTAGTATCAGTTCTGCCTCCCTGTATTTCCATGTTGTTTAGTGGTGTGGCAGGACTGAAGGACGGCAATTTGGATGTCGTGCAATCCTCGATGACTGGACCCATTGAAGTGGTGGGCGACAGGTTTGTCCTCGTCGTTTTCAATAGAGCGCAGATGTTGTCCAAACCTGTTGCTTAGTTTCTTGCCAGTGTCTTGTGGCAACGTTTGCAGATTATAGCGTAAATTGGTTACAATCCGTGCTGGTGAACGCATGTCGGATGTATCACACTTTATCCGGGAATTTGATGGAATTTTCCATGAATAAGTGTGAGCATGTCCTGCATCTGCAACGTCCACAAGGCTCCGTCTTACATTGATTACCGGCCATATCTATCGCCAAGCATGTCACTGGTTTTATGACATTGAAATATAAAGATGTTTTCAACCACAATCGGATTAATGATATTATAAAAGGTCCCCACAAAAGTATAGCTTTAAATTATTAAACAAGTCTGCTAATTTAATTAAATTATAACTTTATTTTTAAAAATAAAGAAAATGTCAAAAATAAAATGAAAGGTTTTGACAATCAAAACGTACCTATTCAGTAACATGTAAAGACAATACAATACACACAAACAAATCTTGTCTTGTTGTCGTCCCGGGTTTGCTCCTCTGTAATCTTGTAACAGCGTTGCTCTGACGATGTGTAGCGTGGACACTTCTTCACTCTATACCGTTCACGGCGCAACAAATATTGAGAACAACCGTGCTTCTCAAATTTGTTATACGTACAAGACTTAACACTATCCTTTTGGATCTGGATAGAGATTTGACCAACTCAATTTTTAACGGGTACCTTTTTATTATCACACTCTTTTATGGAGATGTGATGTATACAGTAAAATTACTTTAAACCGAAAGAAGCTAAACCGAAAAATACCTTAAACCGCAAAGAATTTAATAAATTGTACTAGTTTCTTCATTATCTTTGTATTAATTCTTACGATGAACCGAAATACTTCTAAGCAGGACTTTCTTTAAACCAAAACAACTTGAGAGAACCTTCCCTTTTTCTCTTTCTCTATTTTTCTTCAAAAATTCGGGAAGGTGGCCACACGTAATAATGCCCGGCGATATTAAACAAAGAGCGTAAGTATAAGATGAGGGTGAGGGGTTGAATGGGAGGGAAGGGGGTTGGCAAACACTTCAATCGCTGCACTTGGGCTTGGCCAACACCACAATCGCGCAGACTGGAAAAGGGTGCCTGGCAGGCAAAAAATTAGGAAAGAGAGAGAGTTGGGGTGTAGAATCGCGTAAACGAGATGTTCTCGCTCATGTGTTGATGCTTTGGAACTGACAAATTTTCAACATGACAATATGGGGGGGGGAGGGGGTAGCCAACTTACCATTGACATGCCATTTCATTTCCACTTAAGTTTAAATGTGTGTACGTGATGGGCTAAAGGGGAGGGGGAGGTTCTATGTAATTGGGCCTTTGAACCTAATGGCTTTTCAACAAAAGAGGGGTGTGTAGTAGACAGCTTAGCATTGACACTCCTTTTCATTTCCATTTCACTTCACCTCTGAGTAGCTGCGCATCATTCATTATCAATTATCTAACAAGAACTTTCGATCTTATTTTAGCTTTACATTTTACTAAAAGATGTCTAAAAGAAAGCACTGTGCTTACACGTTGGAGTTTAAAATCAAAATACTATGAGAAGTCAGTGAAAGAAAAGTTGATCAAGATGGAGATATGTAAAAAAACACGGCATCCCGAACTCAACTCTTTCAACAATTTTGAATGGAAAACGAAAACCCCCAAAATATTTTTAAAATACACCAAAAAAAAAAAAAAACCATTAAAAAAAAAAATCATTTTAAAAATGGTTACGAAGATGGCATTTATTCAACAACTCCATTTAAGGGGAAACCCATGATACGATTAAATGAGCAAATTCCTTAAATAGTTACTAACCTTGAAAAACATTGCAAAACGGGAACTTGCTTTAAACCAAAATGTCTTTAAACCAAAATGGTTTACAAGGTCCCCAAAATTTTGGTTTAAAGTAATTCTACTGTATTTTAATTCATCACTGAACCGACCAGCCTTTGATATTTTTATAACACAGTGTTTAGTCTCCTGTGCTATATTTATTTTGTTACTGAACCGGCCAGTCTAACACAGTTTCGGCCTTCTCTGTGTTATACTTTATTGGGACATGATTTTATTGATCTTTTTTTTTTTTTTATCAGACTGATATTGCATAAATTTGCCTTCTTTATGCAATGGTTTTGGTCACCCGTTTACAGACTAACACAGTACAGTAACCTGCACTATGCCTTGCTATTTTCCGGCCCCGAATGTATTTCACACAATCAACCCTGCATTGTGCGAAGAATAGCAAGTGACGATTTGCGGCCTACCGTGGGTTTATATAACCATGGTGAGTAGAATTCATATGACAACTGAGAGGCGTTGTCAACACAAGATAGCATAGCAACAGGTTTGAAAAATAACAACTCATGGTCACCTAAAGCTAATATCCCATTGAGACTTAAGCTCATTCTATAGTAACGTGACAAAGCGGCTCCTTACTAGTATGTCCCTCAAATTGCAGTCCCGTCTGTATGCGATTAGAGGTGGTTTGTTGAATTTCTACATGCTCCTGAAGAATCTGACAGTAGTTAGTTTTTAAAAATTTGATGACTTCCTTGTTGTGTGGATGATTAGTGATGACCAGGATAGGTCTGTTTTGCTGTCACTGTTGTCAACTGGTTTCATGGCAGCTTCCCTAGAGATGTTTTGGATTTTGTCAACCGCCTGTTTTAATATGTATTCAGAATAATGGCGGTCTTGAGTCCAACTGCATAATTATTAAAAATTCTGGTAAGGAAACCAACAAGTTACTTTCCCCCTCTTTCTTGGTAAATTTTTTGTTTGATAATCAGCATAAACTGTTCACTGGCTGCCAATTTATTCCTGGGTCCTCTATTTTATTGCTTAAATCTATCACATCATTTAATCACTCTTGTCCTTCCAATCTTACCTTATTCTCGAGGGTGCCCGGCAAAGTTTTTTACTGTACATCAACAGTACAAAATAGTGGAATTCAAAATCTGTTATGAGTAGCCGGATCAAAATTGTCAGACCAAGAAAGATTTGGTTGTTTGTTCAAAAGAAAGTTTGTTTCGGACTTTGGACATTTCTTTAAGGGTTTTTTTTTTTTGTTTTAATTTTTTGTTTTGTTTTGTTTTTTACCTTTCCTGTTTTTTCTTGAGCTTGTCCGAGATCTGAAAAACAAAATAGAATCTAAAATAAGCTCAAACATTTAAATCCCTTGAAAATGAAAAGATCCCCACCAATTCTTCTAGTTCACAGATACCTGAAACTGAGAGGTGAGAGATGACTCTGATCTATTTATCCTGCACAAAAGAAAATTATAGTGATGATCTATTATTTATAGTCTTACCATCACAACAACAAAGAAAAAATTATTTTCGAACATCAACAGGAGTCTGACCAAGTGGTGTGCAAAGAGAGTTCTAGCATTATTTGCTTTGCTTTGTTTTCAGAAACTAAGAGAACAGTGTCTTTGAAAACAATATACCATGGTTAATATAAATCCTTCAAGTATATAACACTTGTCCTGCTTTTATTTCCATGTTCTTAGAGATTTACAATATATATTTTTCCCCACTGGACAACATAATTTAACATACAGGACAACACAAAAAGCTTTTCATCATTTGTACAATTTTTATAGAAGAAGATAAAAGTGATCCTCGTGACAAGGGGACAAAGGGGTCAAGGGCCATGTTTGCCTTCAAACATTTTTTTTAAATTGTTGCATGACTGGGCATTCTAGGCATGCTTCAAGCTCATTACAATCACATTTGACCAATCATCTCAAAATGGCAATATGTGGGGTAACTTTTTTGGCGCTGGTCTCCGGCGACTGCAGACGTGTTTTTGTCAGTGCTCTGTTTTCACAAGTTTTATTGGATATTCTTACAATTCTTATTTATAAAAGTGACACTTTATTTTTACAATGGCTGTGATTTATTCCTGTGCAATAGTTATCATATTTTTACTTTGTAATCAAATGTCTTTAGCCAGTATTTTTAGAAATAATCTGTCAAGCCAAACCTATGTTCCCCCATTTTATTCCTATTCAACATCTACTCTTCGTTTACTGAGACCAGAATCACCCCCTGCACCACCGGTTGACACATCGTTCATCAAACCGAGAAAAAGGGGGAGGAAAGGAGGAATCAAAACAAAATTCCGACGTCGACACAATCATCCTTTCTTGCCTTGCATTGTGACTGGAAATGTGCGCTCAGTGAAAAATAAAACAGATGAACTGTGCTCACTGTGTCGTCATTGCTGCGATTATAGACAAGCCTCTATTATATGTATAACAGAGTCCTGGTTGACACCCAACACACCATCATCTGTCGTCGAAATCGACAACTATTCTCTACACCGGACCGATAGAGACAGTTCAAACAAAAAACGGGGCGGTGGTGTGTGCGTATACATAAACAATAATTGGTGTTACCCCAACAATATAAATAATATCTCGTCAATTTCGAACAACAACATTGAACTTTTGACAGTGGGTGCACGGCCATATTACTTACCTAGAGAATTTTCTAAAGTCAACATCCCGACAGTTTACATTCCCCCAGTGCTGATGCAAATGTTGCCATCGAAACTCTAATAAGTCATGTGGAAAATGAAAAAAGCAAATCGCCTGACTGTGTTTTTCTTGTGACTGGCGATTTTAATCATTGCAATAATATAATAATTCCTGGACTTTCACAATTTGTTCAGTGCTTTACTCGTGACAAATCGACCCTCGACCTATTTTTCTGTAATGTTGACAAGTCCTATAAATGTTTTCCAAGAGCTCCACTCGGTTCATTGGACCACAATATGTTATTATTATTACCTATATATCGCCCTGTCATCATACGTTGTAAGCCAGTAGTGAAGTGTGTTCAGGTCATGAACGAAAGTGTGTGTGAGGAGTTGCGTGGTTGTTTTGAATGCACTGACTGGAATGTTTTTATCAAATCATGTGATAGTGTGGATGAGCTGAATGACTGTGTGAGTGAGTATTTAAAATTCTGTGAACAGCTAGTGTCTTGTAAAAAAGAAATAAAATATTATCCTAACAACAAGCCTTGGATAACAAAAGATCTAAAACTTTTATTGAACCAAAAGAAAACTCTCTTTAGTAGTGGAAACAAAAAAGATCTGAAAACAAAACAAAAGGAGATAAAGAGAGTAATATCTAGTTGTAGAGACAAGTACAAAAATAAAATTGAAAAATGCTTTTCTTCTGGGGATATACGGGACACGTGGTGGGGGCTTAAAACTGCTGTTAACTATAATCCAAAGCCCACGATTATATCAGAAGATATCGAAATTGAAAGTCTAAATAAATTTTATTCACGTTTCGACACAGCAAACAAATTTGATATTGAAAATGAAAAACATAAATTAGACAGGGCTTTGGAAGATGAAATGACTATTGAGGTCAGTGAAGAGGAAACGAGATTCGTATTTTCGAAACTAAACGAGAGGAAGGCTGCTGGGCCGGATGGATTGAAAGGAAAATTATTAAAAGAATGTGCCCATCAGCTTTCCCCCATTTATACACATATTTTTAACTGGTCCCTCCAATGCGTTTCGATCCCTGAAATTTGGAAAACTTCAAAAATTATTCCTGTTCCAAAAAAAAAAAAATTGAATCTATGAACGATCTCAGACCTGTTGCACTGACTTCAATAGTCATGAAATCTTTAGAAAAACTTGTTCTTGTTAAAATTAGGAACCAGTTTATGCCATTGAGTGATAGTCATCAATTTGCTTACAAACCAGGACGTGGCGTAGAGGATGCCATTTTGCTGTTTACAAACAACATCTACAGGCATCTGGATCACGCTAAGAGCTATTGCAGATTGCTTTTTGCAGATTTTTCTTCAGCGTTCAATACAATGCAACCTCAGTTGGTTGTTAAAAAATTGACTAGTCTGAATTCAAACAAGTATATAATTGCTTGGGTGCTCGAATTTCTTACGGATAGAGCACAATATGTTCAATTAGGACAAAACATATCTTCCTGTATAACTACATATACTGGTGCTCCTCGAGGTTGTGTATTGTCCCCTGTATTATTCACAATATACACGAATGACTGTAGAAGTCAAAACCTGAGTGTCCCTTTAATAAAGTTTGCAGATGATACCGCTCTTCAAGGCCTCATAACAAATGGCAACGAAGTGGCTTATAGGCAAAAAATTGATAGATTTGTGTCTTGGTGTGATGCCCACCACCTAGAGCTTAACATAAGCAAGACAAAGGAGCTAGTGATTGACTTTAGGAGAGTGAAGGAACCGATAGAACTGTTAAAATTAAAGGACCAATTCGTCCAGCGAGTTCCTCACTACAAATACCTTGGTGTAACAATTGATGACAGGCTCAAGTGGGATGAACACTCGAAAATAATTAGGCATAAGATGTGCAGACGTACATATTTTTTATCAAAACTCTCTCAGTTTAGAATAGATAAAACCCTCTGCACATTATTTTATAGAGCAGTAATCGAAAGTGTTTTGTCATTTTGTATAACAGCTTGGGGAGGCAATTGCTTAGCAGTGGAAAGGAACAAAATAAATTCAAATATTAAAAAATCCATTAAACGCTATATAAATGATGTTGACGATGTAGATCTTTTATACGAGAAATTTTGTATAACTAAAATATTAAATGACCAGTATCATCCACTAAGACCATCAGTTATTATGTCAGAAAGAAGTGGTCGCCCTTTCTCTATTTCAACGAAAACAGAGAGACACCGAAAATATTTTCTGCTGTCCAGTATTAGGCTTTATAACAACAAGCAATAATCATTTTATATAATTATTTCGCATTTTTACTTTCAAAAAATGTAAATATTAATTTATTAATTTATTTGTTTTGCAATCTTTTCAATTTTCAATTTATAGTGAGTTTTAACTATTTTACAGTGTTGAAATTATTCATATTATAAAGCGCAGCTTTGGTTATGGAGCTGTTCCTTTTTTATATATACATCCTATATCCATTGTATTTTTATCTTATTGTGTAAATTATAACACGTCTGTACAAAAAATTTCCTTTTTGGGATGCAATAAAGTATTATTATTATCATTATTATTATTATTATTATTATTATTATTATTATTATTATTATTATTATTATTATTATTATTATTATTATTAGAGGTTTAAAATTTAATTTAAGGTCAAAAATATGAAACTTGGGTTAATTCTCAATACCTCTTGGGGAGAATGGGTGAGAGCAGTAATTTAAGTTCATAAAGATGAGTTACACTATTGTTCTCACCATCAAGGATGGACGTGTGGTTGGGGGTTGGATTGGTTGGGAGCGGGAAATGAGAGGGGAGTAGAGAGGTGGACAGAGACGATTAAAGCATTGTAGAGTGGTGAGAGCAGGGTAGAGTGTTGGGGTGTTTTATTTTTTTTATTTTTTCTTTTCTTTTTTTAAAATTCATTTTCTTCCCATGGCAAGACTAGGTTTACAATGTCTACCTTTCCTACCCATTTTTCATGTTTTACATCATCTTCGTCTAGATGATATATATTTACATGACAGTAAGTTCGTTTTATTTCTTATTATGTAATTATACAAGGATTTACACACATTTTTACGTCTAAGCCCGCCTGTCTCCAATCTATTTTGAATGCATCACGGTAAAAAGGACGAACAAGATGGCGACGGAAATGAACACACAAATATTGTTTACAACGAGGAAAAATTACTACGCCTACATGCATTTTCATTCTAGAATGTTCAATACATATTTGAATCGATCATCTAATATTCATTCAATTAAACCTAAGAGGAAAAGAGGAAAGCGGTGGAATAAGAGAAAGTTAAACAAACCACCATTATCATCCATTATTTTATAGAATGTTAGATTCCTCCAGAACGAAATTGATTGCTTTGCTGCACTGTGAAAATGTGATGAAGATTATAGAGTACAGTGGGGACAGGAATTGCTCAATTAAATAACGAAAACAGAATGCTCACACAAGATCCAGAAACCACCAATTTTTGTCTAATGGCAAGTGTCAGGCAAGCTAATTGAATAAATAGAGGAGATCGAAGTTACAGAATAAGGTGTACTAAATCTAATGCAAAACCTGAAAGAAAATAAAGCAACGGGACAGGATGGACTGTGCGCAAAATGCATCAAGACCTATGGCATTTCAGGCAAATTATACTCATGGGTTGAATCATTTCTCACCAGCCACACATGGTTGAAAACAAAATATCGTCATCAATGCCAGTGCTATCAGGAGTGCTACAAGGTATGGTACTTGGACAGTTACTTCGAAATTGTTCCAATTAATTCCGATTAACCGGCAGAAATTATATAGCCTAAATAAAGACAGCAACCACCCCCTTCGATCATAAAAAATATCCCCGGCAACACCGTACAATGCATATCTAGATTGTCAAAAGACTGAAACTTTCTATAACGCAGCAGGACCCTACTTAATCGCTCTAAAATACAGTGGATACACAGAACCCTTCAACTACAAATTTATAAACAATAAAGACTCTAACGAAGCCCCAAATATTCCTAAAATTAATAAACACCTGATTCCTATACAACCACAAACTACACAAAATCCTCAACAGAAACACAATAAGAAGATATAATCAAAGCACATAACAAACACATCCTCAATACCCCTAACCACATAACACACCGAAAAAAAAATACAACTGTAGGAATGAAGACTTGTGCCCGTTCCAAAGCAAATGCCTCAAATCATGTATACAAAGCAACCATAACCCACACCAACACAGACAGACAGGAAAACTACATCAGACTCATGCGGCTATGTGATCTCGTGGTATGACACTCGCTTTCGGATCGGAAGGTCCTGGGTGCGAGCCTCGCTCGGCGCATAGTTGTCCTTGGAAAAGGCTCTTTACTCACATTCTTTCACCATACTCAGGTGTAAAATGAGTACCTGTCCGTTCTCTGTCAGAAAAAAATGGTAATATCGCCTAACAGTCGTCATGTCTCATTCTACATGTTATGTGTTGCTGTTGGTCAGGGACCCCTTGTAAAGCGCTTTGAGCACATTTAGTGGATATGGCGCTATACAGAAAGCTCAAGTTTAAAAGCTTAAGCTCAAGACTCACATGGGCCACATCAAAACATGATACAATCAGAGCACCTTAACCTTCAAACACAATGTCACATGGAACATTGTCTCAAAACAAAAGAGTTACTCAGTAAACACAAAAAAATGCAACTTATGTCTTGAAGAGAAATTTCACATAGTAAAAAAAAAGACCAACACGCCACAATAAACAGAAAGAGGGAACTTTTCAACACATGCTTACACAGAAGAAAATTTTTACTGTCCACTACACATTACACATCCAAATGAAACATTCATTACCTCAGATGCCCCCCCCCCCCCCCCCCCAACAGCATATCACACATTCACACACACACGAGACGTGCATGCCATGCCACAACAGTGGCTATCAAAACCCTCCACTGTTTTGCACAGCAACTTCATGAGGGTGTTTCCTTATTTGATGTCCTTGCCAGTGCTGAGGAAAAGTTCTATAAAATTACTCTTGGCCTTCAGAGACATTCTACAATAACAGACTTATTAAAGTCAAATAAAGTGAACTGACGTAAATTTCAAAATCAAATTTCAAAGACCACCAAATCATCAAGATTAACTTCCTTTGTTATCATCTCGCATTTTCTCATTTGTTTCCCAAATTAGGTATTCAGGAAAGTTAAGGGTGTGCAATTTTTCCAAGAGTATGGTCGTGTTCATGGCATTGAAGGCCGAAGAGAAGCCAATGTACAGGATGCGCTAGAAGTTGTTAGTAGAGTTATCAAGATGACTGGAGATAAGATTGATGGTTGTGAGAAGGGCATCCCCAAATCCTAGTCTGTTGTGGTAGGCAAACTGGTATTTTGTCAAGGAGATCATTGTTGTATGCAAACAGGAGTAATTCGTTCTTCATGGGCTTTTTGAGACATTTCATAGCCACAAAGGTTATGGCAATGGGCTGAAAGTGGTTCAATTAACCTTGGGTTTCTTGGCAATGGGTATTATTGCTGACGTTTTCCATTTTGTTAGGATTGTTTGCTCATTAATCGATCGTTGAAAAGGGTTGTGAAAGGGTTCCGAAAGTTGTTGATGGCAGAGGGACAGGAGTTCACCACTGAACTCATCTGGGCCAGGAGCTTTCTTTTTTTTAATACCAAAATCTAGGTGCCTAAATGAGTCAAAAAATGTAAAGTAAAATAAAGGGAGTAAAAATGTACTCTTATGAAAGATACTAATCAAAGTAAACGTCGTTTCGGCCTTTGGCCTTCTTCGGGTAAACGAAAAAAGGAAATATGTTACATTACATTGGCATTATAGTTAAACATTATAGGTAAAAATGTGGGTGTGTGTGTGTGTTTGCGTGTGTGTGTGTGTGTGTGTGTGTGTGTGTGTGTGTGTGTGTGTGTGTGTGTGGGTTTGTGTGTGTGTGTGTGTGTGCAGTGTCGATTTGATCATGACTATAAGAACACTAGTATTCTGTTTCACAGAGACTTGGTTAACAGAATATGATAAAGACAACAGTGTAATGTTAGACCATTTTGCAATTTATAGACACACATACAAACACAAACACACACATGCACACACACACACACACACACACACAAACACACACACACACACATTTTTAGCTATAATGTTTTAACTATAATGCCAATGTAAAATAACATTTTTACTCCCTTTATTTTACTATATATATTTTTTTCTTCTTTTTACATGTGTTGAGCAAATTAGACACGTCTTCTTGTGTAAATACAGAAGGGGGTGTATTATTATTTGATGTAACATTTGTGCACTGTGGAGTGCAATCAAATCGACAATAAAATTTGTTCAGCTCATCAGTGTCCAATTTTATTTGGCTGGTAGAGTTGGGTTTCTTGTGATTGATGCCTCCCACTTCTTTAATCGTGGTCCATGCTTGTGACGCATTAGAATATTTTAGTTTTGCTTCAATTTTGTCCTTAAATGCAAACTTCTCCTCTTTTATGATTTGGTGCAATTGTTTTTCAGCATGGTGTTATCTATTTATATTGCCACACATGTGAGCAATTTTCTTCAGGTTAAAAGTTTAACATGCTTCGTTACCCACAGTTTGTTGTTTGGGTAGATTTTTTCTTCTTTACTGTCTTCACGTATCATAACAAAAATGTAAATACAATGTCAGTACCTCTGTCCATTCATCTATTGACATATTTTTACACACTAACACTCCCACTCCCATAAAATATATTCAAAACAAGCCTGGACCAGCTACGGATTTGTAATAATAACTGGTTTTTGTCTTTGTAGCTGAGTTCTATAAATTGGTAAAAGCAAAACTGAGTGATGGTCAGATTTTGGACTTTTGCACACTTCTATACGATTGTTTGATTGACTGTAACACTGGTCAAGGGTTTTGTAGCGTCAAGAGTATACATATACGTGTTGGTAAAAGGCTGGGTTGATAGGGGGACAAGGGTTAAAATCCCCAAGAATTTTGGTCAGGGCATCTGGGCTTTTTCCTCAGATATGCCTGATGAGGCAATGTTTGTGTTTGCATCTGGTGGAATGTAAAGGGTGATAACAAGTAATACGGGGAATCCCTTGTTAGGTAATGGGGTTTGAGGAACAAAGCCAGTAATTTGTCTACACAAAGATTCTTCATTCATTCACAGTTACTCCAGTCAAACAATTTATTAGCTAATGATACAATAAACACACATAAGACGTTGTTAAAATATTAACATAGCAGTGATCAAGCATCGTAATGATAAGACCAACGGAAGATCAAAATCCACTCATGGTGTATCCATTACATTTCTGAAGTTGCTTTTGTAGAGTGACCACATTGTTTTATGCCAGTTTGTTACACCTTATCAAAGGGGTACACCCTTTTAAAAATTTGGTACACCCTGAAAAGCACTGCTTAAGGTCACTAGACATATTAAAGGGTAGAAACCTTACTGCTGGGAATTTGACATTTTAGGTCAATGTATACCTTTACAAAGTGGGAATATTGTTGGACAATAAAAAATGCCCTTGTTAACTATACTTACTTTTTGAATTTCCTCTTGATAAGAAATAACTGTTTCTTTGTTTTCTCTCTGTAAGAAATAAACAAACCCTGTAACTGTTTGTCTCTTAATTACTATGGAATCCTTCCAGCTATAAAACTACAATGACAGTCATTTAACATTAATCAATGAACACTTTATAACATTTTAAGAGGGAAAAAATAACATCTTACAAACAATTTTAATTTCTAGATGTGTAAATGAGCTCTATAAATATTGACAGAAACGTTTCACCCAACCAACAATGACAGTCATTTAACATTAATCAATGAACACTTACTTAAGTTATAAAGGGGAAAAGTGATATCATACAATTTTAATATTGAGACCTGTAAATAAGCTCAATATGAATTGAGGTTTAAAATAAATGAGGTGTCTCAAACAGGAAAGCGATACAATGTGATTAAAATTAAATGTGCTACTATTAATGGAGGTATGATTGTCAGTGCTTTGATGCTAAATAAGCCAATAATTAATCATTCAACAAATCTGGCCACCCTTGATGCTCTAAAAGTCAGAATTGCGATCAGCGAAAACATGTAATGTGAGAACATTAAAATGTATGAAAGTTAAATTTTGAATCATTTAACGATGCAAAATAACAAATTGGAACATATGATTTTAATTAATTCACTTCATGACATTTTATGGAGTTTGTAAACCATGTGGTGGAGGAAGTTATGTAGTAGTGCTGGTAGTTTTATTTGTTTTTAAGGGTTTCACAGCACTTGTTGTTGGTGTAGGAGAAACGCCATGATGGGCCCATGTTTTTGTTTTTAAGAGTTTTACGGCACTTGCAACACATTTAGTTATATCAGCGCCATTAAAAAGGAAGAAAATGGGGTAGTGAAAAGTTCTAGAATTACAAGTAAAGCACCCAAGAGAAAGTAAGACAAAGGGGAACTGTGAACAAAGAGGGATCAGATGTAGATTCCAAGAGCACACCACCAATGTCATTAGTTTGAGATCACCTATAAGTCTCATCCAGACACAAGCACAAAATTCAACAAAGAGGAATACACTCAAATGCTTACATAAAACATTCAAAATAACAAATATAATAATACATAACAGAGAGATGATTTACAAGGAAAAAAATATTATCTCCTGTGGAGTGGGTTCGGTGTTGGAGTGACAAGCTATGATGATGACACATTTAGGTCATCATATCAGCACCAGTATAATGGAAGAAAATGGGACAGTAAAAAGTTCTAGAATTACAATTTAAGCACCCAAGAAAAAGAACGACAAAAGAGAATTGGTTTAAAGAGGGAACAGATGTAGATATTCCAAGAGCACACTATCAGTGTACTCAGTTTGAGATCACCTAAATGTCTCATCCTGGCACAAGCACAGGTCCCCACTAAGACGAACACACTCATATGTTTACAGATCATATATATGTAAGCCAAAAAAAATCATACAGAGAGAATATTTACAAGACAAAAAATATCATCTCCCAAAACTATAACTATACATTTGACTGTTTCCCTCCCAGCCAGGGATACGGCCAGGGTCAGGATGAAACAAAGTAATCTCATTCCAAGATAAAGCAGAAAGCATGTTGGAAAACAAGATATAGGGGGATAGAAGACACGGTAAGTGACCTCCCTGCCGACTATGGGAGGCCGGGAACTCCACCCAGAGTGCTGATAGTGATGATGATGATGATGTGATTGAGGAGGATGTAGAAGTGGTGGTGGTGATGATGATGATGTGGTGGTAGTAATGGTTATAGAAATGATGGTAGTTATGATGATGCGGTGGTGGTGGTTACAGTAGAGATGGTAGTGATGATAATGTGACAGTGGTGGTTGTAGATTGGTGGTAGTGATGATAATGTGGTGTTTGAAGTAGTGGTTGTAATGGTGAGGATGTGGTGGTGGTTGAAGTTGTGGTGGTAGTGATGATGATGTTGATGATGATGGTGTGGAGGTTGTATTAATGGAAGAAGTGATGAATGTGATTGTTGTTGTATATTTTAGTTTACGTCCACATTATATGTTGTTGTATCTAACTGTTCTTTATTTATGTGTTGTTCCAGATGTTGTACCCAATGTCATACTAGTGATGTTTCTTGTTGATTATTGTAGAGCTATCCTCTCGACTCTCCCAACTCATTTCAATTTAATCAACAAGAAATCAACAAAATCACGATGGATCTCAGACCAGAACAGCTAAATGTGGACCCTAACTCCTCCGAAGCTTCCAAAGCCTGGATGCATTGGCTCAGAACATTCGAAAACTTTGTAAGAAGTCTATCTACAACTAATGAAGGCTTCAACAAACTTTCTACTCTAATCAACTTCATCAGCCCCAACATTTACGAATACATAGCCGAATGTGATACGTATGAAACTGCTATACAGACATTGCAATCTGTGTTTGTGAAATCTAAAAATGAAATCTTTGCTCGCCACCTTTTATCTACAAATAAACAGGAACCTGGCCAAACTCTTGACCAATTCCTTCAACAGCTTAAAGAACTGGCAAAAGACTTCAATTTTAAATCAGTCTCTGCAGAAGAAGCCATCTGCGATGCCTTCATCAGTGGTTTGACATCAAAACCGATATGTCAACGTTGTCTTGAAAATACAAATCTAACACTACAAACTGCTTTTGATACCGCAAGATCATTAGAAATGGCAGAGATGCAAAGCCAATCATATCACCAACCGGCTGCAACCTTCACTGCATCAACTCAGCTGAATGATGACCAAGAAGATAGTGGCAATCAATTAACGGCTGCTATTAGCAACAATTGCTACTTCTGTGGGTACAGAAAACATGCAAGAGCTAAATGTCCCGCACGAGATGCTATTTGTAAGCAATGTGATAAGAAAGGTCATTTCCAGAGAGTTTGTCAATCTGCTCCAGCTGCGAGAAGTAAATCATTTCCAGTCAGTAGCTCTGTCCTCTCTGCTACATCAGCTTCAGCTGGGTCAGAAAGTCTCAGGGGAGCTTTAATACAAGTAACAGTAACTGTTAATGGTAAACATTTAACTGCTTTGGTAGACTCAGAAAGCTCAGAAATTTATATTGACACATCAGTTGCCCAGGTCCAAAATTGGAAAATTGTTCCTTCAAGAACAAAGATAAGTATGGCATCTACAACGCTCATGAATGAAACTCAAGGTCACTGCAACATTAATCTCGTATACAAAAGTGCTCAGTACAACGATGTGAAACTCTCTTTACTTCCATATGCCTGTGCATTGAGGTGATTTTAGGTCATGATTTCCTGAACAGACACTCAGAATTTAAAATGTCACTCAAGGGAGATGCTCCTCCTTTTGAAGTTTGTGGTCTGACGGCAGCCCGGGTTGAGATGCCAGCATTATTTGCCAATCTTTCACATGACTGTAAACCAATTGCCACCAAGTCCCGTAGGCATGCCCTAGCAGATGAAAAATTCATCGAATCTGAAGTAAGAAATCTCTTAAAGTCTGATATCATAGAACCATCAATGTCACCATGGAGAGCCCAAGTGCTTGTAACAACCAATGAAAGACAGAAAAAAAGAATGGTTATTGATTACTCTCAAACTGTTAACAAATACACCTATCTAGATGCCTATCCACAGAAACGGGTAGATGATATGGTTGAAAAGGTATCAAGATACAAATTTTACAGTACTTTAGACTTTCAGAGTGCTTATCATCAGATACCCCTGCAAGAGAAAGAAAAACCATTTACTGCTTTTGAGGCTGGTGGTAGACTGTATCAATTTAAGAGAATTCCTTTCGGGGTGACTGATGGAGTTTCTTGTTTTCAACGTGTTACAGATAACGTGACAGAGAAAGAAAACCTAAGAGACACTTTTGCGTATGTTGACAATATAACAGTTTGTGGGTTAACTAAGAAAGAACATGATGACAACTTACATAAATTTCTTAACACCGCAAAGAAACATGGCATTACCTTCAATGATTCAAAGAGCAACATTGGGATGGAGGAGGTGGACATGCTGGAATACAGAGTATCTCAAGGAAAGATCATGCCAGACCCAGAGAGATTAAGACCACTGAAAGAATTAGAGTCACCTTCGACCCTGAAAGCTCAACAACGAGTTGTAGGCATGTTTGCTTACTACTCCCAATGGATTTCTCATTTCTCCGACAAGATTTTGCCATTGACTCAGAATAAACTTCTTCCATTACCTGATACTGTCAAGAAAACATTTTGCAGTTTGAAGAAGGAACTTGAAAATGCAGTTCTAGAGACTATAAGTAAGGACATTCCTCTTGTGGTCGAAACTGATGCCTCAGATGTGGCTATATCTGCAACATTGAACCAAGAAGGTCGCCCAGTAGCTTTCTTTTCAAGGACACTTTCATCAAGTTAGAAAAACCACTCAACAGTTGAGAAGGAAGCCTATGCGATTGTTGAAGCAATTAGGAAGTGGAGGCATTATCTGCTTAATACACATTTCAAGATCATCACAGATTAGAAAGCTGTCTCATTCATTTACGACAGTAATCATGGTAAAGTAAAAAATGACAAAATACAACGCTGGAAGATTGAATTGTCTCCATATGACTATGAGGTCATCTACCAACCTGGCCCTGAAAATCAGGCTGCTGATGCTTTCTCTCACTGTGGGGCAACCTCCACAAACACTAATGATCTAAAACTATTGCATGAATCTCTTTGTCATCCTGGGATCACCAGAATGACTCATTTTGTTCGTTCAAAGAATCTGCCATACTCTGTAGGAGACATTACTGTAATGACTAATAAATGTGGAATATGTGCAGAATTAAAACCTAAATTTTTCCAACCAAATAATGAAAATTTTGTTAAAGCGACTCAGTGTTTTGAAAGATTAAGTATGGATTTTAAGGGTCCACTGCCTTCAGCAACTAGAAACAAATACATTCTCACTATCATTGATGAGTTTTCACGATTTCCTTTTGCTTTCCCATGCTCAGACATGTCTTCATCAACAGTTGTTAAATGTCTTTGCGAACTCTTTTCCATCTTTGGAACACCTTCATATATGCACTCAGATAGGGGATCATCATTCATGTCCCAGGAAGTAACAACATTCCTTCATGAGAGAGGAGTAGCTACAAGCAAGACAACATCATATAATCCACGTGGAAACTGACAGGTCGAACGTTTGAATGGTACGCTATGGAAGGCAATAACTCTTGATCTTAAATCACACCAACTTGATGTCAGTCGCTGGGAGGAAGTTCTTATAAATGCGTTGCATTCTCTTCGCTCTCTTTTGTGCACTCAAACTAACACCACTCCTCATGAAAGAATGTTTATGCATCAATGTCGCTCTACAAGAGAAAATTCAGTACCAACCTGGCTACTCTCACCAGGAACTGTATACTTGCAGAGACATGTAGAAAATTATCAAATATGCAAACTTTTTCCAGATTTCTCGATATTGTGATAACTCCCATATTTATACGCGTATTAATTAATGTTTTACAAAGGCAGGTCCTTCTTACTTACAAGACCTCATTGAAGTCAGTCTACATGCACCAAGTCCTGTTTTGAAACCATCAGAATCTCTATTAATGTAGCAATGACTATCCCGCACAAATCTTTGGGCCTCTTTTTCGCTCACGAAGTGCCCAAATTCGCGTCAAAATATGGGACGAAGCCGTTTCGTATATGCTATTTTTAAAAATTAATTACGACGCTGTTTATCTATGAATATGACTGAAAGTTGGCACAAAGTTAGAAAAGAGGTCATTTTAGATTATGTCAAGCGACAAAACTCGTGCGATTACCAGAAGACCGTTAAAAATAGATTTTTACTCTTTGGAGTCAAATATTTCTAAAACTACCGGGCGTGGAGGTTTTGTCGCTGACAAGGTAATACATGAACATTTCTCCTTTTTGGTTGTAAAATTTCATATGAATATGACGAGTACTTTTCCCGTATTTTACAAAACACCATCCTAATTTGCTCTTCAAGTTTCAATCTTTTAATCCACTTATTACGCAAGATACACCAAAGGTCGAAAAAAAATTCCGAAAAAGTGTCCCATATTTTTGCGTTTTTTTCCTCTGTGCGGGTCATCCAAATAAATGACACCTTTGAAACTACATAACTTGTTTATTTATGAATGGATTTTCAAAATTCAAAAACATTTTTACTCAGTGGAGATAGGGCAAAAATTTTCCTCAAAAAGTTAAAAAAACATTTTTCATAGTCATTGCTAATTAATGAAAGAAATATACTACATAAGCAAACACTCAGCCATAAACATTCCAATCTACATAAACAATTGGAAAATAAAAAAGTTTTTGGGACTGCACCATTTTATTAATTCTTCTTTGATTTTGATTTTTAAGTTGCTATATAAAGTTTAAGCATAGTTTTAAATAGCTGGCTACTTAATTCTATAAATATTCACTCTCTAACGCTTTTTTTTTTTAATTTGAAATGTAAATAAAATTTTCTCACTTTTTTTGAAAATTTTTTTAAGAAAAAATATTTTTTCACCAGCTGCGGGTTCAAAAAATTTTATTCTCTATTGTCTTCTGGCACTTTTCTACTCACTTCATCTCTTGTTGTTACCAACATAAGTATATTGGCTATTAAGCTTAACTGCTGGCCAGGTAACTTCGCAATGGTTGTGTGGTGAACCCGCGGTCTCCAGAAGTTGGTGAGAGAGAGCTCTAGGAATGAGCTGAGTTTGAAACGAATATTTTTGTGTTCGTGGATAGCTCATACGGTAGAGTCACGCTCTCAACGGCCAGGCGGAGTTGTCGTACCAATAAGGTCGCAGGTTCAAACCCCACCACCGCCGCGAAAAAATGTTATTCTCTATTGTCTTCTGGCACTTTTCTACTAACTTCATCTCTGATTGTGATAGGGTGCCTTTTAAATTGGATAAAACAAAGAATCCAAATGCACTTAAAATGTACCTAACGTGAAGGGTATAAATCAAATATACAGTAGAGACAATTTCATGGTATTTTGATTTTCAAATTTTGAAATGATGGACGAGTCATTAAGGAATTGTTTGTTTGTTTTTAAGGGTTTTACGGCTCTTGCAACACATTTAGGTCATATCAGCGCCAGTAAAAAGGAAGAAACCGGGATACTAAAAGGTTCTAGAATTACAAAGTACCCAAGATAAAGTAAGATAAAGGAGAATGGTACAAATAGGGAATAGATGTAGATTCAAAGAGCACAATATCAGTGTACTTAGTTTGAGATCACCTATAAGTCTCACCCAGACACCAGCACAAGATCCCACTAAGAAGAATATACTGAAATATTTACAAATCATATTGTTAAAGATAAAAAAAAAAAATAACAGTAAATAAGGAAAAAAATATCATCTCCCAAAACTATACCTATACCAGGGTCATGGTCAGGACAAGACTGTGTGTGTCATTCCAAGACAAAGACAGAAAGCAATTGGAAAACAGATCTAAGAGATCTAGGGGTATAGAAGACACAACAACTACCTCCCTGCCCACTATGGGAGGTCGAGAACCCTAACCAGAAGTCATTAAGAAAAATACCCCATTTTTCTCTGAGAAAAATGTTGCAGCAGACACATTTTCATTTCAATGGGAATTTAAACTAGGAAGACCAGCTTGAAGTAGGATAATATTTGGCTTCAATCCTTAAATAAATTTTTTTTTAAAAAGACTTTCAAACACAAGAAACACATTTAAAAAAAATAAAATATGACTGATCTTAACTCATGGTCAAAGTCGGCTTTTCCAACATCATGCTTGATGTCGTTAGAACTTTTAAACTTAGCCTCTATTATTAAATAAAAGGTTGGCCCAATTATTTCCGCTTATTGGCATTATTACTGATAAAGTTAATGAGAAAGGATATCTGATATGAAAATGAAATCAGAAAATTCTTAGTTACTTTCAAAGCTTAATATATCCATAGGAGTTAGTCAACAAAGCTTGTTTCTGTTTAATTTGTGTTCTAGATCGATGTTCTTAACTCTTTAAGATTCAACCCGACAAAAACCGACAACGGAATAATATTCATGGGCGGGGTAGTCAAGACTGGCCTCAGTAAGTAAAATCCAATCGTTGTGAAGGAAATGACAGGCCCTGTCACTGCCGCAGGGTGTTTTCAGCTTTGATTTTTATAAATTTGCCAACCGAAAAGAAAAAACGTTTCAGAAATTGCGATTTAAATCCTATTTTATTTGCGGGTGAAAATCATTGACATTGCACTTTGTTTGGTAAAAACCGGTAAAAAATTACGACTTTGGTGATGAAAAATGACTTTGAAGACCATTATTGTAAACTTTTAAAAATATTATGAATAATTTATAACTCCCTTATTTGTGGGGCGATTTTGTCATTCGACGTATCAATTTTATTGTAATAAAGAGATAGGAACTTCAGAGTTATTTTTTCTGATGCGAAATTATTACTTTGTAATTTTAGCACCAAGAAAAATAGTCGGTAAATAAATTTGTTACACCTCTTTGATAGACCGCCGGGGTCCGTTCGTGTAGAATTGTGAATCAAGCATCTCAAAGTCTTCGACCAATCACAGGCTATCTATCCAGCTGGCCGAAACAAAGACGCTTCTCCCCGTCAATGTATTACGATATTGTTATGCACGGAATATAACACCTTATGGAGTAGGCCTAAAAGCTAAAATCTAAAAGTAAAAAATATAATTCTGAGGAATTTGAAAGTCACATTGCTGAAATCAGCTTGAAAAAAGAAGTACATTGGTCTTTGTTTCATAAAAATCGGTTGAAAACCAACTGTTTTACAAATAAATTTGATTTTAAAAATTGCTTTTGTTTATTTTAGCTTTTTTAAGCAACTTTTTTATTTATTGGCCGATTTTCTTGATTTTTATATCATTCTTTATATCTCAAAGAGACGAGATCAGTGATATACTTTGTTTCTTTCAAATGTAACTAGACATAATTTGGCTTTTTTACCTATCGACCATGCCTGGATAATTTATTCAACAACGTGGCGATGTGACGCAACTATTCCATGGCCGTCTTCCACTGCATCGACGATGATTCAATTCATTATTGACGGCTGTTGAAACGTGAGCTGTCAGAACGACCAATCGTTGAAGGGTCAAGATGCTCAGTAGCCAATCGTTCTTCGGTCAAAAAACTTATGAACTCACGAGAACAAAAGTTTGAAATTTGGTGATGGACGGACCTATGAAATCGTTTCTGGGCGGAGTTTAGCCATGAGTGACCGTAGAAAACGAAAAGGCGACTACAGATATCAAAGAGTAGGCTTATATCATCAAAGGATGTCTACATGATTGACATGGCCATATAGGGAACTCATTATCTACTCCCCCAAAAAGAATCTGAACACGAGAGGGTTAATACCAGCAATCTAGAACAGGAACTCTCCTTGACTGAAACAAGTCAGAGTACCAACAGGATATGGATAAAGTCTTCTTGTCATTCTTGTCTTGCATGATGTCGAAAGACACGTGATTCAAAATCCTCTAAAAAAATTTAGCCATCAGTAAATAAAAACATAAAATGTCTATGAAAAAGAAAATATGGCTAAATTCATTTTTTAACTGATCATTGTGAGTGCCAAAGTTAGCCACGTTGCTACTAAAATTTCATATCCTACATTTTTTTGGTTTTGGGTGTTTAAAATCATATTTTATAAGTTTTAAAGATATTGCTCTCCAAAAAATTAGGCTATCTTCAACATAACAGTATTAATTGGAAAAGGGATTTTGTTCTTATTATATTATTTTATTCCTCCAATTTGATACACAAGATCAGCAAATGGTCCTCATCACAACTTCATTGTGTTAATATACGATCCGAGTAACCTAAGACCTTTAAATGTTAGGCTTTCAAAATATTGCAGACGATTGACAACTGCACACTGACTGACTGCTTTATATCTCATGTCAGATGAAAACTTTGACTGCTTTGTCTCAAAAATAATAGTAAATGCCATCATTTTTGGTGGTTTATAACCTTTTTACTACTGTGGTAACCTCTTGTGTCACTGTGATGTCCTGATGAGCCAGGAGAAAAAACAATATTTTTCTCATATTTGAGCTCAAATCATAAATATAGAGTCAAAGGGCATTTAGATTGACTGCCGGTTGTGATTTCAAATAAAATTAAGTATTTCACTTGAAGATTGATGGTGTATGGAAATATGTTTTACCCTATGAGTTTTAGACATCATGGTGACACTTGAAGAAGTCCTTTCATGTATCTGAAGCCAATATGGTTTGTTCATCATCGTGTTATACATAATCAATTATCAACAGACACATGATCACACATTTTACTTGAGTGGGTTTGATGGTAAAGGATACATTTCGTGTCATCAATGATGTCAGAGATTCTCACATGAAGTAAACTTATTATTATTTTTCCTGAAAATGATGAGTAGAGTTATCTTTTTCTTTACAAACTCAAGTCTGAGATTTAGTTTGCCATCATTAGAAAGTAGAATCATGCTTATAGCGGTATTTTCAATTTTTTTTCTCTTATGCAACATTAGTACCTAAGACCACCTTTTGAGAATGACTCATATGTAACCCTTTCTCGCTCCTCTTTATGGCATTTTTCTTGAAGAAGCTGCTGATGGAGATGTTTACACTTCCATTTTGATGACGACTTCCTCTTCCTCTTGGAGTGTCGCAGCTTGCATATCATAGTCATGGTTGATCATGCTTCCATGTTAAATCCAGTCTTTTGAAAACATTTGAGATACCAACTGGACCCATGTTGGACAATACACTAAGAGCAATAGCAGTTTCTACAGTTGGGAGACGCACAATTGTCACTTTTGGGCAACATTTCCAGATTGTTGAGTTGAAGCACTCGTTGGGGTTTTTGATTGCTCATATGAACGTATCGACTCAGCAATTCTGGCTCACAAAGCCATTTTATAATGGGGAAAACGTGGGTTCCTAATTCAGTTGATATCGTTGGCATATTAGCAGGAGTTTTGCCTTATGCTAGTGTTCGTTTGAATTTGCACCACGACATCTCACCATCAGGACGGTGCACGATCAGTGCTCATCATGTGGATTAATCCTCCAATGACACCAATTTCATTTTCTGGACATTGGGTGCATGAAGACGAAGATTTGTAGCTTATGTATTAATGATTTTTTTTTGCAGCAGCAGCAGCAGTTAGCTTCCGATGGAGAATTGATGTTTTAGCTTTCTTCAGCTGCTCCACCTGATTAAAGATTTGTTTTGCGATGTGGTTGACTCAATCCTCTTTATTAACGGGAGAATGCCGGATGTGTTGAGGTCATTCCACCCTTTTTCGGGTTCACAGGTATTCTCTTGTTTTAAAGAAACAACTGAAGAAGAGATTTCTAAAATAATTTGTTCATCTTCCTCAAAGTCATGTGATTTAGATCTTTTACCAACTAATATTTTGAAATTATGTCTTCCTGAATTGATACCTTGCATAACTTATATTATAAATCAGTCACTTATCTCAGGACAACTTTTGGCTTGTCTGGGACTGTCTTGCAGTGGTTTGAATCTTATTTAGATGGCAGAAAGCAACAGGTTATGCGCTATCATCTCTATGCAGATGATACGCAACTTTATGCTACTGATAAAACTAAGAATCTCAAAAATATTGTGAAACGTGTGGAAGAATGTGTGACAGATGTGAAAGAGTGGATGGATGCAAACAAGTTGAAAATGAATGAGTCAAAAACAGAAGTGATGATTGTGGGAAATAGAGGGCAGTTGAAGGTGAATGATGGTCTTGAGGTGTTGATTGGGGGTGAAAAGATCAAAGTTTCAAAGACTGAAAAATTTGGGTGTCTATTTTGATTCAGAAATGAGAATGTCAGCTCACATTTCTGCTCTCTGTAAATCTTTATACTTTCAATTGAAGAAAATCAGTTCGATCCATCAGTATATTGCAATTGGAACATGTAAAACATTGGTTGTTTCCCTCATTTTTTCGAAACTAGATTATTGTAACTCCCTGCTTGTCAACTTGCCTCAGGCTTCTATTAAACAATTACAACTACTGCAAAACAGTGCAGCAAGATTAGTTTTTGGCAAAAAAAAATTTGATCGTGCAACCCCTTTGTTGGCCTCTCTCCACTGGTTGCCCATTGAAAAGCGGACATATTACAAAGCAGCGTGTCTTGTTTATAAGTGTTTGACTGGTACAGCACCGGCATATCTCACAGATCACGTGGTCATGTGTAAATTTGAAAATTACACTTTAAGATCATGTAATGACCAAACGAAAATTTCGGAAAAAAGATCAAGAACAAAATTTGGTGATAGATCGTTTGCTTGTTTCGGCCCCAAGATTTGGAATGAACTACCACGTGGTCTGAGGGAGTGCAAGTCTTTACCTACCTTTAAAAAGAATCTCAAGACACATTTTTACTGTATTTGTTTTTATTGACTTTATGAATCCTTGATTTGGCTATGAATTATTATTATTATTTTATTTTTTTCACTTAAAATTGATATTTATATTGTAAAGTGCCCAGAGCTTGTGTTTTACACGAGAATGAGCGCTATATAAATGTGTATTATTATTAATATTATTATTATTATTATTATTATATTATTATTATTATTATTATTATTATTATTATTATTATTATTATTATTATTATCATTATTATTATTATTGATGCAATTGAGGGGGGGGGGGAGCGACACTAAAGGGTCATCTTTTTTATTTGATGAAATATCCTAAACTTCTACGCACAGTCATAATGTACCTGTTTGGGAAGGATGATTGCATATAATTTTTTTCGAAAAAAGTCAGTTGCTATGGAAATGACGCCATATTGGAAAATAAACAACCGATTACCACAATATTTTGGTCACAGGTAGATAAAAATAATTTAAAGAGGCTCTAGAAGCCTGATTTTTTTTTTTTTTATTAGAAACTTTAAAATTAAGTTCAAAGTTATTACTCGATTATTCCCTTTGAAAAAAGTTACATAATTTCAAATTACTCATAAAAAAAGTTTTTCTCAAAAATCCGGCTCCTAGACGACCTGCGTATTTGTATGACACTCATTTGTAGAAAGTTTGAAGAAGATTGGTTAAGAACTGAGGGAGGAGAAAAACGCATTTAAAAGTCAAAGTAAACAAGTTTAGGGAAAAATTCTCCTCTCGCTCTCTGATTGGATTGTGACCACATGACATTATTAAGAACAAAGTGATTGGTTGTTGAAGATAGAGGAGAGTTTTTACTATTCATTGATATGTTTTTGCCTTTACTTAGTTATAAAGACTATTTGATATTCTTTCATGAAATCAGTCCACTGAAACTAAAAATGGGCAGGATTTAACCATACTATGGGTCACAAAATACATTATTTTGAGTCGAAAAATACTGAAGATGAAGTTCTCGTGCAATTTTTTATGCAGACAAATGGTCACATGACAATTTCCCACCAAAATCTAATTTTAGCAAGCTGGGTCAAAATTCATCATTTTTAATGTCACTTCCCCCCCCCCCCCCCCCCCCCCCCCCCCCCCCCCCCCCTTTAGGGTTTTGATGTCACCATCACACAGCATCGTTCTATAGATTCATGGATGCCAGCACCAAAGTTTTAAAAAACCTGCAGAAATTTCTGACCGCTCAAAAAAGCCTGCAAACAAATAACAATTTTTAAATACTACCCGTAGATACAATAGTGGAATAATTTCAAAGGGGAACCTGGAATTGCCGCATAGGAAATCCGATTTTTTTTGACAGTATAAAACATTTATGTAGACAGAATGTCACCAACCACATCAACTTTTTTATCTTCTTCCTCTTCTTCATCATACAAATACAACTCCAAAATCAGATAATGTATAATAAAAATATACGAATAGATCTATGAGGTGGTAGAGATACTTATGATGTGGTTGAAATAATGGTGATGACGGTGGTCGTAGTAGTGATGATAATGTGTTGGTGGTGGCGGTAGTGGTAGTAGAGATAATGATGTTGTGTTGATGGTTGTGATAGTGTTGGTAGAGATAATGATCATGTATAGGTGGTTGTTGGTGGTAGAGATGATGTAATGGTTGTAGTAATAGTGGAAGTGATGATGTGTGGTGGTGGTGTTTGTAGTAGTGGTGGTAGTGATGATGATGATGTGGTGGTGGCTGTAATAGTGGTGGTAGTGATGATGATGATGTGATAGTGGTAGTTGTAGTAGTGGTGGAGGTAATAATGATGTGGCGGGGGAGGTTGTAGTGGTGGTGCTAGTGATGGTGATGAGGTGGTTGTTGCAGTAGAGGTAGAAGTCCTGCTGATGAAGTGGTGGTTACAAAAGATCCCCACAAAAGTACAGCTTTAAATCATTAAACAAGTCTGCTGATTTAATTAAATTTTAACTTTACTTTAAAAATAAGAAATTGTCAAAAATAGAATGAAAACTTTTTGACAATAATACGTAATTATATGTTTATACATAAAGACAATACAATACACACTGGCTAAACTTTGGCGTTTTACAGCAATATTATCAAATTCTGAGCCCATTATTGTTGGGTAGGGGATTTGAATTGCATTTTTGACTGTCTTAAACTATTTATTCAGCAAAAATATGGGTTGAAATGAAATAAGGAATGAATAAATTGATCAAAAACAGTCACTTCCAAAAATTTATAATTTTCACCTAAACCGACCCAATTTGCACCCAAGAGCCCCCTTAATAAAGATCACAGACCCCACATCATCTCAACACGTTTTCCACATATACAAGAACACCAGGAGGATTGACTGACTGGAGTGACAGGATTCGTGATTAGATAACATTGATGTATTTGCGGTGATGGGCACAGTGTGCCTTTTGCATCTTAGTGTAAATGTTGCTGCTCGAAGCTCGAAGAAATAAATAATAACGTGAAGTTGAATGTAAGCTTCAATTTAATTACAAAAACAGATCAAATGAACGTTTTGGGTTTCCCCTTTATCAACAAAACAGGATGATTGAAACACCACAGATGAATGAGATGATGTGGTAGTGGCGTAGTTAAGATGAATAAACAAAACATTGGTTGGCAGGAAATATTATGCTCCTTTGTAAGGAGCATATTTCCTGCCAACCAATGTTTTGTTTATTCATCTTAACTACGCCACTAAGAAGCATAATCTTAACTACGCCACTTTTGATATGTTTTTGTAATTAAATTGAAGCTTACATTCAACTTCACGTTATTATTTACTGATGCATCTTATGGACTTGATTGACACCCAATAATGGCTAATTATGAAAATGTGATTTTTCTATTCTAACACCCCCACTAAAAATCAGCATTGAATGATGTGAATCAAATAACATTCCTATAAAACATCAAATGAAAACCATGGGGAAATAAAAAATAACTTAAATTAATAAATTAATAATTACTCCTAAATTACTGACATCAAAGAAGTCTTGAAGGAAAAACAAATATTGCAGTTGAAGTAGATGTGAAATGAATAGAAAAGAATACACAGTAATGTAATTAATCCCCTTTTAGGATTTGAAATAAAATAGTAATAATGCGTGATAATCATAGGTAAACTCATTACCCAAAAACAATGAAAGTTTGGCTAGGTCTATCATGTGAAATGTTGAGCTAGGCTTCTCTTAGATTTCATTCATGTGAGATTGGCTTTTTGTGGCAATGATTATGTCATCTACTCACACAATGGTGTGGTAGTAGTTGTAGTAGTGGTAGGATGGTGATGTGGTGGTAGTTGTAGAAGTGGTGATAGGGATGGTGATGTGGTGGTGGTTGTCGAAGTTGTGGTAGGGATGGTGATAAGGTGGTGGTTATTGTAATCGTGGTGGTAAGGATGGTGATGTGATGGTTTTGTAGTAGTGGTGGTAGGGATGGTGATCAAGGGGGTAGCTTCAAAGACATTTGACTTAAAAAGTATATCACTGGATGTAAAATTTCTCATTTATTTTGTGCTGAATACTCTAGAAAGACAAAAAAAACATAAAGTTAGTTAGTTTCTTGTGTCTTTTCCACCTTAGAATGAAATTAAATGTCAACTGCATTACTGGATACTTGAAACCTATTCATTGCTATTTCAGGCACCACTGTCTCAAAGTTTCCAACGACTGAAAAACTGCCAAAATAATACCATACTAATGATGAAAGAAAGCATCATTACCATTAGGGAGTCGAGCTGATTTTTTAACAATTTCTTTTCTTCCAGTTCTGTGTCTAGTTTCAGCTTTAGCCCTGAAAAAAAAAAGGAGAAAGATATAGACAACAAAGTTTACTAAAATTTCAAAGAGCTATTGGCAACATATAAAACTGTTTTGAAAGAATTAGTTGAACCCTTTTTAACACATATCTGGCAATTAAACAGGGCAGAGCTCTGTTTTAAAGTTTGCCTGTGAAAGAAAATTTTCTCCTGCGGGGGCATGTATTGAAAAATGCTTTTTTTTTTCTGTTTAGTGTGGCGTGTTGGGGTTTTTTTTTTACTATGCGGAAGTTTTCTTCCAGACATAAGTTGCATTTTTTGTGTTTACTGAGTAGCTCTTTTGTTTTGAACGATGCCCCGTGTGATGTTACATTAGTTGCTTGAGTCCTTTAATTTCCAGATGTGTTCGCTCAGTGTAGTTGATGAGGTTCTCTTGTTGTCATGTTTGAAGATTGAGGTGTGACGATTGTACCATGTTTAGAAATGGCCATTTGAGAGTCCGATGTAGTTTTCCTGTCTGTCTGTGTTGGTGTGAAGTACAGTTGCGTTCTATACAGTACATGATTCAAAACATTTCCTCACAGGGAGCACAAGTCATTATTCCGACAGGTACATTGTTTTTTCTGTGAGTTGTTTTGTAGGTTATGGGTATTGAGGATGCATTTGTTATGTGCTTTATGTCTTCGATGTTGTTCATGCATGAATAGCTGATCTTTATGGTGCATCTGTTGAGAATTTTGTGTAGCTTGTATTTGTGTGGGAAGCAGATGTTTATTAAATTCAGGAATTTTTGTCCGATATTGGTGGTGACATTTTTGTCAAAGGGGGGGGGTGTTAAGACCATGTTATGTTGCATGACCTTGATTTTGTTCAGCCACATTGGAGTTTGTATTCTCTAGGGGTTTTAAATCAAAAGGTTCTGTGTATCCACTGTTTTTCAGAGCATAAATCAGGGGTGAGAATGACTGGTCACAAAAAAAGGGAGGAAATTTTTCAGCGCATAGACCAAGACCCATCCATGTGACGATAGCCTATAAATTTGAATTTCATTAAAACTTACTGAGATGCAATCCAAAACAATGCGTCTCACAGCAATTTCTGACACCAGTGTAATTACAACATATTGTGGTTGTAGCAATGGTGGTGGTAGGGATGATGATGTAGTGGCTGTAGTTGTAGAGGTTTTTGGGGATGATGGTGTGGTGGTGGTTGTAGTAGTAGTGGTAGGGATGATGAGGTGGTGGTGGTTGTAGTTGTATTGCTAGTAGTAGGGATGATGATGTGGTGGTGGTTGTAGCAGTAGTGGTGGTATGGATGACGATGTGGTGGTAGTTGTAGTAGTAGTGGTGGTGGTAAGGATCATGATGTGGTAGTGGTGGTAGGGACGATAATGTGGTTGTGGTTTTTAGTAGTAGTGGTGGTAGGGATCATGATGTGGTGGTGGTTGCAGTAGTAGTGGTGGTAGGGACGATATTGTAGTTGTGGTTTTTAGTAGTAGTGGTGGCAGGGATGATGGTGTGGTGGTGGTGGTTGTTGTATTGGTAGTAGTGATGATGATGATGTGGTGGTGGTTGTTGTTGTAGTGGCGGTAGGGATGATGATGTGGTTGTTGTCATAGTAGTAGTGGTGGTAGGGATGATGATGTGGTGGTGGTTGTAGTAGTAGTGGTGGTGGTAGGGATGATGATGTGGTGGTGGCTGTAGTAGTAGTGGTGGTAGGGATGGTGATGTGGTGGTAGTTTTAGTAGTGGTGGTGGTAGGGATGATGATGTGGTGGGGTTGTAGTAGTAGTGGTGGTAGGGATGATGATGTGGTGGTGGTTGTGGTAGTGGTGGTACGGATGCTGATGTGGTGGTTGTAGTAGTAGTGGTCTTAGGGATGATGAAGTGGTGGTGGTTGTAGTAGTTGTGGTAGGGATGAGGATGTGGTGGTGGTTGTAGTAGTAGGGCTGGTATGGATGACGTGATGGTTGTGGTAGTAGGCAGTTTAGTGAAAATTTCAAATTACAGAAACTGCTTTAAATTGGGATTAACAGAATAAGCTTGCTGTGTTTATTCCATTTTTTAAAAAACTTTTGAGATATCTCATTTGGTTCAAGAGTTATGAATTTTTAAATGAATATTTTTCAGGGTCCAAACCGGTCAATTTTACCATTGAAAAGTTGTGACAAGTTAATGACAACACAAGTAATAACAAATGCCTATGAAGACGTAACTTCATCAAAAATGGATGGATTTTAATGAATTATACATCAAAATGTATAGGTAAAATTCTAATCTTTCATTATAAACTGAATTCATTATGTTTTGAACAAACTTTGCCACCGGTGCTCTTCTGAACATTTTGTCCAGACACCCTAGCAACTGTTCTGATGTCATATTATGGGTTTGGGCTGACGACACCATATCCTTAATAACAACAGGCAGTTCCTCCTCCACCAGAAAATCTCCTAATTGTTGCTGCAGACAGATAGATAGAACAGACCTGTAAATGGTTGGTGAAAAATTGTCGAAACTTTCTGAACACGCGAAAATAGTAGTTCCTCCTCCACCAGAAAATCTCCTAATTGTTGCTGCAGACAGATAGATAGAACAGACCTTCTGAACACGCGAAAATAGTAGTTCCTCCTCCACCAGAAAATCTCCTAATTGTTGCTGCAGACAGATAGATAGAACAGACCTGTAAATGGTTGGTGAAAAATTGTCGAAACTTTCTGAACACGCAAAAATAGTAGTTCCTCCTCCACCAGAAAATCTCCTAATTGTTGCTGCAGACAGATAGATAGAATAGACTTTCTGAACACGCGATAATAGTAGTTCCTCCTCCACCAGAAAATCTCCTAATTGTTGCTGCAGACAGATAGATAGAACAGACCTGTAAATGGTTGGTGAAAAAATTGTCGAAACTTTCTGAACACGCGAAAATACGCACAACAGGACAAAAATATGGATTAATTAATAAACACAAAACAGATATGACACGCCAATTGACTAGTCAAATCATGTCACTTTCCCCTACTTATTTATAATGAGGTCCTTATTTTATGGTTCCAAAAAAAAAATCCCAATTATTTGAGGGCCCAGGTCTGAGTTAGTTGTAAAATGGAAAAAATGAAAGGAAGAGAACAATTCCACCCTTTTGAAGGATGTGTATCTAGGGCTCGACATGGGAAGCTGCGTATCTTCGCTCCTGTTTGTGTTAAATGCTTACGCTGATTCTTTCTTTTATTTGGATTAATTCTTATAAAAGAAGAAGAAGAAGAAGAAGAAGAAGAAGAAGAAGAAGAAGAAGAAGAAGAAGAAGAAGAAGAAGAAGAAGAAGAAGAAGAAGAAGAAGAAGAAGAAGAAGAAGAAGAAGAAGAAGAAGAAGAAGAAGAAGAAGAAGAAAACGATGACGAAGAAGAAGAGGAGGAGGTGGTGCGGTCGTGTAAGAGCTTTCGAAGAAGAAGATATATTTCCAAGAAAAATAATTATTTCGCATTATTTTTTTTCTGTCTCACATCCAGACTGAAACAATAAATCATAGGGAAAAAGAAATAAGACACGGAAAAATGCATGTGTGTCGGTAGCAAAATAGAGAGAAACCTTCCGGTCCGAGAAGCTCCGACACACTTCTGTGCATGCGTTATTTACCGACTAGGTGTGTGCTCGACGACTCGCGCAAACCTCGCAACCCTCTCTCGCTGGCACAGTAGCCAGGCAGTGAATACATCCACATCTAGCGGAGCGTGTAGGTGGCATGATAATATTATAGCTAACTGATAGACAGCCTAGTTTTGTTTTGTCTTTGATGCGACAAATAAAAAGTTTTTTGTTTTTTTCTAAGTCGGCATTTGAAACGGAATAAAATCAAATTTTTTCGAGGAACAAAATAAAAGTCTTTTATTTTCTTTTTTATTGGTTCTGTTCTTTGACGTTACGAATTTTATATTTACTATCAATTTTTTTTTTGTAATATTAGCACTTATAGAGCAAAATCGTACTGTCGGAAATCTGACAATAGTCGGAAGATTTACAGGCCTGATAGAAGGATGGAGAGGTAGAGAGAGATATATATATAGAGATATATATAATATATATATATATATATATATGAGAGAGAGAGAGAGAGAGAGAGAGAGAGAGAGAGGGAGAGAGAGAGAGAGAGAGAGAGAGAGAGAGAGAGAGAGAGAGAGAGAGAGAGAGAGAGATAGCATAGTACGAAAATATCGCCCGAGCTGTAATGAGAGACAGAGGGGTGAGGGGAGTGAGGAAGACTAAAAGAAAAGGGTTATTTGATAGACCGATAGTTAGAGATAGCTATAGTGAATAGGACGAGACAATATGAATGAAGAGAGTGATTATGAAATGTAAAAGAGAATGATGGAACAGGAAGTAGAGACAGAGAGAGAGAGAGAAAGTTATGAGAAAGAAGGGAGGAGAGAGAGAGAGAGAGAGAGAGAGAGAGAGAGAGAGAGAGAGAGAGAGAGAGAGAGAGAGAGGGGGGGGGGCCTTGGAGGAGGATGATGAAAATGAAAGGAAAAAAAAAAAACGAGTGGGTGAGGACCCTTTCCTATCTGAGTGTAAAGAACTGTTACCACACACCCAATTCTCGAATTTTGGATCTGAGTTTTGCAGGAATCTCCCAATTTCAATCTTGTATAACTCAGCAAAAAAGTATAGTACATCAATATGAACAGGTATCAAATTAAAGAGAAAAGACTGATTTATGCAGAAATACCAAAAGGTCAAAATGTCCAAAATGTACCTTCCAGACCAATCCGCCAAGCGACGTCACATTTTATTTATTTCTTTTTTACCAATACTTTAATCTTAATATTAAAGGCTTTTGTTTTATACCTCTATAAATAGACAGACAGACAGACAGACAGACAGACAGACAGACAGATAGATAGATAGATAGATAGATAGATAGATATATAGATAGGAGATAGATAGATAGAGCAGCAGAGAGTAGTAAGTAGTAGTATAGTAGTATATAGTAGTAGTAGTAGTAGTAGTAGTAGTAGTAGTAGTAGTAGTAGTAGTAGTAGTAATAGTAGTAATAGTAGTAATACAGTCCACTCCGGATAATCGCAACACCTTGGGATCAGCGAAAATGTTGCGAATAACCGAAGTTGAGTTTCCTGTCCACAGTTGCAACATTTTACACAAATATGGTAAACTCAAACAAGTTGTTGTAATCATTGTTCAGAGTCCACCACAAACTGAGCAATTTGATTGGAATAAAAACCATATGGCAGCCCTGTATAGATTCAGACAAGGAAAGCAGCTTTGAGGCAAGCCAACATCTTAAGATTGAATTAACTTTCACTCTTTTGTTTTCAACATTTGTAAGAGATTAGACGTTATGAGAGACAATAAGCTCTCACCAAACCTGTTGGTTACAATGCACAGTTGTTGTCAATCCGAAAACAAAGGATTGCATCGCCCAGTCTCTCCTTACAAGAGTCTTTTTCTTCCTGTTGTCTCTAGACTATGCTCAGCCCCCTCACCTCATATCTAAAAGTCACAAATGACTGCACAAACCCAAACTACAAAGCCCTGTCCTCTTTTGTCTCTAATAGTGTGCGACACACTACTGTAGCATTAAACCCCGTCCACTCTCGATTCTTCAACCTGTCATGATTTCACCAAATGATGAAATTTAATCATGAGATTTTGTTTGATTGATTCTTTGAATTTGCCTCTTTTTGAGGTCGAAAATTTGTTGCGATTAACCGAAGTTTGTTGCAATTAACCAGTGACTTTTATATAGAATTAATTCTGTTTCTTGGGAAATGTTGCAATTAACCGAAAGTTGCGATTATCCGGAGTGGACTGTAGTAGTAGTTGTTGTAGCAGAAGCAGCAGCAGCAGTAGTAGTGAAAGCAGCAAGTCGTCATCGTCGTTGTTGTGGTAGTAGTAGTAGTAGTAGTGGTGGTAGCAGTAGTAGTAGGAGGAGGAGGAGGAGTAAAAAGTTATGAAGGCAGTGTGGGGGGAAGGAGTCCCTGGGGAGTGGTTAGAATGGATAGGGGAGAGGTGTTTGTGCTGGGGTCGAATCTTTGAGAAGAAGGGGGAATAAAAAACATGGCCCGGTATTGATGTGAGTGGAAAGTTGAGTAAATAGATATAAAAATAGATTGGTAGATAAGTAGGTAGATAGAAGACGACTTATGACTTAAGCCCTTAAGCCCAGTTGGAGCATAGGCCAATAATGATGCCTTGCCATTTGACTCTTGGGCTTTCTCCACCTTCTTCCATGTGTAGCCGCCTTTCCTTGCTTCCTCCACTAAAGTGCTTCTTCACGGACTGTATCTTGGCCTCCCTAGTCTTCTTCCTCCTTGGAGATTCCAAGTCAGAGCTTGACTTGTGATGCTGTGGGCAGATTTTCTAAGGGCCTATCCATCCTCACCTCCTCTTCCTGATTTTATATTCATAGGTTGTTCGTTGGCAGTTTTCCAAAAATCTTCATTTCTGGCTTTATTCATCCACCTGATGCCCAAAATCATCCTTAAACATTTGTTTATAAAACTCTGTAATTTGTTCGCGATGCCTTTGGTTATCCTCCATGTTTGTGATCCATACAGTAATACACTTTACATTAGTATTAAAATGTTAAATTTTTTGATTTACAAATTTTCTTCATGACTTGAAAGGTTGTGCAGGCTTTACCAATTCTTGATGTGACATTCTTGTCCGTGCCTCAAGTTGTGCCTACTACACTGCCCAGATAAGAAAAAGTCTTTACCTCCTCTTGGGTTTCATTTGAAATCTTTATTTGACTTTTGTTGGTGACTCCTATTCTTTAAAACTTTGTGTTCGCTTTATTTACATTAAGACCAACCTTTGATGAAGTTACAGCTAGTCTTATACTGTATCTTTTAATGTGTGTGTGAAATCAATGCAATGTTACAGGAATGGAAGTCACAGTCACGTCGTCTGATTTATTTACTTAGGGAGGTAACTCGATATTTACTTAGGTCCAGGGAGATAACTTGAGATATGTTCCTTGTGTTTTTTTGTTTTTTAATATTTCCCGCAGTATTGCTTCCCTTCAAATTCTGTATGCATGGATATAACGGGACTCGGCTACGACAGGGATTTTTTGCTAGTCCCAATATCCCTGTTGTATCCGAGCTCTACTGTAATTTCTTCTTTTTTTTTTCAACTTACATTTCACAGCATCACAATCATCTTGCGGTAAAGAAGAATCTGGAAAGTCAAGAACAAAATATTGCTTAATGTAAGCATTAAAAAAAAAAGCTTGTTGTAATGTAAACTACACAATGGCCATTGCCATTTAACCTACAATTTAACAACCCATTTAATTCGCTTCTCTCGGGTAACAGTAACAGGTTGGGGTAGATTTTTAAAATTACCTGTCAAAAACACCTCTGAAATAGCACATCTCAGAGCACATTGGTCCAATAATTATGTTTCACCCAAGTTGGTGAGTGGAGGATGGGGAGGAGAGTACCAGAGTTGCATAGTTTTTTAATGATTTTTGTTTTTTGCATGCATAATTTACAGATTTTTATTTTGCATAATTCCGCAGGACCATGTTATCTACTGTTTGTAACATTCATTATTGGTTGAAGTATGAAACTATGGAAACTGTAATGCTTCTCCAGAGAGAGATAACTGGCTTTGCTATGATATCTTACATGCTAATGGTGGAAAAAGCTATTCAGTTTTATAAAGTCTTGGAAAGACTGGTTATCTGAAGTCATCACCAATATCTATGTAGAATTATTACTTTATTTTATGTAGGAAATTTGATCATTTTGACAAGTTCCACTTAAAAACCGATACCAATTTTCTACCGTTTTCCAAATCCCAACATAATATCGCTTCTAGCCAGGGGGAGGGGGGGGGGGGGGGGGGCTATCACAAATTTATTAGAATAAAAATAAGTTTGCAGAAATTCACATATACACAAATATGACATCACTGTGGTTTTCATGGCTAATTTACTTGATGCGGTAAACAATGTACATTCTGCAGTTTTATTTAACTAAGAAGAAGAGGAGGAGGAGGAGGAGGAGGAGGAGGAGGAGGAAGAAGAAGAAGAAGAAGAAGAAGAAGAAGAAGAAGAAGAAGAAGAAGAAGAAGAAGAAGAAGAAGAAGAAGAAGAAGAAGAAGAAGAAGAAGAAGAAGAAGAAGAAGAAGAAGAAGAAAAAGAAGAAAAAGAAGAAGCTTTAGGCCTCAAATGTCTATCACAGGCTAGGAAGAGCAACATACATATCAATTTCTCTGATTCAAAACTTGATTCATAGATAATCATGTCAGTGTAAACACTGTAAATGCTAGGATCCATGACTGAGTAATATCAAGTATGATAGTAATACATTATATAAATTAGGAATTTTAACGTAACCTTCAGCATCTTTCTCCTCTATGTCACTGTCTCTTTGGTCGACACCTAAATGCCCTTGACTTTGTCTGAAAAAAAGTAATTAACACCTTAGCTTGGTTCAATTCATAAGTCTCAAAAAGCAGTGTTGGCAATACTGACAGAACTTATATATCTCATTTCCTATGACAAATCGGAATATTGGAAGTCAATCAACATGCCTTTAAACCCAATTTTTTTAAAGACAAATTTTAAAACCCAGATTATCCTAAATATTGACACCTTCCTTCCTCATACAACTTTTAATTGTTGTTTTTTTAGGGTCTGCGATGCTTACATGCACACTCATATACATTTAAAGACAATAAGTTATATTCATTCATCCAATACTTAACAACCATTGACAGAATCATCACCAAAGTCGACCACTAAAAAAACAGACCAAAGTTGTAAAAATCCGACCACATTTTAGATTCTTTTTTATTTTCCAAATCTAATCAACACCTCCCATTATAAATATAATTTTTAAAAACAAACACACAAAAAATCCCATTCCCATTTGCCTTGTACAAGAACTATCCTCAACTCATATAACATCCATAATAACAATTAGTTAATCCTGGATTTCCCAAGAGCTACAAACCAGAACTGCCATTTCACTTCATTTCAGTTCCATTCAAACATAAATAATCTCCATAGGAATGGAACAAATTGCCCCCCGCCCACTCCCCCCTAGTTGCTGTCTCCATATTTCCTATCCAATCCAGGACTTCCTTGGTCTGCCTCGTGCCTCTCTGTCAGCTATTTTTCCATCTAGCAATGATTTCTGGATGGTGTTGTGTATCAGAACGTGTCTATAATAGGTCAGTTTTTACATTTTATCTCCAGCCAACAGTTTTCTGCACCTTTGGTCTGCATCAAAAAGAACTAGAATATTTGATTTCTTTCTAGTCCATGGTATTTTCAGAATTCTGCCGTACACCGGCAACTAAAGGAATCAATCTTTCTTTCCATCTCCTTCATTATGGTTCATAATTCACAGGCATACAGGATTGTGGACTGTACAGAACATTAAGTGATAAGCACTTTTGTTTCTGTTGATATTTTTATGATAGTGAGAATTTTTCTCATTGTCATGATGTTTGTTTTGACAATGCTGATCTGTCTTCATCTCTGCAATAGACCTGCCATCGTCTGTGATGTACTGGCCAAGGTACGTATAACCCTGTACTTGTTCTACTGCTTTTTTGTCTACTGTTATAGTGGTTTTAGGGGTTTTTTTCTGCTCCTGTAAATACCATGGTTTTCGTTTTCTGTACATTCATTTTCAGTCCATAATCATTACTTATTCTGTTGGTCTCGTCCACTAGTTTCTGCAGGTCTTCTTTACTTGTTGCCAGTAGTACCGTATCGTCTGCATGTCTCAGATTATTGATGTTTCTTCCATTCACAACTATGCTGTACATCATCTCTATTTCTCTGAATATGAATTCTGTGTATAAGTTGAAAGGCATAAAGAGAAGACACAGCCTCGATTCCACTGGGTCAGAGAATATATTCCCCTTTCTTATTTGGGTATTTTGGGTCCAGTACAGCTTTGCTATAACGGTAGTTGTCATTTTCATCTACATCTATGTTTCTTAAAACTGTTTATCAGCTTTTCATGGTTTACAGTGTAGAATGCCTTAGAGTAATCAATAAAATATAGGTCCACTTCTTTTTGGATCTCAAGGTGTCTCTCAATCAAGATTTTGAGGTTGGAAAACGTTTCTCTGGTTCCACTATTGCTTCAAAATCCTGCTTGATCTTCGCCAACTTCTTTTGATTTTGTCCTTTTTTTTCTTCTCAGTATGGTTGTTAAAAGTATTTCAATACGTGGCACCTCAGACTTAATGTAGTCAAAACATTCTAATGCATTTGTAGTTTTATGTTTCTATTATAAAATGAAGTATGTATTTGCTCACTTACCACGCCTACCAATATTCTGTTTCTTTAAAACAGGTCATTTGATTTGTTATCTGTTACTATTTCACCATCAAACAATTAACATGAAATTACCTATTATCCTCAATAAAAGATTGCCCACTGCTGTTTCCTTTCTTTGACTTTGGCTCTTTGTTTAAACTCTGTTGGAATGCTTTAAAACATATAAATGAAATAAGTTAATTGTATCCTATTAAAAATCACTCTAATCTTAGAAAGGAGAGCCAAAGGAGTAAATTAAGCATTTATGGCCTTCAAGATTACAAATTCTACGATAATATAAATAATTGGTACAATAATCAATCCCCACTACACACCAGCAATTAGAATGGCTGAACCAAAATAATCCAACTGCAAAAAAATTCAAAATAAAGCGGCTAGACTTATAAAAAAAATTTTTTTTAAAGGGATCATATAACACCAGTTCTCCAGGAATTGCACTGGCTTCCTGTGAAGTTAAGGATAGAATTTAAGATATTGTGCTATGATTTTAGATGTCAGGATGGATTGGCACCTGAATATTTGCAGGAACTGATTAAAAAATATGAACCCACTCGAAATTTAATATAGTAGTCCCAACTTCTAAAGGTTACCACCTCAAAATCCACTTTTGGTAAAAAAAAAAAAAAGCCTTTTCATCCATTGCTCCATGCCTATGGAACGCACTCGGTCCTCAGACAGAGTCCTGTGAAAATTTATCATCTTTCAGGAAATGTCTGAAGACCGAGTTGTTCCGTGAGGCTTATTTTTTATGAAATAGATGTTGCTTAGATTTTGTTTCTGTATTCATGCCTTTTAAAGGCTCCATACACGCACGGTTTTGATCGGCGTTCGAACCACGATCAGGCAAACCGGGGTGAAAACGCAATGTGTGTGGCCAAATACCTGGCCGATAAGCAGAGGGACGGTCAATCGCTCGCAAAGCCCGCCTTGCTTAATATTTTTCGAGGCAATCGACGATCGGGGGCGTGGCAGTATAAAAAATTGGACAATTTTTTTCGGATTTTCGTTGTTTTGACGTCAGATTCGTGATCAGCGTCGAATTTACAATAGGTTTGATACCAAGAACTATGTTTTTACTCCAAAAATTGATGAAATTAGAAATAAATTTTAATTAATATTGAGGCTATGTGGCCGACAGAACAGTGCCCCTCCCTGTTTTGTGATGGATCAAGTGGTATGACTCTCGCTTTCGGATCGGAAGTTCAGGTTTCGAGACCCGCTCTGAGTGGCGCAGAGTTGAGTCCTTGGATAAGGCTCTTTACTCACATTCTCTCACCGTACTCAGGTGTAAAATGAGTACATGGCCGTTCATTGTCTTTGTTGGGAAAAAATGTCACATCGCCTGACAGGCGACATGTCTCGACTTTCAAGTTTAATATTGCTGTTGCCTCGGGACCCCTTGTAAAGCGCTTTGAGCACGTGGATATTGTGCCAAATAAATGCTGTGTTATTATTTTTTTTTAATAATATTTTTATAAATGTTGCACCAGGAAGAAGTAGATGGCAAAAGTTTCGTTCTTGATCATCGTAAAATTTATAAAGGATTTCAAACAAAATAAAAAATAGTTTTCATAATTTTCAATGTAATGATATAATATGCCAGTTCTTTTTTTTTTTTCCTCCTCACCAGTTGACGAGACATGACGGTCGACCTTGACACAGACGTTTGGGATTGGCAGATGCCAAAAAGCCTTGACTACGTGATGACAGGGGTGGGCATTGTAACCTTGAATTATAATCTACAAACAACGCCCCCCCCCCCCCCCCCCCCCCCCCCAAAAAAAAAAGAGCTGTGTGCGTGTGTGTGGTGGTGGTGGGGGTGCGAATGCGAGTAGTCCCGAGGAGTACCCGTTTAACCTGCCACGGGAGCACTGTCGATTTGTTTTATAAATAAGAAGAAGAAGAAGTAGAAGAAGAAGAAGAAGAAGAAGAAGAAGAAGAAGAAGAAGAAGAAGAAGAAGAAGAAGAAGAAGAAGAAAAAGAAGAAGAAGAAGAAGATGAAGAAGAAGAAGAAGAAGAAGAATTATGACGATAAATAACAAATCTTTATTGTCCACAAAATGGAAAAATTTCCATGGTCTACGTTGCTTTTAAACTTAAATCGGATTGCAAATGTATTGATGTTATGCGTATTGGAAAAATACTCACGACATCTCCATCGGGGTATAACATATTAACACACAAAACTGCAAACTCGAACGTTCATAGTCTGATTGATAAGTTAATTATAAAAATGGCAATAATAACGGGTTGACTAACGTCAAATTAATTCCTTCTATTGATGCTCTGTTTAATTAAAATACTCACAAAGTCCGCCAGCCAGAAATATCACTCCAGCCCAAAAATCTACATGGAAACTTGAACGTTATAGTCTGATATATTTTAATGAGAACTAATCATGAAAATGGGTGTCTAAAAACAATAACAATGAGATGAGTGACATCAATGTGGTTCCTTCTATAAATATCCAAGAACTTTACTCACTCCATCCGCTCTCTCCTCCTTCAATACATATGAATCTATTCTCTCATCACTTTTTTGTGCGGCTATGCATGTGATCTTGTGAAATGACACTCGCCTTTGGATCGGACGGTACTGGATTCGAGTCCCACTCTGAGTGGCGCATAATTGAGTCCTTGGAAAAGGCTCTTTACTCGCATTCTCTCACCTTGTTCACTGTTAAAATGAGTACCTCGCTGTTTACAGCGTCGTCTCTGTCGGGAAACAATTGCAATATCGCTTAACAGTCATGTCTCGTCTAACATGTTTTTATGTTGGCCAAGGACCCTTATAAAGTGATTTGAGCACCTTTATTGAATATAGCGGTATATAGAGCGCAAATAAATTTTTCTCTCTCTCTCTCTCTCTCTCTCTCTCTCTCTCTCTCTCTCTCTCTCTCTCTCTCTCTCTCTCTCTCTCTCTCTCTCTCTCTCTCTCTCTATCTCTCTCTCTCTCTCGACATGTTAGATTATTAGAGCTATTGCTACATATGATGCGAATATCTTGGACGGTTATTGATGATATGAGTTTAGGTAAAATGCTCACAACATCCACCAGTCGGAAATAACGTACCATCACACAAAACTACGAGTAACCTTGAATGTTAAAAGTCTGATTGATATAATTTAGTGAGAACTAATTACCAAAATGACTGCCTTAATACAATAACAAAGAGTGGAATGATGTCAATTTCGTTCCTTCAACAGTCTAATTGATATAATTTAGTGAGAAGTAATCACTATTGTGCGCAAGACGAAAGATAGAATAACAGACAGTAACTGGGATCAGTTCTGTCGGCCACATAGCCTCATTATTAAATAAAATTTATTTCTAATTTCACCAATTTTTGGAGTAAACACACAGTTCTTAGTATCAAACCTATTGTAAATTTGACGCTGATCACGAATCCGACGTGAACACAGCGAAAATCCGAAAAAAATTGTCCACTTTTTTTATACTGCCACGCCCCCGATCACCGAGGCCTCAAAAAATATCTCCCCGAGTGTGGGCAAAAATCATCTGCTATTAACGCAGGATCGGGTCACAGTGACCCAGCAGTGCCTGTTCGGCGATCCGTCCCGCGATGAGATCTGTCCGTCTATGGGGGGCTTTATGTAGTGTTGTGATTTTAAATTTGGTTTTGTTTTGATTTTTAAACATTTTTATTATGTAAAGTGCCGCGGAGCACGATTAACATGGATCTTTAGGCGCTATATATAAAATTAATTATTTATAATTTATCATTTTATCATTATCATAAATTTTACATTGAGTTCCACATTGTAAAGGTAGTCATGAACTTACGGTCAAAGTCGATCAAAAAACATCCCGTCTATTGCAATAAGTAACAGATCATCATCATCTACATGTTTTACAGTGACAAGTAATGTAAATGTTGCTGATCGAAGCTCGAGGAAATAAATAACAATGTGAAATTGAATGTAAGCTTCAATTTAATAAATGAAAACAGATAGATAAATGGACGTTTCAGGTTTCCCCTATATCAACAAAACAGGATGAATGAAACACTATAGACAAATGAGATAATGTGGAAGTGGCGTTGTTAAGCTGAATAAACAAAAAAATTGATGGGCAGGGAAAAGTAAGCTCCTTTGTAAGGAAGCACGAATTAAAATAGAACAATAGATATTTATAAATAAAAAGGTGTGCAATGAATTAAGTCAAAAGAGGGGAGGCAGGGAAGAACTGTGTAACGCAGTATAGAAAGTGAAATAAAGTGTAGACTATTGTTGGAAAATAAATACAATGGAATTGGAAATAAATACAAAATATAAGGGATGTAGGTATTAGTATAATCATTAGTGGCGTAGCAGCAGCAGAAGCAACAGTAGTACTTTTAGTTGTAATAGTAGTAGTGGTAGTAGTGGTAGTAGTAGTAGTAGTAGTAGTAGTAGTAGTAGTAGTAGTAGTAGTAGTCATCGTCATCGTAGTAATGGTAGTAGTAGTAATTTAAGGAAAAGAAAATGGATGGCCAAGTTGGATGGGCAAGAGATAAAGGTAGTATAATATTTAACCCATTGCTGCCCGGGCATAATCTGAAAAAATGTCTCTCACAGACCATGCGAGGGGAGATAATTCTTCCAAATGTCATAGTACACTTCATTAAAAAATTAATTGCAAGAATGTGAGGCATGCTAGAAACTAAATAAAAGCTGTTTTGGAAAGAAGAATGAATGGCCTTTAATTTGATGTATTGTTTTGGACTATTGATTCATATTTTGATTTGAAAAAAAATGTTAAAGTTGAAAAATATGTAATAATATTAAAACACATGAAATCCATTGTCAATGTCATCAAAATACGCATCCAACTCAACCTCAATGTCTGATTCAGTGTCTGAATGAGCACTATCATCATCACTATCCATTAAAATTTAAAAACGTTGATCACGCCCTAGAATTGAGGAATTCAAACGCCATTCCAGCAACAACAACAAACAAAAAATAAAAAAAGGACGTTACCACAACCGATTTGGTTGACAAACTTCAAAAAATCACAGCAGACAAACGAATTGAGATAAAAACAATCGGGAAATTTCTAGTTTCACTTTCACTCTTTCTCTACTTTCGTTTTCTAAATAAAAAGAAGTGGTTCTACACACGTTTTTAGTTTACGGGTTCAAAGATGCTGGGTACCTGGCGGGCGATATCAGGCGATTTGGACTGTTTGAGATGTTTTTTGAGCGGGCGATTACGGGTGATTTGGGCCGCAATGGGTTAAATGAGGTCCAGTCTCGAGTTCATGCCGTGAGGTGACAGTGTGTTCAGTTTAATAATAATAATAATAATAATAATAATAGACCTTTATTGTCCATAAATATGGCAATTTGTCATCAACACTTGCTATAACGTTAAACGATAACTGTAACATTGAACAATTTGTCACTCCTATCATCTCTTCCTCTCTCTCTCTCTCTCTCTCTCTCTCTCTCTCTCTCTCTCTCTCTCTCTCTCCTCTCTCTCTCTCTCTCTTCTCCTCTCTCTCTCTCCTCTCTCTCTCTCTCTCTCTCTCTCTCTCTCTCTCTCTCTTCTCCTCTCTCTCTCTCTCTCTCTCTCTCTCTCTCTCTCTCTCTCTCTCTCTCTCTCTCTCTCTCTCTCTCTCTCTCTCCTCTCTCTCTCTCTCTCTCTCTCTCTCTCTCTCTCTCTCCTCTCTCTCTCTCTCCTCTCTCTCTCTCCTCTCTCTCTCTCTCTCTCTCTCTCTCTCTCTTCTCTCTCTCTCTCTCTCTCTCTCTCTCTCTCTCTCTCTCTCTCTTCTCTCTCTCTCTTCTCTCTCTCTCTCTCTCTCTCTCTCTCTCTCTCTCTCTCTCTCTCTCTCTCTCTCTCTCTCTCTCTCTCCTCTCTCTCTCTCTCTCTCTCTCTCTTCTCTCTCTCTCTCTCTCTCTCTCTCTCTCTCTCTCTCTCTCTCTCTCCTCTCTCTCTCTCTCTCTCTCTCTCTCTCTCTCTCTCTCTCTCTCTCTCCTCTTCTCTCTCTCTCTCCTCTCTCTCTCTCTCTTCTCTCTCTCTCTCCTCTCTCTCTCTTTCTTTCACACGTGCGATATACACAACATAAACATATTAATTTCGTTTTCAATTTGTTACGATTGTGGCAATTCGATCGACACCAAAAACTATCATTATCATCATTATCAATTGGTCAGTTAATCTTACATTAAATAAATTAATTAGTTAATCAGTCAACGAATCAATCCTTGGTTTTTCTGTACCATATGAAATATTCAAAATTTTTATTGCTGATGGAACGAACGTTGATTTATACTTGTTAGTTCTACATTTAATCTGACAAAACCTTCTCCCAGGTGGTAAAAGACTAAATTCATGGTATAAAATATGTTTTTTATTGTTGGTAATTGAGAATGCTTTCCTTTCTATTGCTTTTCCATGAATTCTTTCTACTCCATCAAGAGGATGGTTTATTATTTTTGATGCCTCTTTGATAGATTTTGAAATTTTTGATTTATCTTTAAGTCGGCATCCTCCAAACCATATGGTGCAGCCAAACGCAATTACAATTTTAATCAATGAGTCATAAACTCTTAACATAGTTTTCTTCCTTACTTGAAATGTTCTCAATTTCCTTAGGATGTATAATCTTTGGGCAACTTTCTTAGATATTATATTAATATGTTGAGAGAAATTGAGGGAACTATCAATGGTTATTCCTAAATATTTAAAATAGTCAACTATCTCAACATCATCTTTACCGATCGCCACACACTTTAAGTCGTTTTTATTTTTTACACCAAACACCTGTTCTTTCGTTTTTTCAACATTTAATTCAAGCTGATTTTGTTTACACCAATCGGTGAATATATTTATTTGTTTGAAATAATTCTTTTCGGTAACTTTATCTTTTAATAAGCCAAGAATAGCAGTATCATCTGCATATTTCACTATAAAACAATTTTCGAAGGATGGTCTGCAGTCGTTAGTGTATAAGATGTACAGGATTGGGGAACTCACGCAGCCTTGGGGACATCCGTTCGACAACGTTCTTTTGTTGGAGATATGTTCACCCAATTTTACACATTGCGGTCTATGGGTCAGAAACTCTTTATACCATTTAATAAGGTAGTTTGGAATATCCATGTTGCACAACTTTTGAAGCAAAATATCTGTGTTCATGGCATTAAAAGCTATCAGTTTTGACTCCCTTTATTTCCTGTGTTGTTTAATGGTGTGACAGAACTGAAGGACGGCAATTTGGATGTCATGCAATCCTCGATGACTGGATCATTTTTATTATTGTTTCTTTTTTTTTTCTTTGCAAAATCTCGAAAATTTGCAAAAAAAATTGCTGATTTTGCGGCCGCAATGGAAATCAATATTTTGCCATTTTTTGCAGCGGCAACGCATCTGCAGCGATGCAAAAAACTGCATGCCAGCTCTTTTGACTTAATTAATTGTGCACCTTTTATAAATTTTCTTTGTTCTATTTTAATTCGTGCTTCATTACAAAGGAGCATACTATTTCAATGTTTTTATTTATTCATCTTAACAATGCCACTACTACATTATCTCATTTGTCTGTAGTGTTTCATTCATCCTGTTTTGTTGATAAAGGGGAAACCTGAAACGTTTAATTTATCTGCTTTCATATACTAAATTGAAGCTTACATTCAATTTTACATTGTTATTTATCAATCATAATGACAAGTGAATGCTATGCTTTTCAGCTTTAATGACTGGATTATTACTATTTGCAAAGCGCTTTGAGCATGTTTAGGGGATGATATTGTGCTATATAAATGCTCTGTTTTGTTTTTTGTTTTTTTAAGCTAGACTTTGGGCTTTTTTTTGTAAAAATGACATCATGACAAAAACTAGACTACAACTTACCATTTAAACTTTTTTGCAATGCTAAATTTTCTGCTTGTAGTCTACGGATTTCATTGTCAAGATCTGTCTTCTTTTCAGGATTTTCCTCACATGAATCAATCTCTTTGTCCTTCTCTTCGAGTTCTTTCTTTAATTCTTCATTATTTGACACCAGCTGTGGAGAAAAGGTCACAAGAGGTAGATTTTGGTTTAACTCTCTCTCTCTCTCTCTCTCTCTCTCTCTCTCTCTCTCTCTCTCTCTCTCTCTCTCTCTCTCTCTCTCTCTCTCTCTCTCTCTCTCTCTCTCTCTCTCTCTCTCTGTTACATGAGACTGTAAGCCAGGGGAAACTTGATGAAGACTGGTTGTCATTATTGTCTGTACTTGTGCTGATTTGTCCCTCAATGATACTGTTCTTTTCTCGATTTTACCTATTGTAGAATGTAATGCCTCTCCTCCCTGTTCACACAGCCGTATATTTCATTAGAAATCTTTCACTTAAGTTTTCTCTCCACTCATCCCCAATGCAAACGGCCCACTGTCAATGACGGGGAGACCACCATGTGGTTATGTCATAACAGATGTCCAGAACGTGGGGAATGGCCATATTTTATTCCTGCAGGTAGAATCACCACTCGGGTTTCTTTGTCAGCCAGGAAATCAGACAATTTTCACAAAATCATTGATTTTTACACTGCAATTGTTGACCATACACTTCTATTTCATATGGATAGAACGAATACATTTTCACCTTTAAGATAGACGCAATTATTTTCATTGATATCAAGTGTACTTCACTCTTCCTTGAACAATCTATAATTCTCTTTTTAAAAATCAACATGAAAATTATTTTACTTTAATAAAATATTCAAAATTTATATTTACTGAGTTTTGTTACCCTAACCCATAGTGGGGAATATAAAAGTAATAATCTACCTTTAATATGGTATTTTTTTCAATAATTTGTAATGAAAGGTTTTTGATGTGTAAATGCATCAGATTTCCTTGTTGGCTAACAAAATAAGTATTCAGACTTAATCTAGAGACTAAATTCTAGTGGTGTTTAATATAAGAACATGAACATGAACATGATGATAACGTTGTTATTTGATCGTGATGATGATGATGATGATGATGATGATGATGATGATGATGATGATGATGATGATGATGATGATGATGATGATGATGATGATGATGATGATGATGATGACAGAGACGCCAATTGTAAATTTGGCTCACATGAATTTCAGACACCACTCGTAGGAATTTCAATACCGAAAGAGGAATTTTTGCACACAAGAAAAGGGAATTGGAATGGTATTTGGCAATGTGTCAACATATTTATAGTTGATGTGATAGTGATTGTTGTTGTAGTGGTAGTGATGATGATGTGGTGGTGTGGTGGTAGTTGTAGTAGTAGTGGTAGTGATGATGATGTGGTGGTTGTAGCTGTAGTTGTAGTGATGATGATGTAGTGGTGGTAGTAGTGGTAGTGATGATGATGTGGTGGTGGTGGTTGTGGTAGTGGTAGTGATGATGATGATGTGGTTGTGGTGTAGTAGCAGTGGTAGTGATAATGATGTGGTGTTGGTGGTTGTAGTAGTAGAGGTAGTGATGATGATGTGGTGGTGGTGGTTGTAGTAGCAGTGGTCGTGATGATGATGTGGTGGTGGTGGTTCTGGTAGTGGTAGTGATGATGATGATGTGGTTGTGGTGTAGTAGCAGTGGTAGTGATAATGATGTGGTGTTGGTGGTTGTAGTAGTAGAGGTAGTGATGATGATGTGGTGGTGGTGGTTGTAGTAGTAGTGATCGTGATGATGATGTGGTGGTGGTGGTTGTAGTAGTAGTGGCAGTGATGATGATGTGGTAGTGGTGGTTGTAGTCGTAGTGGTAGTGATGATGATGTGGTGCTGGTGGTTGTAGCTGTAGTTGTAGTGATGATGTGGTGGTTGTAGTTGTAGCAGTATTTGTAGTGATGATGATGATGTGGTGGTGGTGGTTGTAGTGGTGGTAGTGATGATGATGATGTGGTGGTGGTGTAGTAGCAGTGGTAGTGATAATGATGTGGTGGTGGTAGTTGTAGTAGTGGTAGTGATGATGATGTGGTGGTGGTAGTTGTTGAAGTAGTGAAAGTGATGATGATGTGGTGGTGGTGGTTGTAGTAGTAGTAGTGATGATGATGTGATGGTGGTTGTAGTAGTAGTGGTAATGATGATGATGTGGTGCTGGTTGTTGTAGATGTAGTTGTAGTGATGATGATGTGGTGGTGGTGGTTGAAGTAGTGCTAGTACAGATGATGTGGCAGTATTGGATGTAGTAGTGGTAGTGGTGGTTGTAGTAGTAGTGGTAGTGATGATGTGGTGGTGGTGGTTGTAGTAGTGGTAGTGATGATGATGTGGTGGTGGTTGTAGTAGTAGTGGTAGTGATGATGGTTGTAGTAGTAGTGATGATGTGGTGGTTGGGGTATCCTTGGAACAAATTGACCTCACCGGAATTTGACGGAAGTTGCCCGGAACCCGGAATTTTTTGCTCCAGACCGGAGTTTTTTCCGGTGAAACTGGATGTTTTGGTATCACTATGATGATGATGAGGAGGAAGAGGAGGAGGAGGAGGAGAGTATATATATAGACACACACACAAACACACACACATAGAGAGAGAAAAAAGAGAGAAAGAGAGAGAGAGAGAGCGAGAGAGAGAGAGAGAGCGAGAGAGAGAGAGAGAGAGAGAGAGAGAGAGAGCAGGGGTGAGAATGACTGGTCACAAAAAAGGAGGAAATTTTTCATGTGAAGATCATGACCCATCCATGCGACCATAACCTATAAATTTGAATTTCACTAAAATTGAAATTTACTGAGATGCAATCCAAAATTTGTCTCGCAGTAATTTCTGACACGACTCGATGGAATTTCAAAAGTTGAAAGTGTAATTACATTTGTTGGTTGTAGTAGGGATGATGATGTGGTAGTGATTGTAGTAGTAGTGGTTGTATGGATGATTGTGTGGTGGTGGTTGTAGTAGTAGCGGTGGTAGGGATGATGTGGTAGTGATTGTTGTAGTAGTAGTCATACGGATGATTGTGTGGTGGTGGTTGTAGTAGCTGTGGTAGGAATGATGTGGTGGTAGTTGTAGTAGTAGTAGTGGTGGTGGTAGGGATGATGTTGTGGTTGTAGTAGTAGTAGTAGGGTTGATGATGTGGTGGCGGTAGTTGTAGTAGTAGTGGTGGTAGGGATGATCTGGTGCTATTTGTAGTAAAAGCGGTGCTAGGGATGAAGGCGTGGTGGTGGTTGTAGAAGGAGTGGTGGTAGGGATGATGATGTGGTGGCGATTGTAGTAGTAGTGGAATTAGAGATGATGATGTGATGGTGGTTGTAGTAGTAGTGGTGGTAGGGATGATGATGTGGTGGTGGTTGTAGTAGTGGTAATGGGGTTGATGATGTGGTGGTGGTTGTAGTAATAGTGGTCTTAGAGATGATTGTGTGGTGGTGGTCGTAGTAGTTGTGGTAGGAATGATGACGTGGTGGTAGTTGTAGTAGTAGTGGTGGTAGGGATGACTATGTGGTGGTGGTTGTAATAGTAATGGCGGTAGAGATGTTGATGCAGTGGTTTTGGTGAGTGTTTTTTGTTTTTGTTTGTTTTGTTTTTAAGGGTTTTACGGCGCTTGCAACACATTTAGGTTATATCAGCGCCAGTAAAAAGGAGGAAAATGGGATAATAAAAAATTCTAGAATTACAATTAAAGCACCCAAGAGAAAGTAAGACAAAGAGGAACTGGGAACAAATAGGGATCAGATGTAGATTCCAAGAGCACACCGCCACTGTACTTAAGTTTAAGATCACCTATAAGTCTCATCCAGACACAAGCACAAAATCCAACAAAGAGGAAAGGAATACACTCAAATGCTTACATTATACATTTAAAATAACAAATAAAATAAAATATAACAGAGAGATGATTTACAAGGAAAAAGATATCATCTCTCAAACAAAAACTATGCATTTTATTGTTTCCCTCCCAGCCAGGACTCTGGCCAGGGACAGGACAAAACCAAGTAATCTCATTCCAAGACAAAGACAGAAAACATGTCGGAAAACATATAAGGGGATAGAAGACACACTATGTACCTCCCTGCCTACTATGGGAGGTCAAGAACCCCACCCAGGAGTGTTTTTTATTCAGTGATGATAATAGCAATTTGTCTCGGTCTATCAACAAGCAAATTGTAACAATAACAGGAATATAGTTTTGTATAAGTATTATGTAATATATTACTATTACTAGTATAAAATCTTTTCTTATCATTAGACATAAATTTACTTTTTGTAAATATTTAATGAATTGTCCTTTCCACATGTTAAAGGCCTACAATGTTATTCATATAAAAGGCCAGAAAGTGTTGTTTTGTTTTGATTTTTACTTTATAAAGCAGGCTACACAATTTTGTTACCGAAACTGAGTGGTTATTCAGATTATAAATACAAGCCAAGAATCTCTCAAATTTAAAGCCATAGTCCAAAGGTAAAAAGAGAGAAGAGTAAACAAAGCCAATCACCATTGCTTTATTCTAATACTAATATTATCTCTGTATAACCAGATGATTTAATGGATGGTTGCGAAAGAAATAGAGAGAGAGAGAGAGAGAGAGAGAGAGAGAAGGGGGGGGGAGGGGAGAGGAGACTTCTACCAGAATAATTCATGTATTGATGTTATGAATTCTATATTTAAAAAAAAAAAGGAAAGGAAAGAGGAAAAAGGAGAAAGAGTGAGATATTAAAAAGGCAATAGGTACCTACAACAGACAAAAAAGAATCCAGACCCATTTGTCCCTCCACTTCCCCTTCCAGCATCAACTAGCTAATCAAAGAGCACCACTGGTCGTCTGTGTCAATTGTGACATCTGGTGCCATTCTGTCTGGCCCGACTTCATAAAAACTGGATCATCACCAAATTTCACGAGACTGAGCACAGGTGTCAAAATATGACACAAGACATAATGGAGATTTTATGGTTTTGAGGAAAATGCTTGACACGGCAAATTCAGCTTAAAACTTCTGAGAAATTCTCAAAATCACTGTTTATTTATGTTTTAAAAATTTGAAAAAGGAGGAATTGTGATGAGGATGGGCGGAGATAAACTAGTACCGTTTAGGCGGAAATCTGCCTATAGGCGGAAGATTCTCAGCCCTGAGAGAGAGAGAGAGAGAGAGAGAGAGAGAGAGAGAGAGAGAGAGAGAGAGAGTATGTGTGTGTGTGTGTGTGTGTGTGTGTGTGTGTGTGTGTGTGTGTGTGTGTGTGTGTGTGTGTGTGTGTGTGTGTGTGTGTGTGTGTGTGTGTGGGTTGGTGTACATAAAGCTAATTTACGCAACATTTTACCACGAAACAATTTTCATTTTACCACCTCTATGAACCGCTACGCCATTCCGATTTCACGATTCGCACCTCACTGCGATATTCTTTTATGTTGACTCGTGGTACAGTCAACGGGGCTGAGAGAAGAAGATAGATATTGAGTGACATCATCAAAAGCGAATGGCGATCAAAGTTGGCGGATGGTTGTGTACCATCAAAGACCCGTGACTGGGCTACAAGGTCTATCATATTCATCGGTATGTGTGATTTGAGTAGGAGGAGCTTTCTTGACTTTGCTGATGACCGACTGGTGGACAATTGAAATTATAATTGTCCTTATTCAGCAGCCAATTGGAAATGGGCAATTGTAAAAAGCTGATTGGACGCTCCAAGGAAAGAAAGCAGTTTGAGGGACATGGAAGGAAATTGTTGGAGAGAGTGGAGTGGGGTGGAGTAAATATGAAATGAACTGATAGTAATTTGGGGGCGTTGTTTTTAGAAAATAAATTAAACTCTCGAAAACAGGTGATGAGTTAATTCTTTGGCCGCAAATGATTCAGTGAAATTCTTTCTTTTTTTTTTTTTCCTTTTTTTTGCCATTTTTTCAGAGTGGATATAAAGGCAAATTCCATTTTGAAAAAAAAAAACGTGGATTTAAGAAATTATTGCATTTTATATTATTATTATTATTATTATTATTATTATTATTATTATTATTATTATTATTATTATTATTATTATTATTATTATTATTATTATTATTATTATTATCATTATTATTATTATTATCATTATTATTATTATTATTATTATTATTATTATTATTATTATTATTATTATTATTATTATTATTATTATTATTCTATTATTAATATTATTATATAGTTTAGATCTATACAAACTTCAGAGGAATGCATATAACATATCTTAAGCTAAGAATTGTCAAATGACATTGCTAAAACCAGTTCATTTGATCAACAAACCCCCGACCCCCGATCACGCTTTTTTTTTTATTGTTGTCAAAAATGGATATTGGTGTACAGGTGAGCGGATATCTCAACAATGCTTCATTACAAAATGACTTTAATTATATACTTCTAACAGGGATGCCACCAGGCAAATTAAAAAAAGCCTGAAAACTTGCGCGGACGAGATACAAATCAACGTCAAGGGCTTTGTAGGGATTTGAAAAATGTCAAATTTGGAATATTGTTTCAGTACTTATTATTTCAATTGAGAGCAAATAACACACAAAAGAAAGGAGAGTTAACAGTTTTCATATTGATAAAATAAGGTGCTGAAAACAAAATATAGACAAATTAATATCAATAGCTATCAGGGGTTAGAATGACTGGTCACATAAAAGGAGAAAATTTTTCATTGTGAAGATCATGACCCACCCATGCAACCATAACCTATTAAACCTCAAATTCACTGAGATGCGATCCAAAATCTGTCTCGCAGCAATTTCTGACACGACTCGGAGAATTTCAAAAGTTGAAAGTGTAATTACATTTGGTCGTTGTAGTAGGGATGATGATGTGGTGGTGGTTGTAGTAGTAGTGGTGTTAGGGATGATGTGGTAGTGATTATAGTAGTACTGGTCGTATGGATGATTGTGTGGTGGTGGTTGTAGTAGCTGTGATAGGAATGATGATGTAGTGGTAGTTGTAGTAGTAGTGGTGGTACGGATGATGTGGTGTTATTTGTAGTAGTAGTGGTGCTAGGGATGATGGTGTGGTGGTGGTTGTAGTAGTAGTAGTAGAAGTAGTGGTCTTAGAGAAGATGATGTGATGGTGGTTGTAGTAGTAGTGGTGGTAGGGATGATGATGTGGTGGTGGTTGTAGTAGTGGTGGTCTTTTAGAGATAATTGTGTGGTGTTGGTTGTAATAGTTGTGGTAGGAATGATGATGTGGTGGTAGTTGTAGCAGTACTGGTGGTAGGGATGATGTGGTGTTATTTGTAGTAGTAGTGATGGTAGGGATGATGATGTGGTGGTGGTTGTAATAGTAGTGGTGGTAGAGATGATGTAGTGGTTTTGGTGAGTGTTTTTTATTCAGTGATATTAATAGCAATTTGTCAAAAAGGAGGATAATGTCTCCGTCTATCGGTCAAATGCAAGCAAAGTGTAAAAATAACAGGAACATAGTTTTGTATTGGTATTATGTAATATATTACTATTACTGGTATAAATCCATTCTTATCATTAAACATAAATTTACTTTTTGTAAACATTTAATGAATTGTCCTTTCCACATGTTAAAGGCCTACAATGCAGAGACGCCAACTTTAAATTTCCCTCACCGGAGTTTCAGCCACCACTCGTAGGATTTTCAATGCCGAAAGAGGAATTTCCGGGCACAAAAAAAAAAGGAATTGGAATGGTATTTGGCATTGTGTTTACATATTGTATAGTTCTAAATAGATAACTGATTAGAATTACAGTGTATATTATTTCAAATTACAATCCAAAAGTTTCCTTATTTCAAATGAAGTAAAGCGCCAAAACCTAATGGTAGAGATTGTAGTACTGGTGGTAGTGAGGATGATGTGGTGTTGGTGGTTGTAGTAATAGTGGTAGAGATGATGAAGATGTGATAGTGGTTGATATTGTAGTTGTCGTGGTAGTGATGATGATATGGTGGTAGTGGTGGTGGTTGAAGTAGTAGTGGTAGTGATGATGATATGGTGGTGGTGCTGGTTGAAGTAGTAGTTGTAGTGATGATGATGTGGTGGTGGTATAGTGGTAGTAGTAGTTGTGGTCGTGATGATAATGCTGTGGTGGTGGTTGTAGTAGTGGCGGTAGTGATGTTGATATGGTGGTGATGGTGGTTGTAGTACAAATGGTAGTGATGATGATGTGATAGTGGTGGTTGTAGTAGTAGTACTGGTCGTGATGATGTGGTGCTGGTGGTTGTAGTAGTAGTGGTAGTGATGATGATGTTGTAGTATAGTAGTAGTAGTAGTGATGATGATGTGGTGGTTGTAGTAGCAGTAGTAGTGATGAAGATGAGGTGATGGTGGTACTTGTAGTAGTAGTGGTAGTGATGATGATGTGGAGGTGATGGTGCTTGTAGTAGTGGTGGTAGTGATAATGATGTGGTGGTGGTGTAGTAGTGGTGGTAGTGATAATGTGGTGGTGGTGGTTGTAGTAGTATTAGTGGTAGTGATAATGATGTGGTGGTGGTGGTTGTAGTAGTATAAGTGGTAGTGGTGGTTGTAGTTGTAGTGGTAATGATGATGTGGTGGTGGTATTGTAGTTGTAGTGGTAGTGATGATGTGGTGGTGGTGGTTGTAGTAGTAGTGGTAGTGATGATGATGTGGTAGTGGTGGTTGTAGTAGTAGTGGTAGTGATGATGTGATGGTGGTGGTTGTAGTAGTAGTGGTAGTGGTTGTAGTAGTAGTGGTAGTGATGATGTGGTTGTAGTAGTAGTGGTAGCGATGATGTGGTGGTGGTGGTTGTAGTAGTAGTGGTAGTGATGATGTGGTGGTGGTGGTGGTTGTAGTAGTAGTGGTAGTGATGATGATGTGGTAGTGGTGGTTGTGGTAGTAGTGGTAGTGATGATGTGCTAGTGGTGGTGGTTGTAGTAGTAGCGGTAATGATGATGTGGTTGTGGTGGTTGTAGTAGTAGCGGTAGTGATGATGTGGTGGTGGTGGTTGTAGTAGTAGTAGTAATGATGATGTGGTAGTGGTGGTGGTTGTAGTAGTAGTGGCAGTGATGATGTGGTGGTGGTGGTTGTATTAGTAGTGGTAATGATGATGTGGTGGTGGTTTTAGTAGTTAAGGTCGTGATGATGATGTGGTAGTGATGGTTGTAGTAGTAGTGGTAGTGATGATATGAAGCTGGTGGTTGTAGTAGTAGTGGTAGTGATGATATGAAGCTGGTGGTTGTAGTAGTAGTGGTAGTGATGATGATGTGGTGGTGATGGTTGTAGTAGTAGTGGTTGTGATGGTGATGTGGTCGTGGTGACTATTGCACAGGTGTCAAAATATGACATAAGAGAGTGGTGATTTTGTGGTTTTGAAGGAAATGTTTGACACGGCAAATTCAGCGGAAAATTTCTGAGAAATTCTCAAAATCACTGTTTATTTCTAAAAAAAAAAAAATTTTTAAGGAGGAATTGTGATGGGGATGGGCGGAGATAAACTACCATTTAAGTGCCCAAATATTCGACTGGCGGTGACAGCCCAAATTATTCACCCGGCGAAAAAGTTTCGGCTCAAATCTCGATCGCGATTTTTTTTCTTCTTCTTTAAAAAAAAAATTGATTTTTTTAAGTGATGACGGACAAAAACCGGAAGTTCCGGATTAAAACCGGCTGGTGGTAAAAAAAACGGTTTCCGGCTAAAACCGGAAAAGTGGCATCCCTGTTCTAATCTTTGGATATTGATGATTATTGCAGTATTTCTCATTAATTTATATAAACTCAGAATTATGTAATTTTTAATTATATGGTTTGAAGTAATTAAAATTTCTGACTCATTTTTAGGGATATTTCCTTTAAAATCTAATCCCAAATGATTTATTAAAATAATATCAAATAAAAGAATGTAAATCACTAGTTATTATTATTACTCTAAAATATATTATTGTAAAATCTAATAGCATCTTTACTACGCTACTTTGAACCTAAGAAAATAATCATCAAAATAGGCAAAGTTGCTCAGTCTCCTTATAGGCACAGGCTGTGACTCGCCATCTGTTATGAACTAGGGTCTGGCAAAATTTACCTGTCGAACTAAGTTGAAAGCAGTAAACGGCTGTGTTCCCCTAAAAGCCCTAATCTAAATCTGTATTTATCAATGAAAGGGGTGTTGTGCTTCTCAAGAATGTGATGTTTTGGGAGAACTCTTTCAGGGAAATAACTGTGATAAAGGGCCATATAACGATTTATGGCAACCTGAATGTGTTGTAGAGCATCAATTTTGATTGGTTTTGTGTGTGAAACTAATTAATGTACTTCACTATATGCATCGTTGATGTATCAAAAACTTATATCATGTTTGAAATCAAGAATGCTGGTGTCTGTGGTAATTTTTGATGCCGTAATTTTAGTAATATTATCAGTGAGTTCTTGGTATACTTTGTTCTTTAACCTTTAAAGCCCAATAGATTCCGGCCAAGCACTTCAACCTAACCCCAGCAGAGGGGAGGTAACTCTCTAAAAAATCCCACCCCATTCAAGAAAAAAAAATCATAACTCTGCAACAAATCAAGATATCTTAATGAAATAACAGCTAAATTGAAGCTGAATAATTGTTCTGTTTGTACATTTAATTGTTTTGACAACAGATAAAAAAATAATGATTGAAAAAAATTAATAAAATGTAAAATACGACATTTTCCAGTGATTTTGTTCATTTTTTTTCTGCTTTTTGTTCATTTAAAAATGTTTTCATGATATTTTGCAAAGCAATACTCGTTGCACAAGTATGTGTTACAAATTGAACAGCCAAAACAAGTCTCTCGTTGCCTGTCAGACTCTGTGCGGTTGTTTTCTTTGCGGCACACAAAACAAGTCTTTTTGCGTCCTGGCAATCGCACACGCTTATGCTTTTCAGCAACATGACAGGCCATCCCACGGACTGCTGTTTGCCCAGGTGGAGGTCTCTGTCTTGTAGTGCGACTTGAGAGTAGGGACCTCGCAACTTCTAGGTGGAATTTGAAGTGGTCCATTGGCTTTGCTTCATCCGGTCGAGGCATTTCCTTGTAGACGATATAGGCGTTGAGCACTGCCACTTCCAACAAGTAGTAAAAGCAGCACCTCAACCACTTTCTGCTCTTTCTACCAATCCCATAATATGATCTCAGCTGATCATTCAAGTCCACTCCACCCATGTTTGAATTGTAGTTAACAACAGCGGAAGGAATGTCCTTGCTAACGACTCCATCTTTGGTGCGTCGCTCGGTGCGCTGACAGTTGGGTGAACTGTCCGTTGATAGAATATTTATCTGCCTCTTATCCTTCCACACACATGCCAAAAGATCACCACATTGTCTGAATTTGGTCTCGCCGTTGCTCAGCACAATTTTCTTTAAATCCTTTGGCCAGAATTTTCTGTTTGGCCGAATTGTCCCGCAACAGTATGTGTCCCGTTCATGGAGGTCATACGCAAGCTGAACCGAAGAAAAGAAGTTGTCGTAAAAAAAATGGTGATATCTGTCAAGGTAATTCTGACCTAGAGACCAAACAACATGATGTCCGAGTCCTTTGTCCAAAGGGTGGTTTTCCTTCCCTGTGTAGAAGGAGAAGTTACATAAATAACCATTCATAGGGTCGGCGCAACACCAAACTTTGACTCCCCAGGGATTTGGCTTGCCTTTGATATACTGTTTTTAAAAAAAGGCGACCTGTAAAAGGAATCATTGCCTCATCAAAAGACAAGGCAGGACCAGGGTAGTAGTGTTTCTGAGAAGCGTTCAAAACAATGTTTATCATGGGACGAATCTTGTAGAGGGGATCATAACCCTGTTGTCCACGTGGAATCGCAGCCGTGCTGTCGGCAAGGTGAATATACCGGCTCATCTCCTCATATCGGTTCCTTGACATGGCTTGAGAGACACATGGTACACCTAGCAGTGGATCAGTTGACCAATAACATTTGAATCCAGGCAGTTTGTGTATGCCAAACATCATGTTTATGTAAAGGAAGATTCGAATGTCATCCTCTGATATAGCTGACATTGATTCTGGAGCATTTCTTTGTTGTGCATAGAGGTTGGTTTGAGTAGTAATAAGTTCATAGAAAGAAGGTGGCAAGAACAAATCAACAAACTCCATGGGTGTACTGTCATGAGAAAGATCCAAATCAGTCAGAATAGGACCCTTACGGCGTGTAAAGATACCCATTTCGATATCTCTGAGCTGATCAGTCCAAGTAAAATCACGTTCATCACTACTCACATCGTCATCATCAATTTCACTCTCTTGACCTTCACCTGCATCATCTCCATGTTCAATTTCATCAAAATCGGCTTCTATGTCACTTTCATCATCTAAACCAGCTTCTTCAGCAACATTATCAGTCAAATTTTCATTAAAATGGGGCTCACTAATGAGGCGATTGAGATAATTGAATGCCATTGTTGACAAATTGAAGAGAAAACTACTTTCGTTTTCAAAAAATCATAGTTCCATTACCATTATATCGATTTTCATGCTTTAAAGAGCAAAAAAACGGGCAAATTCTTCTGCTTCGATTTATTGTATCGATACTCACTGATATCATAGGCGGAAATGTAGAAATAGCTATTTATGTAGTGGTTCAGTACACATTTTCTAGCGGCCGGTAGCGGGCGGCTTGGGGCCACATACTAGCGGGCGGAAGGAGGCGATACGGGGCCTTATCGGTTAAATATTTATGACAATGGTTTCTGATAAAACTTCTACTGTGGTAAAATTGTGGGGTGATTGCATTTGTTTTCAGAATATCATCAAGGGTGATGCACGTAGGTCCACATCTTCTGTGAGTTCCTCTTTTTGTAATGATGAAAGGTCACTTTCTATTGCTTCTATTTTTCTTCTCCATTCCTTCTTTTCATATTCGAAATCGGCAAGTAATAAGTAAGAATTGTGATCATTAAATTTCTTTGTTAAATCTATATATCTCTGCCAGTTTTTTCCATAATTTTGGAATATTTTAATTTCTTCATTTTCATTATTTACATCATCAACAATAAACGTCTGTCAGTGTCATTCATGTCGTTGAGCATGTTCATTTGGAATTTTTATCCCGCCCTAGTCTTAAAAATTGTCGCAATGTCCTCTCCTGTGACCACATCAATCTCAATGTCTCTTTCATCACCAAGGCAGCCCGCGTTGTACTGCAGAAAGACAGGAAAACTGCAGCTCCTGAATTACAACAGCTGCATTGTCTGCCAGTGGACCATCACATTAAATATAAATCTTCAACTATTGTATTCAAATGCTTGGAAAGCTCTTCATCAATGTATCTCTCAAGCCTCATTGAACAGTATATCCCACAGTGATCGATCAACGAACGACCGCAAATTGAAAACACCCCACTGTCGAGTGAAGGCTGGTGAACGTGTCTTTCTGGTCCAAGGTTGTGGAATTTGCTACCACTTGCTCAAAAAATATCTTTATCAAGGCTTTCAAAGATCAAATATCAGGTGGACAGAAATTTGGAAGGGTTTTATGGGGTTTTTTTTTAATTTTAAGGGCGTATGAGTATGAGTGTGTGCGAGTATATGTGTAATATATGTATATGTATATGTGTGTGTGTGTGTGTGTGTGTGTGTGTTTGTGTGTGTGTGTGTGTGTGTGCAGGAAAAAAAAATCTCAAGGATTTTAGATATTTCTCCTGTCTTATTTCTTTTCTAAACCATTCATTAAGCCCAAGATGGCAATCTGTATATGATAAAAAATATCCATCGTTCCAATATATTCAAACCATAATTAAAATGTACCAGGGCCAGTTCTCCCATAAGTGTTTGATTCTGAAGTCTAAACTCCTCTTCTTGGCTCTGAAGTTTATGTTGGAGGGAATCCGACTCTTGAATCAGCATTTCAACATCCTAGAATAAAAGAAAAGCACTTTTTTAATTTAAAGTTCCGATAACTTGATAGTTTTTAAAACTGTTAGCCTTTCTAAATTCATGTCCTGCCCTGATAATATTAAGTATCTGGTGTTACTTGGATGATATATTTGCATTGTCCTGTTGACATCACTACCGGTTGTCTTAATATTTTATCTATATATATTTTATCAATGACAAAGAATATTTGATCAATTTTAGTTGGCAATTTTAAATTTCAATATGATTCACGATTCAATAAGATCAACATGTAGAAACACATGGTGCCCATAAAGTCCTGTTTAACCCTCTCCCCCTCAACATATTTTGTATAGCCCCCCTCAACTGGGTGCCTTGCACCCGTATACTCTGACATTGAGGAAAAACCTGGATATATCAATATTCTTAGTGACAATAAACTCACTTTAGCTCTTTTACTTTTGCTGATAGCCTGAGGAAGAGATAAAAATAAATAAGAAAATTGTCAGAAAGCTGTCTATATATTAAAAGTTACTCATGAATGAAAACAAATTGTAAATGGTTTATTCAAATCGTTAAAATTATTCCATTAGTATTCAGAGTGAAATGACACTCCCTACAGAAAATGCCCAATTTCAGAGCAATTTAACTCATTTAAGTCCAGCTTTTCCCCAATTAGAAAAAGGCATATCTAACCAAAATAATATAAGACCAACCCACAAAAAAAAAAAAGAAATAAATAAATAGAAAATTAAAATACATTTGATGAAGTTTGATAAACTGAAACAAGAAATATATTTAGATATTCATTAAAAAAACTTTAAAACTTTCAAATATAAAACTGGAGAAATAGTAAAAAGCGTATAACTTGTACAGAGAATATACTTTAGTTTCATCAATGTCCAATCAGTCCAATATTTTATCCTTATACGGTCAGTTTAAAGGACAGGTCACCTACCAACCTTGAGTATTGGTTGAGAGGAGGATGACACTTTTGCTAACCCGAAGTTTTGCAGTGATGGCTTTTAATAGATTTATTTCCTTAAAAATGGTGTACACTTGTTCATTTTAACCTACAGTGCTGGACATGGAAGAAAAAGAAAAATACTAGGAAAATTTAAAAAGTAATATCTTTTTTTTTTTAAAGCCATCCTTAACACTATATCTGTTTGATAGCAAACCTCAGATAGTCTTCATATTTTTTTTATAATTTAGTTGTACAGGCATGCCTACAAATTTCAAATTTCAGGGACATTTCACAGAAAAAAAACTCAAATTTCAGGAACAATACGCCACACAATCTTAATGTCTTAAAAGATAGTCAAACATCTGATATCAAGTAGCAATGACTATCCCGCCCAAATCTTTGGGCCTCTTTTTCGCTCACGAAGTGCCCAAATTCGCGACAAAATATGGGACGAAGCCGTTCCGTACATGCTATTTTAAAAAATTAATTACGAAGCTGTTTATCGATGAATATGACTGAAAGTTGGCACACAGTTAGAAAAGAGGTCATTTTAGATTATGTCAGCGACAAAACTCGTACGATTACCAGAAGACCTCTTTGGAGTAAAATATTTCTAAAACTACCGGGCGTGTAGGTTTTGTCGCTGACAAGGTAATACATGAACATTTCTTCTTTTTGTTTGTAAAATTTCATTGGATTATGATAAGTACTTTTCCGTATTCTCACAAAACATCAACCCAATTTGCATTTCAATAAGTGAAAATATGGAGACGGCCATTTTGCTCCACCATCGCGAGACACGAAAATGACGTGAGCGAGGCAAGTCTGCCAGATGGCCAGACTTTAACCTGACCAAATTCGACTTCAAGAGTGGCTAAATAGAAAATCATATGGCTTTCACTATTAAGACTGGCCCACTTAAAATGAACTAAATTTTAACAAACAGAAAATTGAATAGACTAGGATAAATGTCACTGAGACAAAATTAGATGAATAAAATTTAATAAAAGAAGCAAAATTATATATTTGGCCACACACGTGGCCATCTGGCACCTTGTTCGCGATGACTGGCGACACAAATCCTCGCGCGCTTTTTTTTAATTAAGGCATTGTTTCATTGTTATGTCATAGGGATAATAGATTAACTCTCTCTCTCTCTCTCTTCTCTCTCTCTCTCTCTCTCTCTCTCTCTCTCTCTCTCTCTCTTCTCTCTCTCTCTCTCTCTCTCTCTCTCTCTCTCTCTCTCTCTCTCTCTCTCTCTCCTCTCTCTCTCTCTCCTCTCTCTCCTCTCTCTCTCTCTCTCTCTCTCCTCTCTCTCTCTCTCTCTCTCTCTCTCTCTCTCTCTCTTCCTCTCTCCTCTCTCTCTCTCTCTCCCTCTCTCTCTCTCTCTCTCTCCTCCTCTCTCTCTCTCTCTCTCTCTCTCTCTCTCTCTCTCTCTCTCTCTCTCTCCTCTCTCTCTCTCTCCCTCTCTCTCTCTCCTCTCTCTCCTCTCTCTCTCTCCTCTCTCTCCTCTCTCTCTCCTCTCTCTCCTCTCTCTCTCCTCTCTCTCTCTCTCTCCTCTCTCTCTCTCTCTCCCTCTCCTCTCTCTCCTCTCCTCTCCTTCTCTCTCCTCTCTCTCTCTATCTCTCTCTCTCTCTCTCTCTCTCTCTATATCTCTCTCTCTAGTAAATACTAGAAATAACATAAGCCATGGTCTCACGGGACTGATTGATAATAATTTAACAGGCATTTTCGTGTCATTTGTATGGGTTGTAGACATAAATTACACTTCGGAAAAGTTCCAAATGATCAATATTATGTATATTTTAAAACAAAATTATAGTTGACCCTAGCCATACAGCTCTAAAACTATACAAGATAGAACTTTTCTGATGTCTTCAATATATTTTCTGATAATTTTGCCATAAAATTGCCAAGTTTTGATATCTTATTCCACGTATTAAGCGAGATACAGCCACAAACCAGAATAAAACGCAGAAAAAGCGTCCCATATTTTCCGTATTTTTTTCTCTTTGTGAGTCATCCAAATAAATGACACATTTGAAACTGCATAACTTTGTTATATATTAACGGATTTCCAAAATTCAAAAAGATTTTTACTCAGTGGAGATAGCAGGGATGCCACCAGGCAAATTTTAAAAAGCCTGAAAACTTGCGCGGACGAGAAACAAATCAACCCATGCAACCATAACCTATAAATTTGAACTTCACTCAAGTTCACGGAGATGCGATCCAAAATTTGTTTGTCTAGCAGCGATTTCTGACAAAACTCGGAGAATTTCAAAAGTTGAAAGTGTAATTACATTTGGTGGTTGTAGTAGGGATGATGATGTGGTGGTGGTTGTAGTAGTAGTGGTGGTAGGGATGATGTGGTAGTGATTATAGTATAGCAGTACTGGTCGTATGGATGATTGTGTGGTGGTGGTTGTAGTAGGAATGATGATGTAGTGGTAGTTGTAGTAGTAGTGGTGGTAGGGATGATGTGTTATTTGTAGTAGTAGTGGTGCTAGGGATGATAGTGTGGTGGTGGTTGTAGTTGTGGTAGTAGGGTTGATGATGTGGTGGTAGTTGTAGTAGTGGTGGTGGTAGGGATGATGTGGTGTTATTTGTAGTAGTAGTGGTGCTAGGGATGAGGGTGTGGTGGTGGTTGTAGTAGGAGTGGTGGTAGGGATGATGTGGTAGTGGTGGTAGGGATGATGATGCGGTGGTGATTGTAGTAGTAGTGGTCTTAGAGATGATGATGTGATGGTGGTTGTAGTAGTAGTGGTGGTAGGGATGATGATGAGGTGGTGGTTGTAGTAGTGGTGGTCTTTTAGAGATAATTGTGTGGTGGTGGTTGAAATAGTTGTGGTAGGAATGATGATGTGGTGGTAGTTGTAGTAGTACTGGTGGTAGGGACGCTGTGGTGTTATTTGTAGTAGTAGTGTTGGTAGGGATGATGTGGTGGTGGTTGTAATAGTAGTGGTGGTAGAGAGAGAGAGAGAGAGAGAGAGAGAGAGAGAGAGAGAGAGAGAGGAGGGAGGGAGGGGGGGGGGGGGGGGGAGACTTCTCTACCAGAATAATTTATGAATTGATCTTAGGAATTCTATATCAAAAAAAAAAAAATAGAGGACAAATGGAAAGAAAGGCAAAGGGAAAGAGGAAAAGAGAGAGAGAGAGAGAGAGAGAGAGAGAGAGAGAGAGAGAGAGAGAGAGAGAGAGAGAGAGGAGAGAGATTTGTCCCTCCCCTTCCCCTTCAACCATCAACTAGCTAATCAAAGATCACCACTGGTCGTCTGTGTCAATTGTGAGATCTGATGCCATTCAGTCTGGCCCGACGTCATAAAAACGGGACCGTCACTAAATTTCACGAGACTATTGCACAGGTGTCAAAATATGACATTAGACATAATGGTGATTTTGTGGTTTTGAGGGAAATGTTTGACACGGCAAATTCAGCGGAAAATTTCTGAGAAATTCTCAAAATCACTGTTTATTTATCCAAAAAAAAAATTTTAAAGGAGGAATTGTGATGGGGATGGGCGGAGATAAACTACCATTTAGGTGCCCAAATATTCGACCGGCGGTGACAGCCCAAATTATTCACCCGGCAAAAAAGTTCCGGCTCAAATCTCGATCGCGATTTTTTTCTTCTTCTTAAAATTTTTTTTTTTTTTTAAATAGTGACGGGATAAAAACCGGAGGTTCCGGATTAAAACCGGCTGGTGGTTAAAAAAAAACGGATTTCCGGCTAAAACCGGAAAAGTGGCATCCCTGAGATAGGGCTTTGATTTAAGAGTAGTCTTTCCTACAAAAATAGAAAACAAAAATTTTCATAGTCATTGCTATATCAAGAACATAAAGTGGTTCCAATAGTGCCAGAGGTAATCATAAGTAGCAAGTAATCTGCTAGCAACAAAAGAAGTATCTTCAATCACTGGTTTAAAAATACAATATTACTCGGATAACTCACCACTGGTAAGAATAACTGACCACAAAAAAGGAGGAAATATTTCTCCAACCATTAAGTATTAAGAAAGAGAATAGCTTGATGATGTGTTGTTGTATTAGTATTGGTGGTAGAGATAATGATGTAGTGGTTGTTGTAGTAGTGGTGGTGGTTGTAGTAGTGGTGGTAAAGATGATGATGTGGTGGTGGTTGTTGTAGTGGTGGTAGAGATGATGATGTGGTGGTGGTTGTTGTAGTAATGGTGGTGGTAAAGATGATGTGGTGGTGATAGATGATGATGTGGTGGTGGTTGTCGTTGTAGTAGTGGTAGAGATGATATGGTGGTGGTGGTGGCTGTAGTTGTTGTGGTAGAGATGATGATGTGGTGGTAGATGTAGTAGTGGCGGTAGAGGTGGCTGTTGTAGTAGTAGTGGTAGAGATGATGATGTGGTGGTGGTTGAGATGATGATGTTGTGGTTGTTGTTGTTGTAGTGGTGGTAGAGATGATGATGATGATGTGGTAATTTTTGTGGTGGGGATCATGATGATGCGGTGGTGGAGGTTGTAGTTGTGGTTATAGGGATGATGATGGTGATGATGATGATGATGATGATGATGATGTCACAGTAGTTAATAATTGCATAAACTTCTTAATTTAAAGTTGTAATTAAATGGTTGATTTTATAATTTCCGGGACAAAAATAAAAATTTCCGTATTTTCCGGGACAGCCATTATTTTTTTCAAATTTCCGGGACAAATCCGGAAGTTCCAGGACAGTAGACATGCCTGGTTGTATTTCACACAACACACAACACAAACCAAACCTATCTTGCTTCTCATACCATCTACTAAAATCGAAACAGATATGTTTTAAGCGAACGTTTAAAAATAGACAGAGATTCTTTTTCACGAATGCTCTGCGGTAAGGCGTTCCAAATAGAGGGTCCGAAATGAGAAAAGGATCTCATTCCAGCATTTTTCCAAATTCGAGGGACAACTAGTTTTGTGAAATCACTGGCCAAACGTAAGGGGCGGGCTCTTGAATATCTTTCAATTAGTTCCAAAAGGTAGGAAGGGGCAGTACCTTCAAGACAACGATACACTAAAACACAAGCTTTGAATATAATCCTTTTCTCACCAGGCAGCCGATGCAGGTCATGAAGCAGAGGTCTGACAGAATCGCACCTACGCTTCATGAATACTAGTCTGGCAGCGCTGTTTTGGACAATCTGAAGACGTCTCAGATTGTATTGCGAAACGCCAAACAACAGAGCATTACAATAATCCAATTACGATAGTACGAGGGACACAACCAGGTGCTTGGTCACATCTTCAGATATGAACCGTCTAATAGAAGCAATCTTTTTTAGTTGGAAAAAGAGAGATCTAACCAAATTATTAACCGGATGCTCCATCGACAGTCCAGAGTCTAAGAATGTGCCAAGGTTTTTCACTTTGTCAACAATTTGAACTTCAAATCTGTTTCACTTTTCCACTTCCTGTTCCCCACATACAGCACCTCTGTCTTATTATCATTCAGTTTCAGTCTGTTCTCATTCATCCATTTCTTATAGACTATTTCTTTGTTGTAATTTCAATCCATATATACATCATCAACATCATCATTGCCTATTTCATCCTGGGTCAGGGTATAAGCCACAGTTATTATAAACAACTACGATATTTTATTTCAACGTTGTTAACAACATCCGATATGAAAACCATTGCCAACTGATTTAAGAACAAAAAAATAAACATTTTTGTTCAAAACCTATTTTCATATCACTTGATTGTATGAACCAACTGGGTTAAAGATTTTATTTAATGGGTCTGGACACCTATCAATCCTAAAATCACTAACCAATTTTGCCTTGCAGAGTTCTTTGTTCAGATTGTCTATTTTCTCAAATGCACCTGTCAAATCTGAAATTAGAAAGAAAAATGTATTAATTTTAATTATTAAATATAATCAAAATGTTCTGGAATTCACAAAATTTTTAGACTTATGTTAGAATATACCTCATTACATGCATATTCCTTCCAAAAAGAGTTATTATACTACAGTAGAACAACAGGATTAAATTCCTGTTGTAGCAGTCCCATTATATCAATGCATAGGGTATTTGAAGAGAAGAAATATTGAAGGCAATATACATTGATGAAAATGGCAATTTGTCAAAAAGGAGGAAAATGTATCAGTCCATCGGTCAAACTCAAAACAAAATCATAACATGAAATATGGATCATAGTTTCATAATTACAACTTCTAGTATACATCTTTATTCTTAATAATAGAGATATAACTGACTTTATGTTAATTTTTAATGAATTGTCCTTTCCTTAAAACGATTTTAAAGACTTACCTTCCATTCAAGAGATTTAAAATTAAATTTTGATCAAAAGGCCTGAAAGTATTTGTTTTTACTTGTTTGATATCTGTTACTGTAGCACAGTGGTTACGGATCTTACAAGTAAGACTCAAGTATCTTTAATAAATTAAAATTGTTAAATAAAATCATCTCTACTATAACCAGATGATGTTTATAAAGTTAACATAGAGATTGATAGAAGAATGGTTGACAGATATAAGGATAAGGGAAAAATAGAAAGAGAGAAACAGACAGAGAGAGATGGGGACATTGAAAGAGCGAAAGAGGGGGAGAGAGAGTGAGCAAGAGAGAGAGAGAGAAAGAGAGAGAGAGAGAGAGAGAGAGAGAGAGAGAGAGAGAGAGAGAGGGAGAGAGAGAGAGAAGAGAGGAGAGAGAGGGAGAGAGAGAGAAAGAGAGAGAGAGAGAGAGAGAGAGAGAGAGAGAGAGACACAGAGAGATAGCGAGCAAGAGAGACAGAGAGATAGCGAGACAGAGAGACAGACAGAGAGAGAGAGAGAGAGCAAGCAAGAGAGACAGAGATACAGACAGAGAGAGAGAGAGAGAGAGCGAGCAAGAGAGACAGAGAGACAGACAGAGAGAGAGAGAGAGAGACAGAGAGAGAGAGAGAGAGAGAGGGAGAGAGAGTAGTTTAATTTAGCTTTTTTAATCTAATAAGGGGGAAGTTATGATAATTATTTTTTTTAATGTACCTGTAACTGTAATACCACTCTTGACCAATTTACAAATAAAATCTACACTCAATTACCCCCTCCCCCCACCCCTTCCTTTCGACCATCAATTGCCTTGCCTCAATTTTTTACATCTGGCACCAGTTTGTCGAGACTGGCGCCATTAAAATAAGAATGTTTCATGCAACTGAGCACAGGTGTCAAAATATGACACATGCATGATGGTGATTTTTTTCATGGATCCACCACATGACCTGAGCTTCTAAAGACAGGGCAAAGTCAGCGGAATATTTCGTAGAAAATCACAAATTCCCAAAATTCCGCTGAAAATAATTACCACTGAATACAAAACACACGGAACACAATTTGAGTTATCTCCTCAAGTAAATAAATCAAACGACGTGACTGCAACTTTCATCCGTTTAACTCCTGCTCCATACAACCTCTCCCCAAAAGAGAGAAATGGTTGGAAAAATCCAATAGTTAAATCATCCTCCTTTCCTTTGCCTTCTACTCATCTAAAACCCCACCAATGACAGCCACTACCACTATCAACTGCACTTCAAAACTCATGTCACATGTCCCAATGATAGGAAAAGACTGCCTTAAATTTCACACAGAGCTCATCACCCGCTAGCTTCTAATCACTCGTAATTATCCAATCAGTTACAAGTCACACAACACTCACTCTAACTTAGAGTCTAAGCCTAACAAATTACTGTGGAATCTCAGCATAACAGTGATGGTGGGATGAGCCTAAAATCTCTGTTATTGTTATGGCCGAATTTCCAGTGAAAACAACCCAAATGGCCTTAATCACCAATCTTTTTTATCCCATCAGCAACTCTCTCTCTCTCTCTCTCTCTCTCTCTCTCTCTCTCTCTCTCTCTCTCTCTCTCTCTCTCTCTCTCTCTCTCTCTCTCTCTCTCTCAAGCAGACTGTGTGTGTGTGTGAGTGTGTGTGTGTGTGTGTGTTGTGTACGCACTGCCTGCCTGCAGCAAAGCCAATGACATTGGCTATGTTAAAACATTGATGTATTATAGCAGTAAGTAGATACATACTTCGAAAATTAAACGAACTCACCTGTGATGTTTAATTGAAACTCTGACGAGTCCCAATTCCGAATGGGGAACAAATGAAGAATCACACCGTGACTGTCAGGCTTTAACGCGTCAGAACAGACATACGGAACAAATGAAACGGGATGGGACACATACATACAAGTATAATCTATAACACTATTATATTATAGTCTAATGAGTTTAGATGATATTTACCAATGGGTGGGCATTTGTTCCCCATTCGGAATTGGGACTCGTCAGAGTTTCAATTGAACATCACAGGTGAGTTCGTTTAATTTTCGAACTCTACCTCGTACCCCAATTCCGAATTGGGTTACAAATAAAGCTTTAAAGCGTTTGTCTATTATAACGTAAATTACGAAATCTACATAGCACTACTCACTTATTTATCCAGTACTGCCCTATTGAAATCCTTTTTCGTTCTCTCCACTGGCTTATGATAAAATTTTGTAAACGTGGTCTCTGACCTCCATCCTCCCGCTTTCAGTATTATATCAAGTGGAACTCCTTTTGTGGCCGCTTTGCTAGTAGATGCTGCCCGGGTGGAATGGGGCTTAAAAATACTGATATCAATGCCCGCTAACTCCATTGTCTTTTTTGTCCATCTCCTCAGGGTATCTCTAGAGATTGCTTCATGTGGCGGTTTTAGGTGTATGAATAATTGTTTAGGGAGATGTTATGGGAACTGTTTTAGTTTTCTCCCCAGCGGGGGTAGAAAGTTCCCTATTCAAATCTTCAACTTTATCTGGTTCCATTGTTTATTTGAAGTAATTAGAATTTTTTCCTCAAAACTTTAAATCATTAAGCACCACTTTCACAGTGTTAATAATATGAGTTAACACTCCCTCGGGAGATGTTATGAGAACTGTTTAAGTTTTCTCCCTCGCGGGGGTAGAAAGTTCCCTGTTCAAATCTTCAACTTTATCCGTTTATTCGAAGTAATTCTTGAAAAATTTTCCTCAAAAGTTTAAATCATTAAGCACCACTTTCACAGTTGTTAATAATATACTCCACTGGGAATTGATATGTCACAGGTCTAATAACAGATTAAAAATCCAATAAGAATAAGGAAAATTAACACAATGGTTTGCATTAAATAGACAAAACAAGACGCGTCCAGCCTTCTTGACAGTCGAACGTGAACTGACAGTCACGGCGTGATTCTTCATTTGTAACCCAATTCGGAATTGGGGTACGAGGTAGAGATTCACATTGACACTCTCATACACACACAGTATTCATGAACTAGCCTAGCTCTCCATTGCCTTTAACTGTAGGCTTACCTGAGCGTAATATGGACTAATACATTGCAACCTCTCCCACATATGTTGGGAGCTATATACTCGTGAAAAACACATCAGAACAACTTCAACACCAGCCGACATGAAAAGAGAACATATTAAACCTCTACATCACCAACAACCCAGCCTGATCAAAACCTCTGATGCCATTCCCAGTCTATCAGATCATGACATTGTTGTCATTGATTCTGACACAGTATTGAAATGCAAAAAGGAGAAGAATACATCTCCATTGCAAAGCAAATAAAAACGCCTTAATTGAGAAAATTAGATACTTATGCGAAATGATAATACTCTTGGATGCAAGAAATGAACAAAAAAACAAAACTATCAGCCATGGATAAATACCAATCTAAGAAGAAAAATTAAAAGAAAACGCAAGCTGTTTGTTAAGACAAAGAAAACCCATAACAAATGTCAAGCAATAGGACCACTAACAGGAATTCAAAGTAACAACCCAGAGAGAAATAAGAAGGGGCACATGGACTATATTCACAACACACTAGAGCACTCGATGAAAGATAGAAACAAAAAGCGCTTCTGGAACTACCTCAAAACAAAGTAAAAAGATAGTTTAGGGGTAGTGTCGCTGAGACATGATGAAACATTGCATCAAGACAGTGTGACCTAAGCAGAAATTCTTAATAATCATTTAAATTTAAAATCTGGATAGGAAAACCACACCAGAAATGATTTATCTCAAAATAGCGTAACTAGAAACCAAAACAGATGGGAGTGCTGAAGCTACTTAAAAACATACATGAACACCCTGCAAAGCACGGGGACCAGACAACATCCCAAATCACATCCTAAAACATTATGCAACAGAAATTGCACCAACGATAATAAAAATATTTAATGTATCCCTCAAATCTGGAAAAATCCCCATTGATTGGAAACTAGCAAAAATAACACCAGTTTTCAAGAAAGGCAGTAAAATGATGCAGCAAACTACAGACCTGTATCTTTGACAAGTATCTGTTGTAAAATATTGGAATGCATACTATGCCATGCCATCACATCATGAAACACCCAGAAAACAACAACATACTTAAACCTCTACAACATAACATGGGTTCAGAAGCGGACATTCATGTAAAAGTCAATTAAATCATAACAGTGCATGGGCATATAAATAGAAACTGACCTAAATATCTTAGACTTTACCAAGGTATTTGACACAGTCCTACACAAAAAGCTCCACTAAAAATAGAACATTACAGTAACAAAGGTAATATCCACGTGTGGCTTATATCATTTCTGACGCAAAGAAAACAACAAGGTATCGTTGACAGTGCATTATAATCGTCCTATCAAGTCTTGGGAGTACCAAAAGGGACTGTTCTGGGTCCGATACTCTTCCTATCACATAAATGACCTGGTAGTAGTTAGTAGTTAGTAGTCGTTAGTAGTAGTAGTAGTAGTAGTAGTAGTAGTAGTAGTAGTAGTAGTAGTAGTAGTAGTAGTAGTAGTAGTAGTAGTAGTAGTAGTAGTAGTAGTAGTCGTCGTCGTCGTCGTCGTCGTCTGTAGTAGTAGTAGTAGTAGTAGTAGTAGTAGTAGTAGTAGTAGTAGTAGTAGTAGTAGTAGTAGTAGTAGTAGTAGTAGTAGTAGTAGTAGTAGTAGTAGTAGTAGTAGTAGTAGTAGTAGATGATGATGTAGTGGCAGACCTGCCAACCTTCCCAGGATGAAAAGTGTATTCTATAAACCTAAAAAGTGTATTTTTTAGCAAAAAAGTGTATTTTGTCCGCGTGAGTGGAAAAAAAGTGCGCACTATATACAAATTTATATAACAGCTAACACTAAACCCAAATCAAAATAAAGTCTGATCTTCATCATTCAAGTAATCTCTAGTGATTACAAAATTATCGATTTATCAAGGCTTAGAAATTGCAATATCTAAGGAAATTGCTTTCGAAACACTCAAAGAAATGACCAAAAGGCCCCAAACATGTACGTAGTATTGATGCTAGTGTCAGTGGAAGAAGTGGTGGTTGTTGTAGCGATGGTGCTCTAGTGGTGGTGGTGATGATGATGAAACTGTGGTGGCTGTGGTGGTAGAAGTGATGTGGTGGTGGCTGTGGCAGTGACAATGCTGTGATGGCGGTTGTAGAAGTGGTGATGCCATGACGGTGGTGGTAAGAGATGATGATGTGGGGATGATGCTGATGTACCAAATGAACTTGTGATGGTGATATCTGCTAGCCCAGTAAATCAGTTATGAGTAAGTTTTGAGCTCTCCCTCCCTCTCTCTCTCCCTCCCTCCCTCTCTCTCTCTCTCTCTCTCTCTCTCTCTCTCTCTCTCTCTCTCTCTCTCTCTCTCTCTCTCTCTCTCTCTCTCTCTCTCTCTCTCTCTCTCTCTCTCTCTCTCTCTCTCTCTCTCTCTCTCTTTTTTTTTTTTTTTTTTTCATTCACTCCTCCTCCTCCTCCTACTATTACTAACTACTACTACTTTTACTACTACATCCTACTAATACTATTACTTTGGTCAAATGATGGGGAATTCCTAAGTATGTAATATGCAAAGACAAGTTAAATACTTCTAAAACGGTTATGGAGAATTCATTTTGAACCAAATACTGTTCCTAAAGCCGCCCACTTTGTAATTCAAGAGTCGTACAAAATAATTAAGGAAAAAAAGATCATTATAAATTTTATAAATCAAAATAAATTTTAGTGATTATAAAGGGAAATAACCCATTTATGTTTAAGTTAATTAGCAATACAGTTTTTAATTGAAGGCTTTAAAGTCAAAGATGTTGGTTCAATTAAATTTTCACTTAGAATTTTCTACTTAATAAGTGGCAAAAGTTTAAATGTGGTCTGAGACTATTTAAAGTATAAAACAAGCTTCTTCTATGCATAATCCTATGCAAATCCTCAAAAATGTTTGAGAAAAATATTGGTGAAAACCGGCATCATATAAGCAACTGAAATGATAACTATAGTATTAAATGTGATGCATCATTCATTCAGAAACACAGTCAACAGTTGGTGTACGACGCGACACGTGTGTATCAATGTATCATCAATATCATTCACATCACATATCTTTTAAAAAATCGTATTAAATCCACGAAAATCGTATCCTCGTATTTGGGGTCCAAAAATCGTACTAAAATATGATTAATCGTACTGGTTGGCAGGTCTGTAGTGGTGGTGGTTGGAGTAGTAGTGGTAGTGATGATGATGTGGTGGTGGTGGTGGTAGTAGTAGCGGTGGTAGTGATGAAGATGTGGTGTTGGTTGTATTAGTTGTGGTAGTGATGATGTGTGGGTGGTGGTGGTTGTAGTAGTAGTGGTAGTTGTAACGACTCGGGTCAGACTTCGTTCATTCAATTTATTAATTATCAATTATATGGTAAATTTAAAACAAATACATAATACGACCATCTAGGACGGAGTAATTTCAGTAACTAACCTAACACAAAACAATCTTTTCTAAGTAACAAAAAGTGCTAATACGTTCATGCAGTCAATATTCACACTCACATGCAAAACATGCACAACACAAAATGCGTACCTCTAGAAAGAACCCTAACATAATTACACACAGCCGAACTACATTCGCACAAATCCAATATATTACAATACATGTTACATTAGTGATGATGATGTGGTGGTGGTGGCTGTAGTAGTGGTAGCAGTAGTATTAGTGGTAGTGATGATGATGATGTGGTGGTGATGGTTGTAGTAGTAGTGGTAATGATGATGATGATGATGTGGTGGTAGTGATGATGACCTGATGATGTGATGGTGGTGGTGGTGGTTGTAGTAGTAGTGGTAGTGATGATGTGGTGGTGGTGGTTGTATTAGTAGTGGTAGTGATGATGATGTAGTGGTGGGGGTTGCAGTAGTAGTAGTGGCATTGATGATGATGTAGTGGTGGTGGTTGTAGTAGTTGTGGTAGTGATGATATGGTGATGGTAGTTGAAGTAGTTGTGGCAGTGAAGATGATGTGGTGGTTGGAAGGGAGGGGGGGGGTACCCTTGGAACAAACTGACCTCACCAGAATTTGACAGAAGTTGCCCTTAACCCGGAATTTTTTTTTCCAGACCGAAGTTTTTTCCGGTGGAACCAGAGTTTTAGCATCACTGTACAGGTCTAGTCTGCCATACGATTTTTAATTCAATCATATTGCTCAGTCTGTGGTGGACTAAGATCAATATTTACAACTAGTTTGTGTTTACCATATAAGTGTAATATGTTGCAATAGTAGACTGGAAACTCAACTTAGGTTAATTCCAACTTCGGTTAATCGCAACATTTTCGCTGATCCCAAGGTGTTGCGATTATCCGGAGTGGAGTGTAGTAGTAGCTGAGGACCGGTCCCACGGTTCCTTGACTGAGAACCGGGGACTGGTTCCAAGGTGGAAAACCGTTATCAGTTTTCACTTCTTATAACCTTTCTACAGTCCCAGCAGTTTAACACTTCTAACTCCCTTCTACGGCCACAGCAGTTCTTTGCCTCTGTCGTATAAGTTCTCTTCCCCCAATCACCACTCCTCCCACTTAATTAGTCGCACCCACCCCCTTTTGCTATATAAACTAAAATAGACTACGATCTCTCTCCTCGCCTTGCCATCTCGTGTGTGGGGTGGGGGAAGTAGGAGTCGCGTGACATTAGAAATTAGAAGAAAAAAAAGTCACACTAACTTGATCACGAGAAAATTCTATGCAAATCCACAAAAGACTGTTTCATGTAAAATGAAAGACAAACTTATTGTCTACATATATAATATTCAATGGTATAGATCGACCTGTCATACACAAATATTATCTCTCACACATCCATTACATGCATCAAAGACAACATTGATAATTACATGAAGACATACAGACTTTATTATAAGAATACACAAATATCAAAGCAGCATATTTTGGGGAATCACAGCCATAAAACAATATCAGGTTGGACTAGGATAAATGGGGGAATAGGGTGGGGAGTTAATTCATTCCACTATTCATAAACTCGAGAAGAGGACAGCTGGCATGCAACTTGAGGAAAGGAAAATGAAAAGTATTCTGGAATCCCATCCTCTCCAAGTCTCTCATGTTTACAAATTACATAACATTATGCTATACATAAACGTTGGTGCAAGTTCATCATTGGTACCTTTTCAACACTACAAGGTATAAAGCAAGATTGTTATAAGACTTCGTGCTAGTGGTCATTGGGGAGAATTATTATTGTACTACGACGATCATCTATCATTCCCTATATGCAATCGTGCAGGATGTATTTTTGACACTCAGATAATGGTTACCATTCCCAATGACCAAGTCTGAGAGGACTAATCTCATAAGGACTCAACACAGAATTGGATCATCCTTAGCATCTTTCTGGACAACACAAACTAATTGACATTTGTGACACTGTAACATGTATATCTCACATCACATTTAGAATCAAAGCCAGGGTACTCTTATTAGAGCAAGTGTACTAAATATAAATAATACGCTACCAACCCCCCCCCCCCCCCCTCCCATTTTTTTTCTTTCAAACGACAATCATAACTTGAGACAAGACATAGAATTATTTTTCACATTTTGTAAAAAAAAAAAATACCTCTTTCTTGTGTTTTTGATTTTCCTTCCAATTCATAGTTTTTTGTACGCAGTTCAATTAGCTGAAGCTGAAAATTAGAGAAGAATAAATCGTCATTGGGGGGCTGGGAAATGAAAAGTATGGTTTAAAAGTGAATCCACTTAGCAATGGGCACAAAGGGCCAAGCTTTCTCTAGGGGTCTGGTGCTTTTTGTTTTTGAGATTTTTGTACTTGCAACACACACATGGGTCATTTAAGTGCCTGATAAAATAAGACAACAGGGTTAGATTTTTTTTTAAAAGGGAACAAAAAGACTGTAGGTGATTGAAGAAATTAAAAAATCACTGTCTCACCTGGATCTTGCTGAAAATGAAAATACATATGTACTCATACTTATACAAAGTGACATGATCAGAACAGTGCCACTAAACAGAAATTACTCCAGCTATGAATTCCGATAAACCAATTCCGCGGATGGCCATCAAAGTGGAACCCACTACAACACATTTGGTAACTGTACTTGAATCTGTAGCATTGTAGTTTTATAGATAACAATTAGCCTTCAATGTCTAGAAAATTGCTTTTATTGTACTTAACATGCATGCCTACAGCGGTGTGACGTCATCACAGTATATGATGGTGCCGAGTTCAGAGATTCTTACAGTGGAAGATAGTATGAATATTGCTGGATGTAAAGCCTTTGGGTTGTGAGCAGTCATGGGACCATTGTATATCCTAATCTGTACAAGAATGCCATTGTTAGACCTCTCTTTAAAAAAGCAACTCTTGGTGAAAAAGAATTGAGTAATTACAGACCCTTTTCAAATCTATTTTTTATTTCTAAAATTTTGGAAAAAATTGTTTTATCTGGATTATTGCGCCATATTGATTTAAACAATTTATATGGAGCATTTCAATCAGCTTATAAAGCCCGCCACAGTACTGAAACTGCCCTTTTGAAAATATATTCAGACCTTTTGAACCATGTGTGATAAGAAAGTTTGCTAACTATGTTAGATTTGTCAGCGGCAATTGATCCCATCAATCATATGATTTTTTAAAAACAATTAGAAATCACTTTCGGCATCTGAGACAATGCTCTAGCCTGGTTTACATTGTATCTAAGTAACAGTTGTCAAAATAAATGAATGCAGTGGACAAAAGAGTGAATAATGTAGAGACATTCCCATCCGAAGCCTCTCCATTATCACTCTTTCGATAGTATTTTCAAAATAAATTAATGCTTTTCCTGAGAAACCTCTCTTCTATAAGGTGTACCCCAGGGCTCTGTATTTGGTCCTGTTCTTTTTTAATTTATACACTCAACCCTTGTCGCAAAATGTTCACAGAGCATGACATACAATTTCACTTTTATGCCAATATCCAAATGTACAATTCAGATATTTTATCAAATCTACCTAAACTTGTGACCAAAACAGAAAGGTGTATATCGACAGTGAAAGATTGGATGATTTTAAACAAACTAAAATCAAATGACAAGAAAATTGAGGTTATGCTCTGTGGAGATTTCAAAGATAATGGGCATAAAGTCTATGAATGTTGCAAAAAATGTTGGTGTACTTTTCGAGAGTGATCTGTCTATGTCTCACCAGGTTTCTAATCTTTGTAAATCCTTGAACTATCAACTAAAAAGAATACCATCTATTCGTAACTACCTAACTCTCAAAACACTTGTCACAATATCTACCAACTAGATTATTGTAATTCTCTACTTGTTAGCATAACCTATGATTGTGATAAAATTTCAAAACTTCAATTGATTTAAAACTGTGCTGCAAAATTGGCAATAAGACTTGTGCACTCACTTCCTTTACTATATGAACTTCACTGGCTTCCAGTTAAAGAATGTTTTAAATATAAAAATTGCCATGTTGTGTTTTAAATGTATAACCTTGGAAGCCCCATCTTACCTCAGAAAATGTTTAAGTACCTACAAACCTTCAAGGTCACTCTGTTCACAAATGGATACCACTAATGAATGATACTACTAAACTCTCTGTCAATAAACCACGATTGAAAACGTATGGAGAAAGATCTTTTTATAATTCAGGCTCTAAAATTTGGAACTCTCTCCCCAAAACAGTAAGAGATGCATCATATATATATAAAGTGTCGCTATTGGTTCTTGGTTGTAAATTTTTTACATTTTTGTGCATTTGCATATATTATATATATATGTATACATTATCGCCATAGATTCTCAACTTTGTGTTTATACATTTTTATGCATGCCACGTCTGTAAACGAATTTTTTTTTTGGATGAATAAAGTATATATTATATAATTATTATTATTATTAATAAGCATCATAATTTTTAAATCTAGATTAAAACATCCTTTATTTTATGAGAGATATCATGCATATTGTCTTTTATTGTATTGTATTTAATATCTAGGTTTTATTTGCATGTGTCAATTGATAGTATGTGTATGTGTATTAGATTATTGTTACAAATATTTGATTTTATGTCATTATTGGTAAAGCACATAAAGCATGACATCATCATGATTATGCACCACAGAAATGCTATTTATTATCATTAGCATTGTGGCGCATTTCAAAAAAAAAAAAGCTTCACATTGCAGATATGAAGGAGATTTTACACATTAGACAGGCTGCAATGACCCCCCCCCCCCCCCCCCCCCCCCCGAGATATTCATGAATGGAAAAGTACTCCTTTTCAACAACAACAAAAATGTCATCAAGAAAGATATATTGTTTTTGTTTATGACTTCTTGATCCCTCCAAATTGTAAAGTTGATGACTCTTGAATTTAAATTTTGAAGGTTGTGCTTCCTGCCAATGAAGAGCACTACTATCCTGCTGAATTTGCAAGAGGACAAACACAAAGTCTAGAGAAACAAGTTTTCTGAAAGAGCTTTTGCATTCAGTGACTAATTAAGCAAATTTAATCCAAACATCTCCCATGTATCACAAGAAGCATATATCATGCACAATATTTGATTTCCATCAAATCAATTCACTCTAATTATGACGCTCGTTTGACATCCATCTTAGCTCAAACTAAGAAAAGTTATCAAAGGGGTTTCCAAATTGGCACAACAGGGTATCACAATTAAAACACATGGTGTCCGGATTGGGACCAGAGACTTGGGCCCATAAATCAAGGCCAAACACATAAATAATATGTGATAATGGACAAGTATTTTATCTAAATATTTAGATAATGATGTCAACATATGTAACAGTTATTTTCACAATTGCTCTCAGAGCGCACGGCCAATAGAAGTCATTGAGCTGAGAGAGCCATTTTGGGGGTCCGAATTGGAACACCCCAAGGGAATACAGGCCTTTGAACCAAAGAAATTTTTTTTCAATGATATTCCATAGAGGTTGAAATTAGTGTAAATGTTTAGATTTTAGTTGCTATTGTGATATCACTCAAAGTTTATGCTTATAGGGAAATGGCAGGTTGATCTGAAATATTTACCAACTGAAATTTAAAACATGCATAACTTTCTTAATAAGAGGAATTTGAAAAAGTTATGAATAGGGAATTAAAAAACGATTATTTTGGTGTATGACATGAACATATCAATTCTTTAAAAGGGCTTGCGGTCCCTACCATTGAACCTGGGGAGAATTTTGTAAGTTCCTCGGGGTAGTATCTCTTTCAATTAGTATTTTCACAGTGGATCTTTTGTCAGGTATTTATTTATTCAACTTGTTAATACATAGTAGCATTTTAAAAGCTCTAGAGCAAACCTTAATAGATTAGTGAAAGTTCAAAATTTCCTAATATGAATATGACCATTGTTTTGATTCTCCGTCACCATTTTGTCATTAAAGTATTGAAAGGTAGTGCAAAGCAGTCCCGGAGTTGTTTTTTTAAATTAGGGTTAGCTCGAGGTCGGAGGATTTTTTTTTTTTTTATTAGGGTTAGTTATAGGTTTAAGTAAAGGTCCTAGGGTGTTTTCATCTGGCAATTCTCCATAACCTATTTTTCTCATCATTATGTTGTAGTATTTACTTTTCTAATATTACTATACAAAAACTTCTGAAAAGCTCCTTGTGCTAAGGGACATAAACTCAAATATTCCCTCAACTAACCCTACGAAAAAATAAAATCTAGTGCCGTTAACTAACCCTAATAGGGAAAATCAATACCCTCACACCTTCACTAAGAGTGATGATTAACCCCAATAGTAATCAGTGATGATAATGGCAATTTATCAAAAAGAAGGAAAATTTATCAGTCCATCAGTCAAACTCAAACAAAATCATAACTTAAAATATCATAGTTTCATTTATGTACATCCATTCTTAATGGAAATATAACGTACTTTAGAGTATTTAAAGTTTTAATGAATTGTCCTTTCCTTAAAACGATTTTAAAGACATACATTCAAGAGATTTAACATTAACTTTTGGTCAAAAGACCTCATAGTATTTGTTTTTACTTTTTTTATCTTTGTTACTGTAGCCTAGTGGTTATGGATCTTATAAATAAGACTTCAAGTATCTTTAATATATTAAAATTGTAAAACATTGTAAAAATAAAGGGCAAAAGAGTCAAGTAAGTTGATCACCCCTTATAATTGTAATAAATTAAGATTATCTCTCTTTAACCAGATGACGTTTATAAAGAATATGAAGATTGATAGAAGAATGGTTGAGGGATACATATGGATAAAAGAGAGAGAGAGAGAGAGAGAGAGAGAGAGAGAGAGAGAGAGAGAGAGAGAGAGAGAGAGAGAGAGAGAGAGAGAGAGAGAGAGAGAGAGAAGTAGTTTAATTGATGGGACTTTTTTCTAATTAGGGGGAAGTTACAATAATTTTCTTTTTTACGCACCCATAACCGTACTACCACGCTTGGCCTACTTACAAAGAAAATCTGGACTCATTTACCCCCTCCCTCGCCCCTGCCTTTTCGACCATCAATGACATCTGGTGCCAGTTTGCCTAGACTAACATCATAAAAATGGGAGTGTCATCAAAATGCATGCATCTGAGCACAGGTGTCACAACGCTGCGGTTATTCAGAGTCGACTTTGAATAACTGTCTACGATTATTCGAGTCGACTCTGAATAACTGTCTACGGTTATTCAGAGTCGACTCTGAATAACACTCTACAGTTATTCAGAGTCGGGGAGTCGACTTTGAATAACTGTAGACAGTTGACTCTGAATAACTGTCTACAGTTATTCAGAGTCGGGGAGTCGACTCTGAATAACTGTAGACAGTTATGAGTGATGAACTTCCAGTTACAAACCACAAGGTTTTTCTGTTTTTTCTTCTCTCCCACCTCTGTTTAAGCCTACGGGTAAAAATCGTTTTACTTTTTGACTTTTGAGTATTTTCTTGTCTCTTCGGTCATGGCAGTTTGTTTTTTTTTGCATCGCTGATTTGCATCGCGGCTGCAAAATTTGCAATTTTTTTGCAAATTTTCGAGATTTTGCAAATTTAAAACAAAATATAGTGGGGACCAGTGATGATAATAATCTGCGGATTTCTGGGATTTTAGGATTTGTTCATAAATGTTCCGTTGTTTTTGTCATGTCAAACATTTTCTGCTCAGTTTTAGTTCAGGGGAAAAAAACCCAATAATATGCCTTCTATCATTTTTTGACACCTCTATTCAGTTGCATGAATTTTGGTGACACTCATTTATTTATGACGTTAGTCTAGACACGCTGGCGCCAAATGTCAAAAGTAGCACAAGACACATGGTGGCCATGAATGAGAAGATGATCGTGGTGTAAATATTTGTGTACTTTTTAGCTGTAGCATGATAGTACATTCATTTGGCGATTTTATAAGTTTTATAAGCGTGTCTTTTTTTTTCTTCCTTTTTATTTTTTGTTTTGGTTTTGTTTGATTGTTCTGAATTTGTTAATAGAATTCATTACAACTGTGTCTAATTATAAATCAATTTTTTAAAAAATTAAAAATCAATTCATTAACTCTCTCTCTCTCTCTCTCTCTCTCTCTCTATATATATATATATATATATATATATATATATATATATATATATATATATATATATATATATATATATTATATATATATATATACTCTCTCTCTCAGCCACACTTCTATCTCCATATTATGTTTATAGATATCATTTGGTAATAGAGAGATAATAAGTTAGGCTGATCGATTTAAGAAATGATTGTTTATAGGCTAATTTAAATTTGTTTTGTTGATGGAATATGTTTTGCAATTGATTAAAGTTCTTATTTATAAGCGACTGAAGTTGAAAAATTGCCAAGTTTTAAGAATTTGGCACTAAAATTGCCAAAGTCACAAAGTAACTGTAGTAAACTGGTATCAAATTGAAAGAAACTCATCTTGCGAGTATTCAATTCGATAGGCTACTCGGCTCTAAATATCTGTACACATGGTTATCCAGGATAACTCTGAATAACCATCTACAGTTATCCAGAGCCGACTCTGAATAACTGCCTACAGTTATCCAGAGTCGACTCTGAATAACCACTTCGTGTCAAAATATGACACAAGACATGATGATGATTTTTTCACGGATCCAACACTTGACCTGAGCTTTTATTAGAGAGAAATGTTTGACAGGAAAAAATCAGCGGAAAATTCCTGAGAAAATCACAAAATCCCAGAATTCCCCGGATCCACAGAAGATTACCATCACTGAGTAATAGAAAAAGAATACTCCGACCTTGAGCTAACCCTACTAATAGAAAAGAAAACCTTGGACTGCTTTCAATACTTCGCAAATAAAATGGCAGAGGAAAACCAAAACAATGGTCGGATTGGAAAGTTTAAACTTTCACTAATCTATCAAAGTTTGTTCTAGAGTTTATAAATATACTGACAAGTTGAACAAATAAACGCATGACAAAAGATCCACAGTGAAAATCCAAATTTAAAGAAATGCTGGCACGGGCTGTCATTATCCCCAGACGCCTGTCTGGGGATAATGAAAATTGGTTATCCCCAGACACCTGTCTGGGGATAACGAAAAGGCTGGGCTGTCATTATCCCCAGACACCTGTTTTTTTTTAACTCTCTTCTCTCTCTCTCTCTCTCTCTCTCTCTCTCTCTCTCTCTCTCTCTCTCTCTCTCTGTCTCTCTCTCTTAGTTCCTTTCTAGTTTCTAGAAAATTGTCATATTCGTCCCCACTCGGATATCAAAAAGTGTCCTAAAAGAATAAAATAATTAAAAAGCAAACAAACAGAAATATTCAGAGAGCGACCAAATGGTCAGATCGAGGAGGAAAAAAACAAACAATAATTTAAAAAAACAAAAAACAAATTTAAGTAAATCATGCTCATAAACGGAACAAAAGGTCAAACAAAAAGGAGAAAAGAATAGACTCGCACCAAAAAAAAAAAAAGAAATAAAAGAAGACGGAATTTTTTTTTTAAAAAAGTGGCGGAACCAGGATTCGAACCCACAACGTCGATTCTGGTAAAACTTCCAGGCGACTAAACCATTCGGCCATGACACCCACTTCGAGGTCGACGCATATTGTGTATATATGTAGTAACAACTGATTTAATGTTGGTTAATTTTTTATGTTTTTATATATATTTTATTAACTTTCCTTATTTCTATGTGCATTTTGGAAACATTCCATATTCTGGAATGTGGATAATTGTTTAAAAGAGTGGAGTTTCAAATATATGTCTGGGGATAACGAATTTTGGTTATCCCCACAGCGAGCTTTTGGAAGGCCTCCCCCACTTCTAGTTACATATCTAGAAGTAGTAGGCAGTTTAGTGAGCATCAGCTGTAGGAGTCAAATTGTCACCCAACTCGCCCATAAGAAAGTTGTGACTGAAAATTGCCTTTCGCGTTTAGGGGGGTTTAATTAAAGGTGCATAACTATAACTTCGTTATAAAGAGGAATATCGCAGATATTTTGATATCATTTTTTCGTTTCTATTTCCTTATAAATGGTGTCAAGTAATGAAAAAGGAAGTGTCAATTGCCAAGGAGTGAGTCCTTGGTAGTTGACGGTTCATCAATTGCCAAGGAGTCAAATTGGAACTCTTCAGCCGCATTTGGTGATTTCAGTCGGGCCTCAATCAGCTGCATGTGGTGATTTCAGTCAAGCCTCGATTTGCGCGCATACGAATCTCGAACCCCGTCACTTTCTTTTCTTCCATTCGCCATTCACTCATTCCTTGTCAATCGTTGTGGAAAGGATCAAGTCCACACTTGTTGGCATTTGCTTTGAATTGTTATGTCTTTTCACGAATTCCAAGATGATTTAAAATAATATCAAACAAAAATTACTGTTGATTTCGGATTCAGCGGGGGGAAAAAAAACACAGAAGGACGAGGTGGCAAATCCCTACTGCCAAGATTAAAAAATAAAAATAAGATTTCCTTTATTTTAAAGGAAATATACTGCACATCGTCTTAATATGGAATAATTAACGTAAAACATTTGTGCAACAAGATCAATCCGTGGCAAATCCCTGCCAAGATGTCCTAGATTAAAAAAGAAAAATAAGAATTCCTTTATTTTAAAGGAAATATACTGCACATCGTCTTAATACGGAATAATTAACGTAAAACATGTGTGCAACAAGATCAATCCGTGGCATTAATAGTAAATAGTTGATGATCTACCAACTGGCAAGGTCCGTAACAAAAAGAGGAAATATGAGAGAGAGAGAGAGAGAGAGAGGGGGGGGGGGGAATGACAGAGAAATACATACACAGAGGAAAAAATGGCAGAGAGGAAAAAGAGAAAATGACAGAGAGAGAGAGTGTGTGTGTGTAATAGAGGAAAAAAAAAAGAGAAAACGACACACAGAGAGAAAGAAGAGTAAAAGAGAGTATTAATTAATATTAATATTAATACATAACATCACTCTGTGGCAATGCATCACTTCGTGACACTAAAGGTACTCCGTGGCAGTTAAAAGTACACATGCGTAGTTGATGAACTGACACGGTCCTTGGCAATTGACGATTTGACAATTGTCAAGGTCCTTGGCAATTGACGCTACCAATGAAAAATCCATCAAGTTATAGGAAGTTAATAGCGAGAAGGTGCCACTACCTCTATTCTCCCAGGATGAGAGGTCGAATGTTTTTCTTTTCTCACCCAGGATGAGAGCTCGACTGTTTTTCTATTCTCACCCATCACCCAGTCCAGGATGAGAATTCACATCCTAGAGGTAGCCTTGCCTTTTGTTAAGGGATTTTGTTAAACTCCCTACTGAAGTCAGGTCTACCTCTAGAGGGAAAAAAATAGAAGTAGTAGAGGGAGGAAGTAGAGTAAGTGGTAACAACAGGGGTAGCAGGCAGAAGTAGTAGTATGTTAGTAGTAATGACACCTGCATTCGATGAAACTCTGTATCAGAGAGAGCGGCAGCCATCTTGTTTATTTACGATTTCCCCTTTCCCAAAAATTCTAAATGGAACTGTGTATTCCCTACAAGAGAGTACCGAATACACACTTGTATTTTCCACACACCAGTGTACCAAATACACACATGTATATTCCCTACATTAGAAGAGATTAGGTCTCAGAGCTAGACGGATTAACCAAGAAGGCAAGGTGACCGGATATTTTGGCACGTTTAAGTGCAAACCAGGGTGTGGCGAGTTAGGGGTTCACGCCATAGAGAAAACAGGACAAGAGACGACAACAGGTAGGAAAACGTCTTCAAAAGTGGCTAGTGAGAGGTCGAGCTCCGCCATTTTCTTTATTATGAAACCAGGGACGCTGTGCGATTTAATCTCTATATGAATGTCTTTGACTGAGCTCGATTAACCTTGATTTGTGGACGGAAAATAGAAATAAAGGCCAGGTTTATAATGATAAACCAAATTAGACATATTTTACTACACTTTTACTTGTACATTTTAGACTTGGCTCCAATGATCGGGTTTATATTAATAACTTTAAAAAGTACTATGAATAATTTATAACTCCCTTATATGTGGGGCGATTTTGTCATTCGTGGTATCAATTTTATTGTAATAAAGAGATAGGAACTTGAGAGTTATTTTTTCTAACGCTTAATTATTACTTTGTAATTTTATCACTAAGAAAAGTAGTTGGTAAATAAATTTGGTACACCTCTTTGATCTACCGCCACCGTCCATTCTTGTAGAATTGTGAATCTCATCGTTGATGTATTACGCTATTGTTACGCAAGGAATATAACACCTTTTTGAGTAGGCCTAAAAGCTAAAATCTAAAAGTAAAAAATATAATTCTGAGAAATTTGAAAGTCACATTGTTGAAATCAGCTTGAAAAAAGAAGAACATTGTTCCTTATTTCAGAAAAATCGGTTGAAAACCAACTATTTTACGAATAAATTTGATTTTAAAAATTGCTTTTGTTTATTTTAGCTTTTTTAGCAACTTTTTTATTTATCGGCCGATTTTCTTGATTTTTATATCATTCTTTACATCTCAATGAGACGAGATCAGTGATATACTTTGTTTGTTTCAAATGTAACTAGAACATAATTTGGCTTTTTTACCTATTAACCGTGCCAGGATAATATATTCAGCAACGTGGTGATTGTGACGCAACTATGCCATGAGCGTCTTCCAGTATTTCAACGATGGTTCAGTTCATGGTTGACGGCTGTTTAGCCATGAGTGACCGTAGAAAACGAAAAGGCGACTGCAGACATCAAAGGGTAGGCTTATATCATCTAAGGATGTCTACATGATTGACATGGCCATATAGTATAGGGAACTCATTATCTACTCCCCCGTAAAGAATCTGAACACGAGAGGTCGAGCGCCGCCATTTTCTTTTTTTTATGCAACCAGGGACGATTAGCCACTAAAAAGTGGCTGTTGCCTGGCCTGCTCCTAGTAGTCTGTGGTTCACGCCCCTTAATAGGCATTTTCATATGGTACTGTGTTTTCAGTCCACCGGAAATAAAAATAGGGAACTGTGTTTTCAGTCCACCAGTGGACTGAAAACACAGCTGTGTATTCAGTCCACCGGAAATAAAAATATTTTAAAAGGACCAATTATCGCCTATACTTGATTGTCGGCAATTTGGCCACTTAATAACACCATTTACAGCGTTTTATTCACTCGCGGAAAGTCTTGATTGAGAGTTGTTCGAAATCGGGAGCCTGAAATAGATCTCAAGTCTCAATTATTGACAAATATTCTTACCATGATTGCCAGATAGCCATTGGCCTGGCCAATGTGGCCAAAATTGGCCATACAGAGAATAATGCTTCTATAAGTAATTTAAACTTAACATTTATATCTATTTTTAATGTTTCCTAGTCCGTTAGAATTTTTATGATTATCAAAACCGATGAGTTTTCCCAGGAGATCACAGGAGATCAGAGTTTTAGTATTGTTTGCCCATGTAAGGTTCTATTTGGTCACTTTTCATATCGATCACTGGCCTCGATCACGCCTGTGTACTCCCTTGGCAAAAAATTCTTAATTTTCAAGTTCACGTTGACGCCATTCCTGGTGACTCGAGAAGTTTGATCGACTTTTAATTTTTTTTTTTTTTTTTAATTTATTTACTTTTACTCACTTTTAATATTATTATTTTAATTTAGAACACAGTGAGACGTCAAAATGTATTGCCTTGTGTATTTCTTGTAGACGTCACAATATGAATCCGGAGAAAACGAAACAAAAACGAACAACAACAAAAAAAAAAATAAAAAAATAAAACCACCAAAAATAAAATTATGAAAAAGAAAAAGAGAGAACAACTTTATAGTTATAGGGCCTTGAATATGCTTCCGGGAGTGTCAGAGAGAGAAGGGGGTGGGGGTGGGAGAGATTAGAGATAGAGTATAGATAGATAGATAGATAGATAGATAGATAGATAGATAGATAGATAGATAGATAGATAGATAGATAGATAGATAGATAGATAGATAGATAGACAGACAGATAGAGAGAGAGGGGGGGGGGGTAATGACTGCTATGTAGCTACTTGTACTCAATTTTTATTTTTTATGTTGGTTCCTATCCTTATTTATAAGGTTATAGCTTGGGACACTTTTAGTAGACAATATCGATGACTCGACATTCTTTTAAGGACTCTTTTGTTTTTTAAAGGTTTGATGGCACTTATAAAACATTAAGGTTATTTTGGGGCTAGTAGAAAGGAAAAAAAATGGGATACCAGTAAAAAAGATTATAGTTTTACAACTGGGTGGGGTTCCCTACCTCCACAGTGGGCAGGGAGGTACTTACCGTGTCTTCTATCCCCGTATATCTGTTTTCCAACTTGCTTTCTGTCTTTGTCTTGGCGTGAGATTGCTCGATTTTGTCCCGACCCTGGCCGGAGTCCTTGACTGGGAGGGAAACAGTCAAATACATAGTTATTGTTTTGGGAGATGATATTTTATTCCTTGTAAATCATCTCTCTGTTATCTGTTATTTTTAATGTATAATGCAAGCATTTGAGTGTATTCCTCTTTGTTGGATTTTGTGCTTGTGTCTGGATGAGACTTATAGGTGATCTCAAACTAAGTGCATTGGTGGTATGCTCTTGGAATCTACATCTGATCCCTATTTGTTCCCAGTTCCCTTATGTCTTACTTTTTCTTGGATGCTTTAATTGTAATTCTAGAACTTTTTACTATCCCATTTTTTTCCTTTTTATTGGCGCTGATATGACCTTAATGTGTTGCAAGCGCCGTAAAACCCTTAAAAACAAACAAACATAGTTTTACAAGACATGATAGACGATGAACAATAGACCAGCCCTACAATTCAAAGGACAAGGAATGATTTTGAAAGAAAAGGATCTTGGAAGAAGACAAAGTCAAGACTGCCCGGGGGGCGAGTTTGTTTTTGTTTTTGTTTTTTTGCACCCGTTTGGGCCATTTTGTGACGTCATCTGAGAATAAGCCTCTTCGCCAACTAGCCTGCACTATTTTTAGCATCGCCACAATAGGAAAGCCGTGACAGAGGTCGGACAAGGCCATAGAACAGCGCGCGCGTTGTTCAAGGGTTCAAAGGGGTGTGCAGTTGGCTAGCCTACACCACACACTACATAATGTACGCCTATCGTATTTTTGATTGTTAAGAAGAAGAAGAATGAGAAGAAGATAACATACTTTTAAAAAATGTTTGATATAATACTATAGATAGTTCGAAAATGACGTCACTCAGGTCTTTGTTATTGTTTTTTGCCATCCACGTTTATGAGTAATGCTCACTGAATTGTTTTAACCCGACTATAGATAGTTCGAAGATGACGTCACTCAGGCCTTTGTTATTGTTTTTTGCCATCCGCGTTTATGAGTTCACTGAACTGTATTAACCTGACTATAAACTTCATGGATACACACAGTTTTGTGTGTTGGTCCGTTATACTTCCGGATGGCAATGTTATGAGCTTCTTAGCCAAGCGCATACTATCTATAAACGTTCATGGATACACACAGTTTTGTGTGTTGGTCCGTTATACTTCCGGATGGCAATGTTATGAGCTTCTTAGCCAAGCGCATACTATCTATAATACTGTAGTTGAAGTTTGAAATTTTAGTTAGCAATAGAAATTAGACCACACTATTGGTCAGATTCAGCGTGGGTTACGCAACTGGATGCGTGGGTTGACGGAGGCAGGAAGCAATAACAAACCCACATGGTTGCCATTACCTCCACCATCATTCTCGCTCACGGTTTGTGGAAAGCACTTCATTACAGGCACGTAATAGTGAATCTAGTTTTTGTTTTGAACATTTCTATTATTATTCTTTGTAAATTGACCCATATTAAAAGAAACATACAAACAAAAAAGGCATGACCAGTCACTAACAATGCCGTGTAGTGTGTAGACAGTAACACAGTACGGTGAACATGACTGACACTGACATTGGGGTCGGAATGTCGGAACCCATGAGTCGTTCGCAACTCTGCCTCACGTATTCATTTAATCAGTCAATTTAATTTTTATTAAGCTTGCGTAAAACATACAAACAAAAAAGACATGACCAGTCACTAACAATGCAGTGTAGTGTGTAGACAGTAACACGGTACGGTGAACATGAATGACACTGGGATCGGAATGTCGGAACCCAGTAGTCGTTCGCAACTCAGCCTCGCGTACTCACTTAATCAGTCAATTTAATTTTCATTTAGCTTGCCTATTCTTCAAGTTTATGTTATATTCACCTTTTCTATTTAAAAAGGGTAATCCAAACAGACCATAAACGATTTTAAAATAAGCCGACTTCAACTTCCATCACACACGAACTTATTTTGGGTGTTTTTTTTTTAACCAAACCGTTTGACTCAAATTAAAGCTTCGGCATTGGATAAGGAGCGAGGTCCCTGTTGCCATCTTGCTTAGTTTATACAGAGACTGGGTTGCCACCTTGGCTGTTCTTGATAAATAGTAAAATAGTACAACCTTGTGCAATATGAGAGAGAGAGAGAGAGAAATTTTGAACAAAAAACGAATCTCTCTCTCATCCTCTCTCTCTCTCTCTCTCTCTCTCCTCTCTCTCTCTCTCTCTCTCTCTCTCTCTCTCTCTCTCTTCTCTCTCTCTCTCTCTCTCTCTCTCTCTCTCTCTCTCTCTCTCTTCCTATTTCATCTGTCACACTGTTTGACAATCTTCATCACCTGGCTCACTTGTACTTGTAATATCGGGTGTGAGGTAAAATTTTGAACAATTATTATTATTTATAAAATGCAGAATCTTTTCAAATAAACGGATAAAATAGAGATTAATTCTAATCGAACAGTGGAACACAAAGGCAGAATTTGCGAACAATCTAACACATAAGTGTCGTGGTCTTATTTATAAAATGCAGAAACTTTGCAAATAAACGGATAGACTAGATGTTATTTCGATTCGAAAAGTGGAACACAATAGGAAAATTTGCGAATACCCAGTCCAGACATAAGCGTTATGGTCTTATTTATAAAGTGCAGAATCTTTGCAAATAAACGGATAAAATAGAGATTAATTCGATTCGAAAAGTGGAACACATAAGCAGAATTTGCGAATGCCCGGTCCAGACATAAGCGTTATGGTCTTATTTATAAAGTGCAGAAACTTTGCAAATAAACGGATAGACTAGATGTTATTTCGATTCGAAAAGTGGAACACAATAGGAAAATTGGCGAATACCCAGTCCAGACATAAGCGTTATGGTCTTATTTATAAAGTGCAGAATCTTTTCAAATAAACGGATAAAATAGAGATTAATTCTAATCGAACAGTGGAACACAAAGGCAGAATTTGCGAACAATCTAACACATAAGTGTCGTGGTCTTATTTATAAAATGCAGAAACTTTGCAAATCAACGGATAAAATAGAGATTAATTCGATTCGAAAAGTGGAACACATAAGCAGAATTTGCGAATGCCCGGTCCAGACATAAGCTTTATGGTCTTATTTATAAAGTGCAGAAACTTTGCAAATAAACGGATAGACTAGATGTTATTTCGATTCGAAAAGTGGAACACAATAGGAAAATTTGCGAATGCCCGGTCCAGACATAAGCGTTATGGTCTTATTTATAAAGTGCAGAAACTTTGCAAATAAACGGATAGACTAGATGTTATTTCGATTCGAAAAGTGGAACACAATAGGAAAATTGGCGAATACCCAGTCCAGACATAAGCGTTATGGTCTTATTTATAAAGTGCAGAATCTTTTCAAATAAACGGATAAAATAGAGATTAATTCTAATCGAACAGTGGAACACAAAGGCAGAATTTGCGAACAATCTAACACATAAGTGTAGTGGTCTTATTTATAAAATGCAGAAACTTTGCAAATAAACGGATAAAATAGAGATTAATTCGATTCGAAAAGTGGAACACATAAGCAGAATTTGCGAATGCCCGGTCCAGACATAAGCGTTATGGTCTTATTTATAAAGTGCAGAAACTTTGCAAATAAACGGATAGACTAGATGTTATTTCGATTCGAAAAGTGGAACACAATAGGAAAATTTGCGAATACCCAGTCCAGACATAAGCGTTATGGTCTTATTTATAAAGTGCAGAAACTTTGCAAATAAACGGATAAAATAGAGATTAATTCGATTCGAAAAGTGGAACACATAAGCAGAATTTGCGAATGCCCGGTCCAGACATAAGCGTTATGGTCTTATTTATAAAGTGCAGAAACTTTGCAAATAAATGGATAGACTAGATGTTATTTCGATTCGAAAAGTGGAACACAATAGGAAAATTTGCGAATACCCAGTCCAGACATAAGCGTTATGGTCTTATTTATAAAGTGCAGAAACTTTGCAAATAGACGGATAAAATAGAGATTAATTCGATTCGAAAAGTGGAACACATAAGCAGAATTTGCGAATGCCCGGTCCAGACATAAGCGTTATGGTCTTATTTATAAAGTGCAGAAACTTTGCAAATAAACGGATAGACTAGATGTTATTTCGATTCGAAAAGTGGAACACAATAGGAAAATTTGCGAATACCCAGTCCAGACATAAGCGTTATGGTCTTATTTATAAAGTGCAGAAACTTTGCAAATAAACGGATAAGATAGAGATTAATTCGATTCGAAAGTGGAATGCAAATGCAGAAGTTGTGAATACCCGGTCCAGACATAAGCGTTATGGTCTTATTTATAAAGTGCAGAAACTTTGCAAATAAACGGATAAGATAGAGATTAATTCGATTCGAAAGTGGAATGCAAATGCAGAAGTTGTGAATACCCGGTCCAGGCATAAGCGTCATGGTCTTATTTATAAAGTGCAGAAACTTTGCAAATAAACGGATAAAATAGAGATTAATTCGATTCGAAAAGTGGAACACATAAGCAGAATTTGCGAATGCCCGGTCCAGACATAAGCGTTATGGTCTTATTTATAAAGTGCAGAAACTTTGCAAATAAACGGATAGACTAGATGTTATTTCGATTCGAAAAGTGGAACACAATAGGAAAATTTGCGAATAGATAACTTGATCTGTGAAATTTTTTATAATTAGCTGTTTTTATTCTCCATCATTTAGATTATGTGATTAAGTTTATAATTGAAATACAAACTTTTTCTCACTTATCAATGTTTTGCAATAAAGGAGAGTGTGAGTGAACCTGTGCAAAGAAAATTATTTGATAGAGTGATATTTATCATGCTTTTCAGTTTGTAGTTGAATTCTAGAATGGATTCTTTATAGTTCTCATTGATTGTATGTCAGTATGTCAGTCTTTAGGACACCGATTACCCTAATGCGGTCACAATTTACAATGTGACGGCCACAAGCCCGTTAAACGCAGAGTGGGGTATTGTTGTTTGCAAGTAATGCTATAGTTTTAATAGGATATCTGTCTCCTATTAAAATACATTCCTGTGTTGGATTTTGGATTAAATTCATGTCTTCTTCGGATTATGGGATATTTAATTTTCATGGATTGTGATTGTGATTTTCAAGACTTTTAATGTAAGTAAATGCCCAAATAGATATCTTTATTCATTTATTCTTTATTTTTATTTTTTTAGTTTTGTTTTGTTTTGTTTTGAAGCATTTATTATAAGAAATAATGTATTGACTTATACACCAAAGACTGCCTTCAAACTGCTTAATTATATTTATTATTATTATTATTATTATTATTATTATTATTATTATTATTATTATTATTATTATTATTATTATTATTATTTAATATTAATAATAATATAATAATAATAATAATAATAATAATAATAATAATAATAATAATAATAATAATAATAATATAATATAATAATAATAATAATAATAATAATAATAATAATAATAATGAGTGCAATAATAATAATAATAATAATAATGAGTGCATTGAGTGAAATCCCAATCACGGTTGCCCAAATAAAACTGGCGCTAGAATCCCGACTACCTGTCTAAACGAATGTTGTTTGTACGATACATACTAACTACACGTTCAATATCGGGGGCAGAAAATATGCGTTTGGTTTTATGAAATTAAAACAGTAGTCCCACATTGTTCTTTGATGTTATATGTGGTTGCATTTGCTTTGAAACTTACACATTATATTGTGTTACATTGTTTACAAAATATTTCTGGTACTCGTATGCATGTGTAGTCAACGGTCAATCGTGTTCTTTATTATTTTATTATTAATTTTGGCTTGGCATCTTACATATGTGAATTTGACAGGTTGTTATGGATGGTAATTACTCGTATAACATTAAGTGATTTTTAAACATTTTTACGGCGTTTTAAATGTCTTTCTTGCATTCATTGCCGAGCACCTCCACTTTTCTGTTACTATTTTAACGATCAGCTGATTTTCTCTTGCCTCCCCTTTAATTTCGCGGACTTTTTTCAGAACGAGGCGTGGGAGTGGCTAATTGTTGTCTGGAGATGTGTCTACAGTGGTAGCGAGTGTGGATAGATGCAGAAAAAGTACGTTACACAAATCAAATGCATTGCAGGGTCTATCTCTGTAGGTCTATTACTATATTTAGGTGATAAATTATTGCACAACTGTGATTGGTAAATTTATAACTGCTGCAAAAATACAACAACAACAATTTATTTTTTTTTAAACGTAGTGTTTTTAATGCACCTCCGTTGACAGTGTATCTTTTATGCACCTCCGTCACGATGCGCATTCCACCCAATTTCATCAGCGATATTGTGTTTCTGTATTCGGACATGGCAAAAGTTATATTGTGACATATGTAGGATGTCTTTGTTAATAAATTTATACAAAAATAATAATAAACTAAAAAATCGAAATATAGAACAAGAAAATAGAAGTTGCATTGAAGGTAAAATAATGTCTTAGAAAGATCGTATTAAATGTGATGGACAGTAAGGTGGCTCCGTAGCGCAGTGGACAAGCTGTCAGACTTTTTAACCTTGAAAGTACTGGGTTCGATTCCCATTGTAAACATATATTTTTAAAAACGTTTACTTTATTGAGAAAGACATCTTTCTTTTTTTTTTTTTCAAAAAAATCGTGTTTAAAAAAAAATAGTTTTCTAAAATTCTTTATTTATTTAAGGTCAGTATTTGTGTGCCATGTCTCTTTTTACCTTTGATTTTTTAAATTATTGTGAATATTCTTTAATTTATTATCATTGTATAAACGTACATCGGTAATCACTAAGCAGCGTGCTAAACTACAATCTAAAATTATTTAAACCTCATGGTCGTATGCAGTAACATTTTCATTAATTAACCATCACCGCCAACGGAGGTGCATAAAAACGGTGCTTGTATAGTAGTAGTAGTAGTAGTAGTAGTAGTAGTAGTAGTAGTAGTAGTAGTAGTAGTAGGAGGAGGAGAGGAGGAGGAGTAGTAGTAGTAGTATGTAGTAGTAGTAGTATAGTAGTTAGTAGTAGTAGTAGTAGTAGTAGTAGTAGTAGTAGTAGTAGTAGTAGTAGTAGTAGTAGTAGTAGAGTAGTAGTGAAGTAGTAGTAGTAGTAGTAGTATAGTAGTAGTAGTAGTAGTAGTATAGTAGTAGTAGTAGTAGTAGTATAGTAGCAGTAGCTGTAGTGGCAGTTGTTGCAAGTGGAGGTTAGTGGTGGTCAATCCTAGTGTTGAGTCCGCGTGGAGTCAGCGTTCCCAACGACTTGATCAGGTGAGTTTCCCTACGGTTCATATAAACCGCTTACGTGTCAAAACGACACGTAAAAATAGTACTGTCACGTGATTATTTTTCTCCACGAATCAGCGTGAAACGGTAGACATGGAGGAACCTCCCTGACCCATTTTTAAACCTGCCTGTTCCCAAACTGGTGCAAAAAAAAAAAAAAAAACTCGCGCCCGGGGGGGGGGGGGGGGGGGGGGGGGGGGAGAGAGAGAGGGGAAGGCCTCGAAGGACAGCCGTACTCGAGGCCAGTGATCGATGTGAAAAGTGACCAAATAGAACCTTACTTGGGCAAGCAATACTAAAACTCTGATCTCCTAGTAAAATGCATCAGTTTTGATAATCACAAAAAATTCTAAATGACTAGGAAAAATTTAAAATAGATATAAATGTTAATGTTAAATTAATTGTAGAAACATTATTCTCTGTGTGGCAATTTTGGCCAAATTGGCCAGGCCAATGGCTATCTTGCAGCCACGATAAGAATCTCGTCAATGTTTGATAAATCGGTTTCGAGAATTGAGATCTATTTCAGGCACCCGGTTTCGAACAACTCTCAATCAAGATTTTCCGAGAGTAAATAAAACACTGTAAATTATATTATTCAGCCGTTGAATTGCTATAAATTTATACCTGTCAATTTCTGATGATCCCTATAATAGGCTCAGTATCAAAGTTGTCACTATCGATTAAGGTAAGTATAGCCTAGACGATAATTGGTCCTTTTTAAATATTTTTATTTCCGGTGGACTGAATAAACAGCTGTGTTTTCAGTCCACTGGTCCACTGAAAACACAGTTCCATTTTAAAAGGACCAAATGTCGTCTTAATGACGAAAATTTATGCCTGAAATAGATCTCAATTCTCGAAACCGATTTATCAAACTTGACGAGATTCTTAACGTGACTTTTAATATTTTTTTTATTTATTTACTTTTACTCATTTTTAAGATTACTATTTTAATAAGAACACAATAAATGACAAGGAAACCAAAATTCTATTGTGGTGGTGTAAAAGAAAATGTGACAAGATGTTTGGTCCATTTTTTATTGGCGTAAAGAAACTAAATTGTGCCTTTAAACTGTACTTACGGATGCAGATGGCGTGTGTGCATCATGAGTCAGATTTGCTTCAACAACTTCAAGGAACCAAACACGGGCACTACTCCTACGGCAACATAATCGTATTTTAGCCATGCAGCCAAGCTTGAAAGATCTGGAAAAAAAAATGACACAAATCATTGCCGTGGACTGTGCTGACTGACTGGATGGGTAATAATGGAAAAGTAATTATGCCTATGGTAATGATATGATATTCTCGGATGGCTCCGTTTTGGACGACACTTGTTTGGTGTATGAAGGAGACAGAAGAGGAAGAAAAATCACACTCCCATCCCTTCCTAAAATTTTACAAAAGAAAGAAAAAAAGAAACAAACGAACAAATACATAGGGCAGCTTTGCTCAGCGGTTCGCGCCGTTTGGCCATGACCCTAGCTCACTTTTAGGCGCTGAATTGCGGCTGATGCCTGGGTTGTACAAGTCTTCCCTTGCAATAGATTAAAAAGACACATTTCTCCTTGTGAATGAATAAAGGGAATACTACCTATTTTCTATCTATGTAAGAAAGAATTTTTAAAATTGAAAAACAACCAACAAAGCAATGAGAAAAAGCCAGAATATAATGTAAATTTGAACCGGGGGGGGGGGGGGGGGGAGAGGGGGACTACTGATGCCCTTTTCGCAACGGCACCAGAAGATCCCGTCGCCTAGGCATTCCAGGAATAGCTGATAATCCATCAAACAGGATGTCTGATGTCAACAGGAATCACCTATGTTGTCCAAGTGAGCAAATTGGGATTAATAATCTTGCCCAAGGAAAATAACGAAAGTGCCTGAAGCGGGAATCAAAGCCGGGACAATCGGGATCACAGTGCAATGCCTTAAGCATTCGGTCAATTCGTTCCCCTTGTTGTCAGATGCGAGAGTAAACTATTTAAAAATTCGATTTTCTTGTAATGAACAAAATTCCCGTTTGTTTGTAAAAAGAGGAAAAGTAGTTATTATTTCATTTATTTGTTTACAAAATCACATATCTAGATAATTTGTACCTTACCTTTGAATAGGTCTGAGACCTTTAGATTCGGATTTTCTCATTTTTCCTTGGTTACATTCGAACATAACCCGTTCATAAACTATTGTGTTGATGAAATCTGAGCACATCACCTAAGAGAAATATTATGGAATAATATCATTGTCTACATTATTTCAACAGGTACGAGATGCCTACTTACAACAGGACAACAAAATCTATCGGTGCAGTAAGCACAGATCAGAAAATTAAAATGAAGTACAAATAGACATGATCAACTAATCCGAATGAGAATGAGTAGGCTACAAATACAAATATTTAATGAACACACTTCGTTAGCGTGAAAATGTAGACTATACCAAGGAATTTAATTCTATGGACTATACATATAAATTGAGGGCCTAAATCATATTATTATGTTGTAAGGAATTGTAAACGAATTTCCTTTTTTTTTTAGATGAATAAAGTATATATTATTATTATTATTATTATTATTATTATTATTATTATTATTATATTATTATTATTATTATTATTATTATTATTATTATTATTATTATTATTATTATTATTATTGGATTCACAAAAGCCGCGTTGTTTGATATTGAGAAAGCCTACTCGCCCTTGCTTTCTTTACGGTGGGTGCTGCACTGCGGCTGACGACTCGATTATAACAGTTTTCAGGTAGAATAGATTATAACTGATTTTTTTTTTTTTTACCTTAAGCGATGATTTAAGAGAATGTTATATACTTATTTCAATATATTGATGTTTAAATGATATGGACATATCATCATGCAATCAAATATACAGAAAGACAACAGTGTGAGGGTTTCTTCAAAAACCTTGCTTGCAAACTGCCGCTCGAATTGAATAGTTATTTATTTATTTATTCATTCATCTATTAATTTATTCGTTCATTTATTTATTTAATTATTTATTCATTTTGTCACCAATGCTATCATAAATATGCCTTTTTCATCAATAGATTATAAATATTAGATTATATCATATTAAACAAATTTTAGATAATTCCCTCACCATTAGGGGAGATCTGAAATGTGACCCATCGTCTCAAAACGGTATTATGTCGGAACGAACCAGATGCTTAAAAGTCGAATTTAATGTGAAACTGGTCAAAAGTATAAATTGTTGGCATTAGCACCCCAAAATATGGTTGCCATTCTCCTCAATAACTCATATAAACTCAACCATAGAATTAAACGAATGAGAATACGTACGAAGCCTAAAAAGTGTCTACCAATGAAAGCATTCAGCGCCATTTTATTGTTGGCTGAGAATGTAGTCATTACCATTCATTCGGTCTCTATGTCAACATAACGACACAAGAAAAACAACAAACAATATCAAAATCCACAATAAAATGTTTCAGAACTGTTGCGTATATTTATGGCACAATGAAGCTGTCAAAAAATGAAGTTAGAGAATGTGTGTAATCATGTATTATAATAACCTGTAATGTGTTTTCCAACCACCACATCATCTACTACTACAACCACCACCACAATATCATCACTAACACTACTACTACAACCACCAGCCCCACATCATTATCACTACCACTACTACTACACCACCACCAGCACATCATCATCACTACCACTACTACTACAATCACCACAACCACATCGTCATCACTACCACTACTACTGCAACCACCACCACCATATCATCATCATTACCACTACTACCACAACCACCACCACCACTACTACTACAACCACCACCACATCATCACTACCTCAACTACTACAACCACCACCACAATAGCATCACTACCACTACTACCACAACCACCAGCACCACATCATTATCACTACCACTACTGCACCACCACCAGCACATAATCATCACTACCACTACTACTACAACCACCACAACCACATCGTCATCACGACCACTACTACTACAACCACAACCATATCATTACCATTACCACTACTACTACAACCACCACTACCACCATATCATTACCACTACTACTACAACCACCACTACCACCATATCATTACCATTACCACTACTACTACAACCACCACAACCACATCGTCATCACTACCACTACAACTACAACCACCACCATATCATTACCATTACCACTACTACTACAACCACCACTACCACCATATCATTACCATTACCACTACTACTACAACCACCACAACCACATCGTCATCACTACCACTACTACTGCAACCACCACTACCACCATATCATCACCATTACAACTACTACTACAACCACCACAACCACATCATCATCACTACCACTACTACTACAACCACCACCACATCATCATCACTATCACTACTACTACAACTACAACCACCACCACATTATCATCACTACCACTACTACAACCACCACCACCATATCATCATCATTGAAATATATATATATATTTTTTTTTTAATTGAGCTTTATATAGTGCAATATCTACTAAATGTGCTCAAAGCGCTTTACAAGGGGTCCCTGGTCAACATTTAACATGTAGGACGGGACATGACGCCTGTTAGGCGATATTACAATTTTTCGGACAAAGACAACTCTGTTAACGGCCAGGTACTCATTTTACACCTGAGTACGGTGAGAGAATGTGAGTAAAGAGCCATTTCCAAGGACTCAACTATGCGCCGAGCGCGAGGCTCGAACCCAGTGTCATACTACTAGACCACATAGCCGCATCATTACCACTACTACTACAAACACCACCACCACATCATCATCACGACCACTACTACTACTACAACCACCACCACCACCATATCATTACCATTACCACTACTACTACAACTACAACCACCACCACATCATCATCACTACCACTACTACTACAACTACAATCATCACCACCACCACATCATCATCACTATTACTACTACAACTACAACCACCACCAACACCACATCACCTCACTAACACCAGTACTATAATCACTACCATTAGGTTTTGGAGCTTTACTTCATTTGAAATAAGGAAACTTCGGAATTGTATTTGGCAATAATTCTAATCAGTTATCTATTTAGAACTAGATACTATACAATATGTATGCCAAATACCACCCCAATTGGATTCAATAGTCTGATGTCACGTCGCCCGGCAACGGCGGCCATCTTGGTTCTAAACAAAAAAAATCATTACTTTATATTCTTCATGCTGGCTAGAACTTTTCATATGCCTTGTGATCAGAATGTGTAAAATTCAAAACATGATCAAATTTATGGTTTTATTCCTCTGGATACGCTTTTATGCTCGCCGGAGAAATATTTCATACGGGTGTCCGCCATTGTTCCGATAGTTTAGAGCCAGTGTTACTAAGTTACCATGCGTCAGTAGGAAGGAAGTGACGTTACGACTGTTGAAGAGTATTCCCCTTTCTTGTGTGCGGGAATTCCTCTTTCGGCATTGAAATTGAGTGTGAGAGAGTCATCACTACACACATAAACAACAGAAACAATTTAAAAACATGACTATGACACGCAACCACTCACACACGATAATAATATAATAATAATATAATAATAATAATAATAATAATATAATAATAATATAATAATAATAATAATAATAATAATAATAATAAAAATAATAATAATAATAATAATAATAATAATAATAATAATAATAATAATAATAATAATAATAATAATAATAATAATAAATAATAATAATAATAATAATAATAATAATAATGATAATTAATAATAAGTGCATTGAGTGAAATCCCAATCATGGTTGCCCAAATAAAACTGGCGCTAGAATCCCGACTACCTGTCTAAACGAATGTTGTTTGTACGATACATACTAACTACACGTTCAATATCGGGGGCAGAAAATATACGTTTGGTTTTATGAAATTAAAACAGTAGTCCCACATTGTTCTTTGATGTTATTTGTGGTTGCATTTGCTTTGAAACTTACACATTATATTGTGTTACATTGTTTACAAAATATTTCTGGTACTCGTATGCATGTGTAGTCAACGGACCACCGGTCAATCGTGTTCTTTATTATTTTATTATTAATTTTGGCTTGACATCTTACATATGTGAATTTGACAGGTTGTTATGGATGGTAATTATAACATTAAGTGATTTTTAAACATTTTTACGGCGTTTTAAATGTCTTTCTTGCATTCATTGCCGAGCACCTCCACTTTTCTGTTACTATTTTAACGATCAGCTGATTTTCTCTTGCCTCCCCTTTTATTTCGCGGACTTTTTTCAGAACGAGGCGTGGGAGTGGCTAATACTATTTATCCCTTTCTCTATATAGAACAGGACAAGACAAACAATAGCTTGACTCTCGCTACACTTCGCATTGATGTTTGTCGTCTCACGAGTTCAACTCTCGTTCGACCTGTCAATATTCCTTTTTGCCTCGGATGTAATCATTAATAGAATGTTGTGTGGTTTTGACCGTGAAGAAAACCTTAAGAAGTCACATTTATACAGTAGAACATGAAAGTAACGTACTCGGAAATAGCGAGTAAAATCTAAATCCCCGTTTTTTTCCCCCTTATTTGAGTCAATAAAATTAGCATGAAAGTAGCGAGTATGAAAAAGAGGTCAACTCGGAAATAACGAGCATTTCCTGCCCCAGCCTAGGACTGCGAACGAAGTAAAGCAAAACAAGAGACAATGGCAATTTAAATATTTTTGGCCTAGCCTCTTTTCTTTTCTTATTTTTCGTTACGAGTAATATTACATAGTAGCCTAGTCTGTAGTAGTACATAATAGGCGAAACAAATTTGGGTGGGGGTTGGGTTTGTGTCAGTGACTTCTTATATAGGTACTATCAGTAGACAATGGTTTGTGTGCGTGTGTGTGTATTGGGGGTGGGGGTCAATTACAATATTCACCCAATGTGGTGCCACGCGACGCACGAGGTAAGCACATGTCAACATGCCTCACTTCGCAGCATCGGTCAGCGAGTAGCATCGTTAACGAACGACACGATCAGCGAGAGAGGGGAGTGTGGAACCACTATTTCAATGGGTCAGTGATTGAGTGATGCGCTTGCTTACCTCATCAAACATGCCGAGTGCATATAAACACTCGCGCACACACACACACACACACACACACACACACACACACTTCTATGTTCTTGTTTTTTTTTTTTTCTAGTCATGATTTTACTTGAAAAAAAAAAAAAAAAACCAACAAAAAACCAAGCATTCTGCCACTTCTGTGAAGAAATTGAAATAGGGGCGACGGCTTTTACTCGAATTACACACTGAGGGGAATAACCAGCAATATTATAACCTTTCCTGGCAACTCGGGAATAGCGAGAACTCGGGAATAGCGAGTAATAATAATAATAATAATAATCTTTATTGTCCAAATTAAAGGCAATTCATGTGAGGTAAACAATGCTCAGTTTGGTTCATGGTATGAACATCAACACATTTACAAATACAGACACAGCCATACACGAACATACACGCTTGCACATTGTTTCTACACATGTATACAAAAGAAATGAGCGTACATACAAACACATATACATACATACATACATGCAGACATACATACAAACCAGCATATCATCGTATATGCATGCCTACATACATACATACATACATACATACATACATACATACATACATACATACATACATACATACATACATACATACATACATACATACATATATACAGGCACACAGACAGACAGATAGAACGATACGATATATTTGCTGGGACAGCAGATAACCATATTATAAATATAGTGTCTTATATTAAGAAGAAGATGGCAATGATTGTGATGATGATGATGATGATGATGATGATGATGATGATGATGATGGTGATGGTGATGATGATGATGATGATGATGATGATGATGATGATGATGATTCACGACACTGCTTCTCGTTATTTTCATTGGTTGTCTCATTTTTCCACAAAAGATTTGTTAATTAATTTTATGGCGGTTGGAATGAAGGTTGTCTTATGTCGATTTGTCCTACATTTTGCTTCTAGATACCGTCTTCCGGAGCGCAGAAGTTGGAATTTTTCGCTCAGCGGATGCCTCTTTTCGTTGATAATGTTAAAAGATTTCTTCTCAACTGCATTAATAAAAGTTGTGTCAAGGCTTCTAAGGTCGGTGTTAATTATTTTTGAAGCCTCTCTGAGGGTTCTATGTAGTTTGGATTTTTCTTTTGTTCCACAGCTTCCATACCACATTGTGATGCCAAACGAAACGATACTCAATATTAATGACTTGTAGATTTGTATCATGGTCTTTCTGTTCACATTGAAAGACCTTAATTTTATATACAAGCGCTGGTTACATTTTTTGATGACATTTTTGGTGTGCGATTCAAATCTTAGACTGTTATCTATAATTACACCAAGGTATTTAAACTTTCAACAGTTTCAACCGCCTGATTGTTAATTTTTGTTATTTGTCTTGCTCCTTTTCCTATTTTTCTGTGATCAAACAGTTGTTCCTTTGTTTTTGTTACATTGAGCTCTAGACAGTTATCGGCACACCATTTGCTGAATTTACTAACTTGCTCAGTGTATTTAAATTCGGAGACGGAATCATTGAGCAGGCCGAGTATTGCGGTGTCATCAGCATACTTGATGAGTTGGCAGTTATCAAAGCTAGCCACACAATCGTTTGTATAGAGGATGTAAAGTAGAGGTGAGCTTACACACCCTTGTGGGCATCCGTTTGAAAGAGTTTTTACTGATGATATATTTGAGCCTACTCTGACATGTTGGGGGCGATCGATGAGAAAGTTGTTATACCAGTTGATGAGGTAATGGGGAAGGTTTAGAGCATGCAGTTTACTGATTAATATGTTGGTTTTCATGGCATTAAAGGCAGACGAAAAATCGACGTATAGGATTCGGCAGTAGTTGGCGGGTGAAACATCCAAGTGATTTGATATTGAATGCATCACTGTGAGGAGTGCGTCTTCCACACTAAGATTTTGTTGGTAGGCAAACTGATATGGATCAAGTATGTGTTGGTCATATATAAATTGCAACAGCTCTCTTTTCAGAATTTTTTCCAGACATTTCATAATAATTGATGTTAACGCAACAGGTCTATAATCATTCAGCTGAGTTGGTGGATTCTTTTTGTGTACTGGAATTATAGTCGATGTTTTCCATATAATTGGGATATTCTGTTCATCTATTGAACGTTGGAAAATAGGCAAGAAAGGGACAGCTAGTTGGTTGTTACAGTTTACAGGAGTGGACCCGTCGAACTCGCTATTTCCGAGTTCTACTGTATCATTTTAGAGAGATCGTTTTGAATAATTTTGAGTTAAACGAGCGAGCAGCAACTTGTTTTCATGAACGGCCGATCAGCGCTTGTTTACTATAGTAACGCGATTCCCAGCCAACGTCTCAATGGCGGATATTTTTTTCATCGAGGCCGCTGGTTGGTTAGCCAATAAGAGCACCGTACGGTTTCCATTGGGTAAATTCCTTGAACTCAACACAAGTCTGATATTTCTGGCTATAAATTCAATTTTCAACATATTAACCAACCCGACTTAATACCGTTTTGAGACGAAAGGTCACAAATGAGATATTGTCCTTTAAAATCAAAGAAGGAAAGGACGCTTGCATGTGAAAAAAAAACAACTAAGCATTGATATAGATGTGATGCGTTTTATAAATGTGCCTTATTTTTTATTTCTTTTAAAACTGTAGTGTATGCTAAATGTAGATTTAAATAAATAAAGGATTAATAAAAGGCATTAAGAACAAATGAGTAGCGAAATTATTTTTTTTTGATAATGAAAAAAAAAATTGTTTTGAATAGAAAAAAAGGGGGAGGGGGGGGGGGGGGGGGGGGGGGGGCTATTCTTTGATAATAAAATCTTACCTTTTTGCAATCCTTTATAATGAATTTCATATTTTTCGCATTTTCATGAAGCCGTAATGATTTTTTGAAAGCTTCATAAGAATCAAACCTTGCTCCGACGAAAATGCTTTCACGTTCCATTTTGATTTTTTAACGATTGAGCAATGGCTTGACTGGAAGGATGATACTGTTTATCCGGGAAGATTTTGTAATATGGACGCACAAAAAAAAAAAAAGCCACGGGAGCAGTGACATATATAGGTCACTGTAACAACAATGCGATTTATGGGAGGGCAATAACCTTGAATTTAATACATATAAAAATACGGTGACAAATATAAACAACGGCCTTTCCGTCAATTGCCCTTTACGTATTTCACGCCTACCTCATTAGCATAAGCACTGAAGGTCGGCTAGACACCTTTTAAGAATACGTACGTCCTGTAGGACGAATATACACTCCGATAAATGTAAGTGTAGGCAAGTAAACACAAAATCTTGGAAAATGTGATATTATGTGGTGATAGTAGTAGTAGTAGTAGTAGTAGTAGTAGTAGTAGTAGTAGTAGTAGTAGTAGTAGTAGTAGTAGAAGTAGAAGTAGTAGTAGTAGTAGTAGTAGTAGTAGTAGTAGTAGTAGTAGTAGTAGTAGTAGTAGTAGTAGTAGTAGTAGTAGTAGTAGTAGTAGTAGTAGTAGTAGTAGTAGTAGTAGTAGTAGTAGTAATAGTAGTAGTAGTAGTATAGTAGTAGCAGTAGCAGTAGTCGTGTTTTTGTGGGAGGAGGAGGAATTTTATCTAACTCGCAGCGTCCGAATTACCTATTTTTGTTTGTTTTAAAGGGTTTTACAGCGCTTGTGACACATCTATGTCATATCAGCGCCAGTAAAAAGGAAGAAAATTGGATAGTAAAAAACATTCCAGATTTACAATTGAAATGAAATAAGAAAAAGTAAGACGAAGGGGAATGGTTTAAATAGGGAACAGATGTAGATTCCAGGAGCACACTATCAGTGTACTCAGTTCAGATGACCTAAAAGTCTCATCCAGACACACGCACAAGAACCGTCTAAGAGGAATTCGCTACAATGTTTTGTTTGTTTTGTCAATGTCAATAAAAACTGGTCCCGCGGGCCTTACCACGCCCACTTTGTCCGCCATCTTGGAAACCTCTAAATAACGTCACCTCCGGATAACGACATAAAAACTCGGTCCCGTGGCATGTCGTTATCGGGAGGTTCAACTGTATAGATAGTTCACGTTTCTCGTTCAACACCTTTTTTGTAACACATCATGTAGCACTCTTAGAATTAGAATATTCGTCACTATGCTTTGCTAAGTACACATTTACAGCTGAGTCGAATTTGGTTGATTAAAATAATTCTGAAAATTCAGAAGAAAAAAAACCCCTTTGAATTGGGCAATGCGTGTAAAGTGCAAAGTTTTCAGTAATTCCAAACGGACACTTATACTTGAAGGATTATAGTAATTTTAGTTTATTAACTGTAAATTGTAAAGATTCCACATTGGGTTTTATATAGCGAATCCATCTGCTCTGGCAATTACACTGAGAATGACCCATAAATAAAGCCAAACACGGACTTACATTCTTATTGCACTCTACTGCACGCGCAGGTAACTACTAGGCACGCCCGCTACTTTCTAACCTCTTCATCGCGGCTGTGCCAGGTACCATGCGAGAGCCACTTTTCGGCTCTTTACTGTGAAAGTCCTAATTCTCGTCCTTCCTATTTCGATGCTCTGTAAGGGCATGTGAGAATATGGTCAATCTATTGCAGTGCAGCAGTATGGAACAACATTCTGTCCCCGCAGTTTTTCGCGGCCGCAAATTTCACCATTGACCGCAAAAAGCCGCACATTTTTATTTGGCCGCAAAAAGCTGCACATTTTTATTTGGCCGCAAAAAGCCGCAATTTTCGCCGTTTTCAGGCTAAATTGACGATTTTTGATTTTAAAAAAACGAACAAAAGCTATGAAAAATTATGAAAAGACGGCGGCTTTCAATGCAAGCATCCAAAATTGGCACTTAGTTTTCATATGATTATGTTTCATGATTTTCATTTAAAAAAACCATTAGGCCTATATTGAAATATAAAGCAATAATAATAATGCTCAAAATTGGATAGTAAGTAGAGAATACAAATTTAAATTAAATTTATTAATTAAGGTACCACAATAGACGTTATTTTTGTGGCAGAAAAAAAAAACCTATATATTTTGCGTCACGCGTCGAAAAAAGGATTGTTTTTAAACCGGGTCATTCAACCATTGATACTTCGGCCATTAAAAAGCGTACAGTAATAAAGTTGGTATCATCGGAAAGAGGAAAGTTTCAGCTTTATTTCTATACTGATCAACAATTTAAAAAATGGCATTTAAGGGAGGAAAATGCCGTTTTAAAACTTTACAGCAGCGGAAAAACCCGACATATTACTGATATAAAATTTGATCCAATTCTGTCTAAAAGACAAACATCTTATCTCTATTGCTACCAATATGTTTTAATGAAGGTTGTTTAATGGCCGAGGTATCGCATTTTTAAAAAGCCCACCAAATCCTTGTTTTCAGCTTTGGGTGTTATCGGATTTGTTTACACCTCATTGTAGTTTGTAATAGCACTTAAATGCCGTGAGAATGAGATCTCAAATTAGAAAAGAAAAGCGTTCACGAAAACCACATGAATATTTTATTAAAGTACCTTCATAGTTTATGTTTTAGATAGTTTAAAACAAAATGAATAAGATAAATGTTGTTATTTCAATTGATAACTCGGGTAGGTAAGTGGGTATGTTTTAACGATGGAACAGCCTACACAAACCCCTCATTTTTCCGGTTTTTATTAACGTGTAATCTTTTTTGGATGACTTTCTAGCCTTGGTTTTCATTGAACGACGTTTGGTTTTTATCAATTTATACATGTAATTTTTTTCAAATCTGGTTTGTCTCTCGATGTTTATTTATTACTAAACAAAAAACACGGGACGAATTTATACACACACTCTCCACACATGGCGGCCATGTTGTTGCTATGACAAAATGATTGTTTGACCTTGTTAGAACTGAAATAGCTTTTTAAAGTCGAAGGTGTAATGTCGTTTTTAAAACAATTGCACAGGAATACCCACTACTTATAGCTTATAAATAGAAAAAAGACACACAATGATTCGTCCCAATGTGTTAGAGAATTGAAAAAGCATTGCTATTGTTTATTTTATTTGGGAAAAGCGGTACTTGTAATGGTTATAAGATTGGAGAAATAAGACTTCGAAGATCCACTTCGTTGTCTAACAGTTTTCTTTCTTTCTGATGCTTTCATGATAGTGATAGACTATGTAAAGGAACAATAAGAGTTACTAGTGGATAATGAAGCAGTATCTGTAGAAGTAGAAGTAATATAATAATTATTTACGCCATAAAAACTGAATCAAAATGGATAATAGGATGACGTGTATTAATTTGTTTTTGTTTTTTTGTAATTTTTTTGGTATGTTTTTGTTTTAAATCGGGAAGAGCTGTAAATTTAAGACGAGAAAAGAAGCAAATAAAGAGATCTTTTTTTCAGTTTTGGTTTTGGTGAGATTTGCGATACCTCAATTCGTACAATACTCGCCTCTCAAGCAAAGGGACGTTAATCATATATAATCGGGTGGCTAGGTCTTTAGGGTGTGTGCGGCGGAAAGTACTTTATTTCAGACTAGCGTCCTATCTAAAGGGTAGCAGTTCATTCAACACAGAAATCAGGATACAGTCACAGGTCACAGACCTTAAGGCGCTAAAAGACTTTGGGATGGTAGGGGGTTGAGGGCGCAAAAGACACACCTGCTGGGCACAAGCGCATGATTCCGTATAAGAGGAAAGCACTCTACTGCCAACGTATATATCGATACCCTCCTAATAACATACAAAGAGACGATTTACAGTGGAAAAATCATCCCCCATTATAGGAATAATACATTTTACTGCACCCTTTGGGAGCGTTCACATATTATGTCAACACTTTGGGGGGGGGGGGGGGGGGAAGGGGGGGGGGAGGGGGGGGGGGTCTGCCAAATGTTGACAAGTGTTGACATGGGGGAGGTTCATACCCAAGATTATGTCATCAAAAATTTGGTTATACAAATAGAATAAAAACACACCCAAGAAAAACACTGTAAAAGTTGAAATGAGAGAAAGCAAAAAGTATGTATTTTTTAATAGATTAATATGGTGAATAATCGATTTTTGCCACCACCAGTGCCAATTGCTCCATGTGATGCTGGTCTGAAAATAAGCAACCAAGGAAAGTTTGGCAGTTTATTCCAAAGTTTGTTTCTGTCCAAAATCAACAACATCAACTGCTATGATGAGCATTGCCCATCTCTGAAAAGAACCGACTGGAAAGGAATCAGCATTCTGAAAAAGCGAAAATGTCCAAAATGCACCCTTTATCATTCCACTATTGTTGCAATGAAAGAGCATTCCAGAAAATATGGGACACTGAGTGAAGAGACATCAGCGGAAGAATATGATATTGATGAGGAGGAAGAACCATTGGAAACTGAATCAGTGTCAATGTCGGAGGTTGAAGGAAGGAACATTTTTGAGTCTATAAACTTTATGTTTGGAAATTGAAATGTCCCAGATGACAGCCCAGTAGTACAAATGATGTCCTTGTCACTACACCTTAGAAAATCAGTAAAGCTCATAATAAATTAGAATGTTTGAAGTTTACCTCAACACCCATTTCATTGTGTTTCAGTAGCATACAAACATGTCTACAATAGGGTTTCCGTGACGTGAAGCGGATTAGTAACATATATATGTTATTACTCGGATAGGACATCAGTCTTCACAAATTACTTTTTACCAGATCAGGTGATCCACCTACACCTATTCACTGCTGGGTGGACAGGGGGCCCCCGAAAAAAAAAAAATGGCTGCGATGGGAATCAACTTGAGTTGTCAGGTCTTCAGCCACGCTCTAACAACTGAACTACCCTAAACATGTCTACATCTTCAAAATTGACTTTTTTTTTTTTGTTAACATCGTGTAATGCTGGCTACCAGTATTGAACAGAGACAAAGAGGTATATATCAAATTTCACACCTTTTGGCACTCAGTTGTTTTTACCTCTGTTCAATAGCCACCATCACATGACTTTCACGAAAAATAGTCCATTTTGATGATGTCATCATATTGGGGGGAGGGGGGGGGGTTAAGTCAATGATGACAATTGATGACATGGGGGGGGGGGGGGGGGCTAAAAATGCCAATTTTTTGTTGACATAATATGTGAACGCTCCCTTTCGGTTAAGGATCCCAGAGAGGGCCAAGGCAAAACCAAGCAATATAATTACCAGACACGTCCATAACGTAGAATGAAAGTGAAACAGACGTTGCGGAAGTAAAGACACGATGTCTTGAGATTATAGGGGTTTCTTAAGAGATTGATTTATTATTTTATGCTGCTGGTTCGAACAGTATGCTTATCATTCATGATTTCATGTTGAATTTTGAGAAGGAAATATTGACTTTGCCAAAAAGTTAAGATGATTTTTTAATTCAGCAGGTCCGGTTTCCAATTGCGTGTGAGACTTTTCTTCTATCTTCATTATTTTGAGAGATATTTAATCTTTTATACATTTTATTCGTGACTAAAGCTATTTTTCTGCCAACATGCAAAATTGCGTGTTTCCTGATGTCTACTTCTTTAATTTTTCAAAGACCATTTGAAGAAAATGTCTGAAAAAAATTGGACCTCTTCCCTGGAGTACTCTCTACCCCGTTGATGTGAATTACGTGTCATATTGTATGATCATTATGTTAATATAGTAATAGTATATGGAATATGCTATTTCGTCATGCTGGAGGCCAAAATATTTACTTTCGCGAGTGTTTTGGGGAATTTTCAACAGACTGTAGATTTCGGAAAAAAATTTGTGTCTGGTTCAAATCTTGTTATATTTTATTTACCTAGTCACTCTGCTTTAAAAATGTGTATCACGAGTATGATGAATCTTTTTAGTGGTTAGTTACATTACGTCAAAGTTGGAACATGTTCTTACATCAATTGGCAAGCAAAAAATTTCTAAGTTCTTGAAAAATGAATTTGCTCTCAATTTCTTATTTATGTAGATTATAGATTTTCAAAATTTAAAAAAGTGTTTTCCATGACTATCAGAATGCTTTATGAATATAGTAATAAAAGTCAATTTTAAATATTTTAAAATTGTCTCTTGTGGTACTACCTAAATTAATGTGCCCCCGTTGGAATATGGATTTTGTTTCTCTTTCCTTGTGAATAGTTATTTTTTTCCTCTCCTTAATAATTAGTTTTTCAACTTTTGAATTTTTTATACGATTGTTCACTTTGATTTCCCAAATTTTAAGAAGTTAAATAGTTAGTAAAATATTTTGATTACTTCCTTCTTTTCTTTTACTTACTTACTATGGCTATTATTATTATTATTATAATAATTATTATTACTATAATATTATTTCAAACCACTAGTAAAAAGCCCGCAATTTCGCGGGGAAAGAACTATTTTCATTCGATACTGTACTCACCATCATTTAATGAGGGCAGATTGGTAAACAACGTTGTCTGTGTAATTTGGTATATCTTCGGTTGATTTTTCTGTGTCGCCCAACATGAAGTGTAAGCCACTATAGCCTCTGACCCGTGACACAGCAACATACAGTTGTCCGTGTGTGAATACCGGTTGTGGTAAGAAAATCCCCACCTTGCTTAATGTCTGCCCCTGAGACTTGTTAATTGTCATTGCATATGACAATTTTACCGGAAACTGTCTTCTATTTATAATAAATGGTAAGCCTGAATCAGTTGTTGTCGTCAGATTGATTCTAGGGATAAACACTATGTCGCCAGCTCTACTACCGGTAATTATCTTGGCTTCTAATACTTTTGAACCTAATTTAATTATTAACAAACGGGTGCCATTTAGGAGGCCTGATTTAGGATTTATATTTCTAAGCAGCATGACTGACGTGTTGGCTTTCAAATGTAATGCATGTGGAGGAAGTCCGGGAGGTGTAAGTTCGTTCAAGAATTCAATCGGGTATAAGTTGATGTCAGAGTCACTTTGAATGGAATCAGCACTGCGGTAAATTTGTTCAGTTGATGAGGTCAACCTGGACAGAACGGCTGCATTTATTTTGTCAACATTTTCAAGGGTTGTAGTCAAAATTGCTCTCTCTGATAGATAACGTTCATCCGCAAAGTTCAGATTCAAATCATTGTATACAGCATTTATCAAGCATTCTGGGTCATTTTCAGGAAGGCATAGCGCTGTAGGTAATTTAACAGAATACTTTCCTATTTCGCTGAAAACCGGCTCCGTACCATTTCCGATGCGGAGAAGCCAATTTGCAAAACAGTTATTGTCATCAGTAACCTTCATGTTCTTGTTCATGTGAAAAATGGTGACAAAATTCCAAATAATTGAATTGTTAAGTGTGATACTTAATATATCGGCTTCACTTCCTTTGTTAACAACAGGTAGAATTTGCCGAAAATCCCATCCAAGTACAACCACTTTGCCCCCGAATGGTTTTGAACTGCCTGTTATGTCACAAAATGTCCTGCTCACACATTCAAACACACGCCTGTCCATCATAGGTGCTTCATCCCAAATTATGAGAGAACTACTCTTCAGTTACTTAGCTGTGTCTGATTGGCAACTGGTGCTACAGGTGCTGTTATCCGTTATTGGATTTGGAATTTTGAACGTTGAATGTACTGTTCTACCACCGTGCTGACAAAAGATCAAAGGTGAAAATACAAATTTAAAGAATACTGGGGATGTAGGAACTTTCGGAATGTCTCCCCTTTACTTAACTTATGGAAAAACAAACACCCTAGCACCTTTAATAACACTTATGACTAACCTCTCGAGCTAACCCTAATAGAAAAAAAACAGCTCTCGGACTGCTTTGCACTACCTTTCAATACTTAACAAATCACAATGGCGGCCGAAAATCAAAACAATGGTCAAATTAGGAAATTTTAAACTTTCCAAAATCTATCAAGGTTTGTTCTAGAGTTTTTAAAATACTTCTATATGACAAACTGAATAAATAAATGCCTGACAAAATATCAACGGTGAAAATACAAATTTAAAGAATACTGGGGATGTAGGAGCTTTCGGAATGTCTCCCCTTTACATGGAAAAACAAACACCCTAGCACCTTTAATAACACTTATGACTAACCTCTCGAGCTAACCCTAATAGTAAAAAAAGAATCAAAATGGCGACTGAAATACCTTCATGTGATCAAGTGAATAATATCACTATGAATGCCACGATTTGCTGAAAAATGCCAACACACACACACACACACACATGTATACACCACACACACAACACACACAAACATACACACACACACACACACACACACACAAACATATCATAACAAAACTGATCACCGCTAAATCAACAACACAACGGATGTAATAATAATACTTGATGTCATAAATAGATGACGCAAATTGACAACTTTTTACAGTGTCAAAATTAGTTGATTTTGGGAGCCAAGTGTCGTCGGTACATATTTTATGATATTATCTGTTTGACTCAACGAACTTTCAAACTGACTTTAAATTATAAAAGGAAATCAAGTTATCTGTTTATCTATCTGTAAAAAATACATTTCTAATGTTCAAATCTTTCAGTAGAGTTGTGCGCCGTATCAATTTTTTTTATTGACTCAAATAAGCACAATGTTCTCCACAATGCTATATTTTTTAAAGAAAGGATTCAAAATGTAAATAAATTCATGTTGACATGTGACATCAATATTATTTTGTGTCAATTTTTTACCGCACATGTTTTTTTTAATTGTTTGATTTTTGTAAAACAAGCGGTAAATTTTTGGCAAATTTCGCTATTTTGATGGCAAATGTTACCATTTTTTATGGCAAATTTTGGCGTTTGAAATGGCAAAAATCCGCGGGGACAGAATATAGAGTATAGAGCTCTTTTAGATAAACACATTTCTGTGGGAAAAAAAATGCTGCGCAATTGTTTCCCTTGTTACAGTACAGTGAGAAAATTGGCTTCCACGGTAAATAGCTTGTTTTTATTTGTTATAAAAAAATACTTTCGAAACAAACAAACAAACAAACAAACAAAAAAGCAAAAAATTGGTGACAATTATTATTTGGAAAAATCATAAAAATACGTTTGAAATGAAACTTTTATAACTGACTTGCTTAAAAGTCTGCAGTAAAAGGGGCGCGTCCACTGGTCCACAGGAATCTTTGAAATCTACACTCGAGCACGAAAAGTAACTCTCGAACAAGTCGGGACCGGGCCTGTTTGTTCAAGATTTCCGTGTTTTGGAGTTTTACGTGGGAAGTATGTATTTGGTTCCTTATCTCTTTCGTAGAGGTTTGATGTGATTGGTGGCGACCTTCCTATGACTGGTTGCTTCTGTCTTGTTATTTTATGGAGGAGCCTCTTAGTCTTAGTCATTCTCTGGTTGTCCCAGAGGGTCACTTGATAGCTTCAGTTCTGGATCAACGTGTAACTAAATGGGCATTTACTGGGTAACCAGATCTGTGAATATACAGGAGCAAGACTTTGACTAGTTAGTTGCAAAATGTTTGTATTCCTATGAGTATGAGCAGTGATGTCGTGAGGATTTCAAATTAACAAGCCCTTGACATCACCACTGATCTAAATTTTGTTAGTCATTATCCTTAATTTAATTAACGGGATACAGGTAGGTTAGTGAGATGGGGAGAGAAAAGTAAACAATGAGAGCATAAGCAGCAATACGTATAAATACATAATAATACTATCGCATATTAGCAATAGCACATTTGTAAATGAAATTCATTCATTTGGAAGGCATACATATTTGTGTCTTGTTTTTTGAGGGTTTTACGGCGCTTGTCGTAAGGTCATATCAGCGCCAGTAAAAAGGAAGAAAATGGGATAGTAAAAAGTTCTAGAATGTTTGTTTGTTTTTAAGGGTTTTACGGCGCTTGCAACACATTTCGGTTATATCAGCGCCAGTAAAAAGGAAGAAAATGGGATAGTAAAAAGTTCTAGAATTACAAATAAAGCACACAAGAAAAAGTAAGACATAGGGGAACTGGGAACAAATAGGGATCAGATGTAGATTCCAAGAGCACACTATCGAAGTACTTAGTTTGAGACACCTATATAAGTCTCATCCGGACACAAGCACAAAATCCAACAAAGAGGAATACACTCAAATGCTTACATTATAAATTCAAAATAACAAATATAATAATACATAACAGAGAGATGATTTACAAGAAAAAAATATCATCTCCCAAAACAATAACAATGCACTTGACTGTTTCCCTCCCAGCCAGGGCCAGGACAAAACCAAGTAATCTCATTCCAAGACAAGACAGAAAGCATGTTGGAAAACAGATATAAGGGGATAGAAGACGCAGTATGTACCTCCCTGCCCACTATGGGAGGTCAGGAACCCCACCCAAAAGTTATAGAATGATAATTAAAGCACCCACGAAAAGGGAAGACTAAGGAGAATTTGTTCAAATAGGAAAAAGATGTAGATTCAAAGAGCACACTATCAAAGTCCTTAGTTCGAGATCACCTAAAAGTCTCATCCAGACACAAGCACAGGTCACAACCAAGAGATGTTTTTGTTTTGAAGTCTTACGGCGCTTGTAACACATTAAGGTCATATCAGCGCCAGTTCAAAGGAAGAAAATGGGATAGTAAAAAGTTCTAGAATTACAGTTAAAACCCTAAGAAAAGGTAAGACCAAGGGGAATTGGTTCAAATAGGAAAGAGACGTAGTTTCCAAGAGCACACTCTCAGTACTTAGTTTGAGATCGTTTGTTTTGATTTTAATTTTAAGGGTTTTACGGCGCTTGCGACACATTTAGGTCATTTCAGCGCCAGTAAAAAGGAAGAAAATGGGATAGTCTAAAAGTTATTGATTTACAATTGAAAGCACGTGAGAAAAAGGAAGACAGGGAAGAATTCAACAAAATAGGGAACAGGTGTAGATTCCAAGAGGATACTACGAGTGTGCCTAGTTTGAGATGATTGAGATCACCCAAAAGTCATCCAGACACAAGCACAGATCTCCACTAAGAGGAATACACTCAAATGTTTATAAATTTTTACAGGACAGAGAATTGATTTACAAGACAAAAAATATCATCTCCCAAAACTAAAATTATAAATTCAACGGTTTCCTTCCCAGCCAGATCAGGACAAAACTTAGTAATCTCATTCCAAGACAAAGACGGAAAGTAATTCGAAAATAGATTCCAGGGCCCGTTCTAATGAACGCGGACTAGCGCTTAGTCCCGACTATCTCTGACTTTAGTAAATGACTAGAAGAAATCGGATTTAATGTGAGATGACTAAGCTAGTCCCAGACTAAAATCACGTCACCTTCGGACTAAGTTTGGCCAAGATTTAGTCACTTGCTCGAGTCGGACTTGATCGTTTAGTCTCTGACTAGTAACTAAGAAACGGCGTCAACAAAGATGGCGGCCAATGTTAGACGACTCGGTTCGCGAGAAAAAAATACATAGAAAAAGAATTATAACGACAAAAGTAATCTGTTGATATTTGTCAATGCTAATGGAAACGGTTTAAAGGTCACAGGTCGTCGAAAGCACTCATTTTTGTCCGGGAAACTAATAAATCTGATGAAGTTGAGTGACTCAGTGAGTCTGAGTCTGAGATTTCAGCTTCGCTTGGTTCGAAGTTTAAGTTTAGATTTAGATATTTAGAGAATAACAAACAAACAACTAGCTTATTTTTTAATATGAAAATTATGTAGTTTAGCTAAAACACCCCTACCCCCTTTTATTTTCTTTATTTTTGTGCCAAGCAAAGCAATGCGAAGTTACTCTCGATCACATGACGTGATTCGTATGACTGACTATGACACTGTCATTGACAGTACTGTCAAAACAACTGTCAACACATGAAAATGGCGGCAGCTGTGCTGTTTCAAATTCGTCAGAGACGACTGATTCAACGGGAGAGGGTGTTTCGGGCCAGACTCAATCCCATCGATTCGTTTAACGACGATGAAATATACGAACATCTCCGTTTTCATCGTGAACACATTTTTATAATTTGTGATCTTGTAAAAGACGACCTTGATCGTCTTCTCTGGAGGAAAGGTTAGTATTTGTATTCATTTTAATTCTAATCTCCTACTATCTAGGTCTTGACTAATCTTTAGAGAAGTTTTCTTACATTCTCATGCATCCAACCCAAAATCGGTGCCAAGACTTCTTCTCCTTCATCTTCACACCTCCTCGTCCTTCTTCATCAACATCATCATATTCATCTTCTTCTCCCACTTCTTCCTCCTCCTCTTCTTCTTCTCAACTGAACTAGTCAAACTAAGTGTTAGTGTTGGTAGATCTCTCTAATCATCACACACAAACCACTATGACTGTTACTGGTATGACATGGAATGGAAATTTTTTCACCGCTCTCTGGCACTATTGAATTTTGCATTCCCTTAACCAATTTTCGAGCTCTTGTTGGAGATTATTTTCACTGTAATTGTAATATTTTGAAAGGGAACATTTTTCATTAGAAAACCAGTTTAGAATTGAAGAAAAAAAAATTTGTACAGTTGGACTGACAAATTGCTGAGGAGAATCAATCTTTAAAATAGGATTTTTCACTCGAGGCGATGGGGCATCATGGCTCAGCAGTATGGTCTTTGCTTTGTATCCAAAAGGTAATTAGTTTGATCACCCGTTGTACTGTGTGGTCTTGAGCAATCCATCTCGTCCTAGTTCCATTTGCGGCACTGCACTGCGGCTGATGTCTGGGTTAGGGAGCGTTCACATATTATGTCAACAAAAAATTGGCATTTTTAGACCCCCCCTCCCCCCCATGTCATCAATTGTCATCATTGACTTGACCCCCCCCCTCCCCCCAATATGATGACATCATCAAAATGGACTATTTTTCGTGAAAGTCATGTGATGATGGCTATTGAACAGAGGAAAAGAGGTAAAAACAACTGAGTGCCAAAAGGTGTGAAATTTGATATATACCTCTTTGTCTCTGTTCAATACTGGTAGCCAGCATTACACGATGTTAACAAAAAAAAAGTCCATTTTGAAGATGTAGACATGTTTAGGGTAGTTCAGTTGTTAGAGCGTGGCTGAAGACCTGACAACTCAAGTTGATTCCCATCGCAGCCACATTTTTTTTTCGGGGACCCCCTGTCCACCCAGCAGTGAATAGGTGTAGGTGGATCACCTGATCTGGTAAAAAGTAATTTGTGAAGACTGATGTCCTATCCGAATAATAACATATATGTTACTAATCCGCTTCAACTTTTACAGTGTTTTTCTTGGGTGTGTTTTTATTCTATTTGTATAACCAAATTTTTGATGACATAATCTTGGGTATGAACCCCCCCCCCCCCCCCCCCCCCCATGTCAACACTTGTCAACATTTGGCAGACCCCCCCCTCCCCCCCAAAGTGTTGACATAATATGTGAACGCTCCCTTATTCCAGTATTCCCTTGGAATAGACCCTAAAGACAGACAAATTTCCCCATTTGATGAAAAAAGGGAATGTTATCTTTATATGCATATATGCTGGTCTGACATCCGAATGCAATATGGGCCTCGTTTAACATTGTTGCACTGGACATTATTTTGTGTAATTTTTTGAGATTTTCATTATAACAATGAGCTCATGATGTATTGGGTTATCAGACCTGCAAATAAGTGCACGTTGCCTTAAGACTTAAGGAAAATTAGTTTATTTCATCCCAGCTTAAATGATGAGATTTACCGTTATAATATAATAGATGCGAGAGTAAAATACAAACTATGACGCTATTTCAATACGAAGCAGAAATCAGAGCCATTCGAAACATTACAAGAAATACAAAAAAAAAAAAAATAAAAAAAAAAATATCGGATCGGAAGGTCCTGGGTTCGAGCCTCGTGCTCGGCGCAAATTTGAGTCCTTGGAAAAGACTCTTTTCTCACATTCTCTCACCGTACTCAGGTGTAAAATGAGTACCTGGCCGTTAGCAGTGTTGTCTTTGTCCGAAAAATTGTAATATCGCCTGACAGGCGTCATGTCCCGTCCTACATGTTAAATGTTGCTGTTGACCAGGGAACTGTTGTAAAGCGCTTTGAACACATTAAGTGGATATTGCGCTATATAAAGCTCAATTTAATTTAATATGAATCAATTAAAAATTCTCTCTTGCGGTTATACCAAAGCTGTTAAAAAATCGTAATATGTTGTTTCAAAACTTGTGTCGTGTTTTTAAAATTTCACTTCAAACACACATTGCAAAGATGTTGTCGACGGTCAATTTAAATAAAATATTTCACTGGATTGACTTTAAAAAGTGAAAGTAATACATTCGAGTACAGTTTCCTTGAACTTGAACTCATTCGAATATCCCAAATTTTTTCCTTATTCTTTTTAGTTGTCATTCCATTCCTGACTTGAACTAATTTCACCTAGCCAATGTAAAAAAGGATTAAATTAATTCAAGGTTTTATTTTAATGCACCCTGTTATTTCGACCACCGAAGATTTACTGTTACATTGACAGTTACGTTTGTGTACAATATGATACACATGCATACACACAGGCACTCACACACTCCATTGTCATTTCGCATAATTGTCACCTCTCTTACTCATTCTTATCACTTCGCCATTCATTCTAATTTCAATGCCACATGCCATGATTTGCTACTTGTTGGCTACGTCATTAAATGAATGATGTGATACAGGAACCTTCTCCCAATAAAGTAAATAATAATTATAAATTTCCCTTTCATAGTCTTCATGCGGAAATTTGTCTTAGGGTTTATTCAATGGGAATACTGGAAGAACTCCGGTGTCAGCCGCAGCACAGCGCTGCAAATTGAGCTAGGGAGAGGTGGCTTGTTGATGGCCACATGCCATGGTGTATATTCGAACTAGGTATCTTTTGGGTACGAAGCAAAGACCATACTGGTGAGGCACAAGCGTCAAGTACAATGACATTTTAAAAAAAATAATTAAAATTTAGCCTTATATAACGCAATATCCACTAAATGTGCTCAAAGCGCTTTACAAGGGGACCCTGGTCAACAGCAACATTTAACATGTAGGACGAGACATGCGCCTGTTAGGCAATATTACAATTTTTCGGACAAAGGCACCGCCGCTAACGGCCAGGTACTCATTTTACACATGAGTACAGTGAGAGAATGTGAGTAAAGAGCCTTTTCCAAGGACTCAACTATGTGCCGAGTGCGAGGTTCGAACCCAGGACCTACCGATCCAAAAGCGAGTGTCATACCAATAGACCACATCCGCACAAAGACATCATGCTGAAAGTAATCGCATCAAATAGTTCTTCCTTCACTCCTTCAGAGCTGCAAAGTACATGGTTGTTAAAAGGTCACCCAATGACTATTACTCCCCCACCCTCATCCCATCTCCATTCCCTGACGCCTGGGTTATTCCATTCTTCCCTTGGAATAGACCCTGAGACACATTTCTCCTATGGGATGAATAAAGGGAATTTTATTATTTTATATGAGGAAATTGTGCGCGAGCTGTACTGTACGTAAGTTGACTACACTTCCTGATTTAGATTTTATTGCAGGTTTTATTATATGCAAAATTTTCCTTCTCCCATTTTTAGGTCGTCTCTGACTCTGATGCAATTTTATAAGTTACAAACTTGGTTCCTAAGTGGCCTGGTTCAGTGCATGATGCAAATTTGGGCTATTCTTTGCATTTGAGGATCCGCATCGCAGGGCTTTGGATGGTGTGATCCTTGGAGACAGTCGTTATATGTTAAGAAATTGGCTAATGACCCCAATAAAAAAACCCCCAAAATAGAGGAGAAGAGGCATTTAACATCGCCCATCGTATCACAAAATGCACAATTGAAAGGTAAGTTTTACCAGTCATATAATCCCACCCTCCAGGAAACAATAACATTTTGATAATTTTTGAAATTTAATATTTCAGGTTTATTTTTCTATCCACTTTAACAATACAATTTGCAAATGATCAATGAAAATAAAAGAAAATTAACCAAAAAAATAGTTGTAATCATACTGTCATTGTCATGCTATTATAAACATTAATTTTTTTTTTGAAAAACTCAGATTAACCATTATAATTCTTTCCCTTCTAATTCTAATTAAATTACTGAGAAAAAAAAAAATAAAAAGAGAGGAGAGAGAGAGAGAGAGAGAGAGAGAGAGAGAGGAGAGAGAGAGAGAGAGAGAGAGAGAGAGAGGAGAGAGGTCATTTAATTTTAATTGGTTTTAAGTGTACATGTACAAGCAATTATTGTCATTTCAACAGAGTAATTGGAGTGGTTAAAAGAAGATGGAATTGTCTCCATGACGAGCTCAGAATGACGCCTGACAGAGCCTGCAATGTTATTTATGTGTGTTTTTGGCTCCACAACTTTGCTGTTGATGCTGGCCTACCCATGGAAGAAAACAACCGTAATGATGATGATGACAGCAATCATAACTTTTCTCCTATTGGGACTCAGGAAGGAGCATCTGAACAGAACGTCTTGCTGCTGGCAAGGCAGCCAGGCTGAATTATAGAGCTTTTAGAAATATCGTTGAACCTCTCTAATCAGGAAATAAATATAATCATTAATGTAGTACATCACTCTACAAGTATATTGTGTGCAGTATTCTTGTTGTGATGAGCTACATAAATGTCACACTGTTTTAATTATTGTTCCAGCTGGTCATATGGAAACAAATTTCTATATCATATAACTCACTGCTGTTTATTTCTTCATAAAATCGGATCACTTAGTTATACTGCCGGAACCCAGCAAGTGACTGACAACAGCAGCTGCATGCTGTAAAATTGGCTACCTGGACGGGGATTCCCCTTTTTTAGGGTTAAGACACAAAGTATTGCATTTTTGTGATGTAATACAACACCATATCTAGATGACCACTTACATTACAATAATATTAACTTATGGAACAGACAGTACTACTTTCACTTGTTATGTTGGTTCTTTTTTCGTTTTATTGTGATTATTCTGATAGGTTTTATAAGCAATTTAAAATCCCTACTATTTTAAAATATTTTTGTTGTTTTGCGGACAATAAAAAATTAAAATCTTTAAAATCAGACGTTGGATTCCAAAACTAATTAATGCTTTGTCCAGTCTTAATATTTTTACACAAAGTAAAACATTCATTTTCTGATTCAACACATTTTAACTACGTTTTTAATGGTCATAAATGTAATGGGCTGGACATCAATTATGTTCTCTTCATTTGTATTTTGTATTGTATTTAAAAGATATGGAGATAAGTGGATTAAACAATTTAACACACTCCTGAAGAACATATAAAGCAATATATTGTGTGTGTAGGTTTTACTTCACTATTACAAATGAAACAAAACCATCGTCATTACACCAAACAACAACACCATCACAGTGGCGTAGTAGATAATAGAAGCAATGAATATGGTAGAAAAAGGCATCTCTCTCTCTCTCTCTCTCTCTCTCTCACACACACACACACACACGCACACACAAACATGCATACATACACACATACATCCTGCATATATACACACATACAAACGTAAAAGACAGGCTAAGAAAAATGCATCGCAGTCACATTACACCTAATTCATATCACTGACAACAACGATATAACATCAACAGTTAGTACAGATAGTATTCCACAAAGGCAATTTGACTGGGGGGGGGGTTACTCAAACATAGCCAAGATAGAGAAAATAACAGTGGCACCTCCTTGGAATTAAGAGACATTCAGACAATATTCACAATGTACAAGTAGTGCAGCCGGTGAATAAAACCTTCCCACACCAATCAACAGAGACATGAATGAAACAAACCCATTCATTTCATATTTCTTAAATCAGTAACAGATGTGTCTTTAAGAACTATTATTGTAGGGCTACTTGCAGAGTGTATATATATATATATATTCATGTACTACAATAAGTATGACTTCTTCACTCCTTTACCATATTCGTGGGAACGTTTAATGATAAAACTGTAGAATTGGTGTTGTAGAGTGTTCCATGGTCAGTGGGAGTCCAGGAAATGATTATGACATTGTTTACATTGTGTAACTGGTCCAAATTCATCACCCACGATAGCCTGGACATCTCATGGACTGCAAGATATTCCCAGTGAAATTTGATACCCCACCCCTACACTTGTTACATATTTGTTGAACTGAATTAACATTAGTGCAACAGAAAGTAGACAGTTTGTACTATGTACCAGTGGGAATAATAATAAACTGCAACGTCTGATTGTTGTTGTAGGGATTCCAGAAATATTTGATTTAAATGATAAATGTAGTGAAAATGTGAGTCTACTTTGCTGTCTTCCTGAGAAAGAAATATACTGATGATATCTATGATATTTAGTCCACTGTGTGAGGGGGATTTCAATCTATAACATGAGTGATATGGGTTTACATTTAAGATAATTGTCACTTGGCTATGCCATTATTTATCAGACCAATTAGACTACTCGCTTCACTGACTGCAGGCACGTGCCATACCAGAGCGCAGGTAAAGAGAAGGAGAGTAGTGACCTCTTGACCTAGCATCTCAACTAAGTGATCCGCTGGTAAACCACTGTGAACTACAAGTCGCCTATCAGGCATCTAGTACTCTTTGACTATCCCATTTTACTCCTTTTTACTGGCGCTGATGTGTTGCAAGTGCTGTAAAACCCTTAAAAACAAAAACAAACCTGTTTTGCAGGAAGTATTAAAGTGCATTCACTGTAATTTTTTCTGGAATGGGTCTGATATAAATTGGAAAACTGAACAAGAATTCTCATGCCTGAGTCGGTTATCAAACAGAAAACAAAGGGGCATTAAAATTTTCTTTTTTTTAAGGTCATCAAAATCCTGAGTTGAGCAATCAAATTTTAACTGCCCTATTGTCATAAGACAATTACATATTGTAAGACCTTGTGTATAAATCATTATACCAGCCGCTTAGCCAAAGCCCAGGATAGTCCCAAGTCACATTTGTGATAAGGGTCTTAAATCGCCATGCCACTGTACAAGTTTGTGACAATAGGCCAAAATAACAATCTGTATTTATTCCAGAGGATTTGTTCTACCAATAACATAAGGAACAATGGAGTGATTGTAGTAAAAAAAAAGGCCTTAAACACTGCACGCATGCGATTTTAAGTAAATTTTAACAAAAACATATCAGCTCTATCAAAAGTACAGATTGAGATAAATACAGGACTAAAACCACTCTAAATAACAACTAGAAAATCTCAAGAACCATTTTTTAAAAATGGTTTAAGGCAATTCATAAGACAGGTTTTAACTGCGATTTTCTAAGATACTATAAGGCCAATTTTTTCTACACTACGGACAAATGTGTTGCAACATGTCTCCATGGATTGCTTTAAACCATTTTAAAAATTGACTCAAAATACATGTGATTGAAATAATATTCAGATTCAAGACATTAGAAACCAATTGGGTCATGGATAAAAACTAAATGATGACGTCATTTGTGAACGCTCCCAGGTGTGATTTTCATACATGAATTAATTTCCTATATCTGTCATCTGCATTTTTTGCGGCCGCAAATCAGGGCGATCCGCAAATTTGGGCAAATTTCCCAAAATTGGCAAATCGCGTGGCAAATTTTGGGAAAAAAAAGGAAGCGAAAACAAAATAACGAAAAAAAAAGTGCGAAACTTGAGAAATGTTGCAGCTTTGCCTGGGCCCAAACCAAGTGAAGCTACTCTCTACGGATAATGATCTCATGCTCGCAGTGTATCTGCATACACTGCAATTCCCAATTTTTGTGATATTTCTCAGCATGAGTTCACGAGGTATATTGGGGAAACTGGGGCCCAGTGCTGTGAGAGAGTCTGATACTGGAATTATAGATCTGATCCTATTTTGGAAGTCTGTGGCAGATCATGTTCCAGCTCTCGCTGCGTTGGCGTCCCGGTATGCCTTCTCAACATGCTCGTCAGCTGATGCTGAGCGAAGTTTTTCTCTTTACAATCTTGTCTTGTCTTCCAGAAGGCGTAGACTCACAGAAAACAACATCAAAGGACTAGTTTTCCTTTACTACAATAAGTAGTAAAAGAAAACTAGGCCTTTGATGAGTCTGACTGAAAGTGTACGTCTTTGTGTGTGTGTGTGTGATTGTCTGAAAGTTTGGGCGCATAAATCGCTTTACATTGTGTAAATTAATAAATGTAGCCTCCTTAAATAACTTAAATGTAATAAATTGTCTTATATATATTTTTTTTTTTCTGTATCGCATGTTAATTTTTACTGAAACGCTTAGTTCTCCTCTGCAAATTTTGGTCTTTTTGGCAAATTTCTTGGCAAATTTTGGGGGTTTTTTGGGCAAGTTTTGGCAAATTTTAGGTCCCAATTTGACAAAAAATGCAGATGACAGCTATAATATCAAAACATATAAAAAGAATAATTCAATTATAAGTAGTGTCATAATTAATATGCCTCATTTTAAATTTCATGTACGGTATTCAATTTTTATGGTATTTTGTTCAACAATGGAGTTTTTTTTATTTATAATGGAGTTGTTTTTCAAAATTTCTGACTGCAGCCATTGATCCACTAATGGATTGTCAGTGATCTGTCATCTCCTCTTGGGGCCAGCTTGCCGTAATCTTTGGCTGATGCCATCTGAGGCATTCCACTCCTCTGGTGTATGGGGAAGAGTTTCTGTTGTCTCCTCTTGAAAGTGATTTGACAAATCATCTACTACAACTACTGATCCACCACAGAGCAATCAACAAAACTGATTTCATTAATCTCATTCATATCCATCTGTTTGGCTAGTGTTGAAGCTGTGGAGGAAAAATAATCTTTAGAACATCTTTTTCACTGCATTGAAACAAAACATGTTTATATCTGTGAATTATGAAACTGGCCACATTATGAAATCCAAGTGGTGCTGAAATCAAAAACGTCATTTCATTTTGAAACTTCTCTGATACAACATTGTCTTCAGGTCAAAGCCAGAATTTGGAATGATAAAAACTTTTGAACAATGTTATCTCCTTAAGCAACATGAAATGCTGGCCATTTAATTAAGATGATTTTAGAACTACATCCCACTTTTTAAACAAATCCTTATAAACTGTTCGTCAGTGCTTAAAAGTGTTAATATAAATATATTTGAGAAAACAATGGACTCAGCAACAGTATGCATTTTTGTTTTATTTCCTTGTAAATCATCTTTTTGTTTGAGTATTTTTCTCTAAGGGGGAACCAGTATTTTTTTAAAAACATATATAATATGTGATAAGTAAGCATTTGAGTGTGTTCCTCTTAGTGGGGACCTGTGCTTGTGCCTGGACGACACTTTTAGGTGACTTTAAACTAAGTACACTGATGGCATGCTCTTGGAATCTGCATCCATTCCATATAAGTATAAGAACCATTCCCTTTTTGTTTTACTTATTAGTGCTTTGAATTGTTAATCTAGAATTGCTTGACTATCCATTTGCATCCTTTTTACTGGTGCTGAAATGACCTAAATATATCGAAAGCAATTAAAAACAGAAGAGGATTTATAATTCTAGACCATTTTGCTATCCCATTTTCTTCCTTTTTACTGGCACTGATATGACCTTAATGTGTTGCAAGCGCCGTAAAACAATTAAAAACAAACAAATAAAGAATGTTGATTAAACAAAATCACACGACCACACTTATATTATACTTCGTGGTCCCACTGTCACTTCAATGTCCCCCATTTTGACCAACTTGTTAGCCGTGATAGTCCTTTCAGTACTGTTGTCAATGTTAAATACACTGTTAGTGGCTATGTGGTCTTGTGGTATGACACTCGCTTTCGGAACGGAAGGTCCTGGCCCTGAGCCTCGCTCGGCGCATAGTTGAGTCCTTGGAAAAGACTCTTTACTCATATTCTCTCAAAGTACTCAGGTGTAAAATGAGTACCTGGCGTTAACAGTGTTGTCTTTGTCCGAAAAATTGTAGTATCGCCTAAAGACGTCATGTCCCGTTCTAAATGTTGCTGTTGGTCAGGGACCCCTTGTAAAGCGCTTTGAGCACGTTTAGTGTTTATTGCTATATATAAAAGCTCATTTTAAAAAAATTGTCTTTAGTCTTTCGGGTGAAATTCTATTAATAATTTAATGACTTTGTAGCAAAAGAATTATGCTTACTGATTATGGTGATACTCCAAGATTATAGTCAGATATATGTCAATAATATTTCTGGCTGGACTGGGATTCGGAACCAAACTCTCAGTGCCCATAACTGTAAAGAAAATTGTTGATAAATTTGAATTAAATGAAGTATAGAATTCACAAGTTGCACATCAAGTCCAGATTACCCATTACAAACTTAATGAGGAGGAACACAGTGGTGTTTTTTTTTAAAAGGTGAATGGTTATGAAGTTATAATGATTTTAATTCTATTTATATCAATTTTAATATGATACGATATCAATTGATTTTTAATGTAAAATTTGCATCATATAATTACGGGTCTCTGGCTCTTTTTTTTTTTTAACCATGAAATGCATCCAAGTGTAATCTTATCTTCTGATCTTGAGACCCATGAATCCCAGAAATAACAAATCTGCTGGGAATTGAACCCATGACACTTTGATTCATATGCAAGCATGATAACTCGCTGTGCCATTGGCTTGCCCTAAATAAAACACTAAATGAAACAAAATAAATCTTTACAGGACCCAATTCCAAAGTGGAATTTCAATACAATGTTGCGTGATGTCACTTTGACGATTTGTGATAAAAAAATACATGGCAATCCCTTATGACACAAAAGCTCTTGCTCCATCACTTATTTCAAATTTGAAATATTCATATAATTTTGTCAGCTACTTCAGGATTGATGGTGTAATGTAAATTTCAAGATTTTAACTACCATTGAATTATTAAATGTGAATAATCTTGTTTTGATACTCGACTTCAGTCTTCATTAATTGTTTTAATGTTTTTAAAATTGATAAAAAATCAAGAGGAAACGTGTCCCACAGGCAGTTGTTAGATATGCAATAGAGGATAGTTATATTAGAGAAAAATATTGTTAAATGAATCTGTGCATAGGCAATTGTAAGGATGAGTCAATATTAGACGATCACAAAAGATGCATGCAAACATAGTACAAATTACTTGTTTAAAATATTGTAAGGTACTATCTTTATTCATGTCAGGCAGCCCAGAGACCAGCGATCACATCGTCCTCCACTGTCCAGTCACTAAACTTGAAGGTGGCTACGAAACCGTCCTTAGGGCGGAGGAAGACTTTAGAAGCTTGGTTGACGAAATAAATTTGTAGGTGTAGCCATATGCTACTACTACTACTTTATTCATGGAATGCCTAGATGACAGCCTTTTACATTTGTATACAGAACAATGTATGGAACTATTATAATTGCAGAAAATTACCTTGAATACCATCAACAATGGTACTACACTCGCCAATAATGATGAGTACTGGTACTTGTTCAGTAAAGATTGAAGAGGGGCCTGGTTTCCCCCTCCAGTCTGCTTTACAGAATCAACATGACCTTGGACTATTCTTTTTGTGTCCTTGAATTTGTTTTTAGCTCCATCACCGAACGGTTTTTGAGAATTCCGCATTGATTCTCATTCTGATCTTTTCCCAGACCTGAAAATGAAAAAGGAGAAAAAAATATGTAAATCAACGATTATGTAATGAGATTGTTGAGGACATTCATTTTGCACTGGAATCAGTTCTATTGATTGCTTTTTGTTGCCATAAAATCTTTATTTATTATTTTCGTTGTAGCAAACTTTACTTGTATAATTAGTCTGTATCCTTTAATTATTTGCATAAAAAATGTCATGCTTTTGAGTGTAGATTATTATCAGTCATATCTCTTAAATTGGCATTTTATCATTAAATATTTGTAGGGTCTGACTGGAGAGGGTGAAGATTTATTTCTTGCTTATCAAATGTACAAGGGTAGGTCGCCCTAAATCTGTATGCTTTTCTATACCTCAAATTCCAACAGCTCTAACTCCAGATTGGTCAAACTAAACTCTCCACTGTTTGAGAAACTCAATTATTTGACATCTTTTGTTAGTTTGATGTAAATACATATGAGGTATTATCAGTTAACCTTGCTTAAAAACCGAAAATAGATACCAAACCCCCTCACCCCAAATATGTATGCTCATGCCCCAAACCCGTAAACGGCTTGCCCTAAACCAGAACAGTATTAAATTAGTCTCCTAATTTTTCAAAATTTCATAATTTTTTAAAATATGATAATGTTGTGGTAGAATTTCATTTATTATTAGTTTTTAAAAATATTTTCTAAAAGACAAAAAAAATAATTGAGAATATATAAAGAGCATTATCCTAGCATTTACGTTTGTTGCGGTTATAACTTTTGACGCGTCAGCGATTTTCTGTTATTTTTTGCACTGAAAAAAAAAAAAAGAATACATAAAGACACCGCTTGGGAATTTTTTTAAAAAAGAAAAAAAAACAACCTTTTACTTTTAGAAAGGAGTTTATTTTCACTTCCACTTCATTTCGAATTTTTCTGGTTGTTGACTTGTTCTAAATATTCAAGTGAGTTGAAAGCTTAAAACTTTTGTCATTTTTTGTGGCAACTGACACAGATGCTAGATTGTATACTGCTAAACATGCTCAAAGCTCTGTAAGGGGCTCCAAGCCAATAGCAACACAGCAATATCACAACTTTTCCCCGACAGAGTCATTACTTTTAATGGCCAATTACTCAATAAGGAGCCTTTTCCAATGACTCGACTTTGAACCACTCAGGGTGGGACTTGAATCTTGGGCCTAATGGTCAAAATGCAAGTGTCATACTACAAGACAACAAAGCCCCACTTAGTAGGGGCAAAGACGAAGGGTGAAATTTATTGCCTAACCTCCGCACTACAGTACATCTATTTATATTGTTTATTGATAAATTATGGGTGCCATGTTGGCTATTATGATGCTTTAAAATTTTCATTGAACATGCCTGCCAACCTGCTTTTTTTTTTTTTTCCATTAATTTTCTTTCTTTTTTTTTTTTTGGAAACCCGAGACCGGGTTGCCAAGTAGTAAAAGGGTGGATCAGAGAGCAGAGCAGGGAGATAGGAAGTAGATTAACACAATCCAAAGTAGTCTAGAGGTATACAAATACACAAAGCAACACTGTGAGTGGCAGGGACCTACAGTAGGCACTTGCAAGAATTTTTCAAAATAGTGGCTATGGGTATTAATTTAGCGTAGAAAAATAAAGGGGAGTGAAAAAATTATCGCTCTATCTCAACTGGTTAAAAAGTTATGACCGTTTATGTGGTGGAAAATCTCTATATAGCTTAATAGGAAAAAATGTGACCAAAGCACAGCATCCCAATGGATAATCAAGTATAATTCAGAAAGAGCTTCAAACTTTGAAATTTTTACATGTGGTAAATCAACATCTCTGTAATACATTGCAAACAGAAAATGAATTATTTATTGAGAAGGAAAAGTATAGTTTAGAGCGGAGACAGCTGAAATCAAGGAAAAATAGATCCCGACATACAAATGAATGACCTATTGGAATTTTGGAAAAGTCAATAATAAAATATTTATTCAAATGAAGATAGACCAAATACACAACTGAATCGGCGTCATTTAGTTGTTCACTTTGAACTTTTCAAAATGAAAATAGACCTCATAAAAGCAAAGATATGGACTGACAAATGTTTGAGGTGGTGTATTTAGCCTACTGATGCCCAGTGTCAGTGACCGTGCTGTAGCCTATTTTTATTTCATTTCATGATAGACCAAATAAACCACTGAATCGGCGTCATTTAGTTGTTCACTTTGAACTTTTCAAAATGAAAATAGACCTCATAAAAGCAAAGATATGGACTGACAAATGTTTGAGGTGGTGTAGTGTATTAGCCTAACAGTCTACAGTCCTACAGATGCCCAGTGTCAGTGACCGTACTATAGCCTATTTTTATTTCATTTCATTAGTGACAAAGAAAAAATATATGTACTTCTACTCTTTTTTTCGCACTGTCACGGAGTGCTGCAATCTCGACATAATTGTATTTCCCAGGAGGGCTGCAGTTTCAGGGTTTGAAAAGTTATAGTTTTTCTCTTGTTGAGCTCCATTTTCGTCATTGAATTTCAAAAGGAAATAGAATCTAAACAAAACGAAAGCGGATGTGGCGCTGATTAAATCTTTTGCGTCAGAAGAACCCAAACAGCAGCACAAAACAACCGATAGAGTCAAGGGCTAGGTCAGGACTTGCCACGCCCATTTCTAGGCGAAAGCCCAGCTAGTCCGAGACTAAATAATGCTCATTGAATCCGATTTTTTTTAGACACTTACTAAGCTTGGGCTAAAGACTAGCTAGTCATTTAGGGAGCGTTCACATATTACGTCATCAGCTAGGGGGGAGGGGGGGTCTACCAAATGTTGACATGGGGGAGGGGGGGGGGGGGGGGGGGTCAGACCCAAGATGATGTCATCAAAACATAAATTGCTATGATGAGTATTGCCCATCTCTCAAGAAAAAAAATGGGAAAGGGGTATCACTTCTCAAAAGGCGAACTTGCCCAAAATGTTCATTGTATCACTCCTCGATCACAGCAATGAAAGACCATTCACGAAAATGCGGCATACAAGAAGAACAGCAAATGGGACAAAGTGATGACGATGAAGATGAAATTGATGATACTATTTATAGTACATTGCCAGAGGTCCAAGGCAGAAACATTTTTGAATCAATTAATTTTATGTTTGGAAATTGAAACAGAAATTCATTCCACTAAAAGACTAATATGCTATAAAATAATTTGCCTCCTATACTATTTTAAATTACACTTTCTGAAATTTTTTTAATAGCACCTGCACCAGGTAGCCTAATTTAAATAATGTTTGTTAGATTTTATCTTTGCAAATTTAAATTTTATGTCCCCATTGTATCGTAAAACATAAATTATCAACAGTTTCTGAAATTAATAAAATGTCTGAATGTGTTTTATCAAACGTTGATAATCAATGTTTATGGTTTGAAAAATGAATAATAAATATTGTGAAATTAAAGTTATCTTTTAGTTTTTATTAAATTAGATGACGTCATCATCTGTTGGGGGAGGGGGGGGGGGGTCAGGTCAATGATGACAAGTGATGACTTGGGGGAGGGGGGGGGTCTAAAAAGGGCAAATTTTTGATGACGTAATATGTGAACGCTCCCTTACTAGACTAGTAAATTACTAAAGTTAGTCCGCGTTCATTAGAACGGGCCCAGGAGATAGAAGACACAGCAAGTACCTCCCTGCTCACTATGGGAGGTCGGGAACCCCACTCAGTAGTTTGAGACCACTTAAAAGTCTCATCCATACACAAGCACAAGCCCCCACTAGGAGGAATACACTCAAATGTTTACAAATCATATCTAATAATAACACGTAAACAAAACATAATACAGTGGATAACAGAGAGATGATCCACAACGAATAAAATATCATCTCCCAAACTAACTATACTTTGACTGTTTCCCTCTCATCCAGGGCCAGGACAAAACCAAGTCATCTCATTACAAGACAGACTGAAAGAAGTTGGAAAACAGATACATGTATCGGAGGATAGAAGAAACAGCAATTATCTCCCGGCCCACTATAGGAGGTCAGGAACCCTACCCAGGTTGAATAACCTTATCCCCCCTGCAATGCCCTAAGTTTGCTTTCCACTAATCAGACTTCGGCCCCGCAAGGCCTGCAGCAGTTAAGTTTTAGATTTGCTGGCCAAGCTCCTTGACTCTTAAGATGCTCATTAATTAAAGTTAAGGTTTATCCCAAAATTAGATTCTGGTGCCATGACTTGGTTCACCATCAAAATTATCCCAATCGGTGTTTTGTGGGAAAGGACTCCAGACTCCATAATAAGTACACCCTAGTCTCAAGGAGATGGTGTATGGCTGTAATTTTTTGTTTTTAAGGGTTTTACGGCGCTTGCAACACATTTAGGTCATATCAGCGCCAGGGAAAAGAAAGAAAATGGGATAATAAAATGATTCTAGATGTAAAGATAAAAGGACTTTATGAAGAAAAAGTAAGACAAACAGTAATGGTTCAAATAGGGATCAGATGTATATTCCAAGACCACATTTTCATTGTTCTTAGATTGAGATCACCTAATGGTCTCGCCCAGACACCAGCATAATATACAATCAAGAGGAATACACCCAAATGCTTACAGTATATATTCGAAATAACGGATATAACAATACACAACAAAGAGGTGATTTACAAGGAAAAAAAAACATCTCCCAAAACAATAACTATGCATTTGACTGTTTCCCTCCAAGCCCAGCACTACGGCCAGGGCCAGGGCAAAATCAAGTAATCTAACTCCAAGACAAAGACAGAAAGCAAATTAGAAAACAAATATATAGGGGTAGAAGACACATTAAGTGCCACCCTGCCCACTATGATGAGAGTCCAGGATCCCCTCCCGGATGGCTGTAATTTGTAATGCATCTGCCGTATCTGACCTTACTCGAGACGTTGCCTGAGGCAATTGTGGAATTGTCTCTCAAACTCAATGCCGAGGAGCACTTCAATATCATCACTGTTAGGTGAACAGTGGAGCAGAAAATCATGCCTATCTGTGTGGAAACACATTATTTAACAACCAAGCTCATCTTCAATAGAAAGTAAAAGGCATGAAGCAGATCTGTAGCAGTCAGTATACAGATATAATATAACTGTAACTGAAATATTTAAATAATATATATTTACCTCTCCTTTAATACTAAAGTCGAGCACTTTTATTTCGAGGTATTTATTATATAATATAAAAATAAAAATTATGCCATTTGCGCCACGATTATCATAAGATATTGTCGCCTAGGCATTCCACGAAGGAATATAGATAACTCATCAAACAAGATGTCTGATGTCAACAAGAATCACCCATGTTGTCCAAGTGAGCAAATTGGGGGTTAGTAATCTTGCTCAAGGAAAAAAACGAAAAGGCCTGAAGCGGGGCTCGAACCCGGGTCATCCGGATCACAGTGCAATGCCTTAACCACTCGGCCACTTCGCCCCCTCTATATATATATATATATATATATATATATATATATATATATATATATATATATATATATATATATATATATATATATATATATATATATATATATATATATATATATATATATAATATATATATAGATATCCCAAGGTGTTGCGATTATCCGGAGTGGACTGTATATATATATATATATAGTCCACTCCGGATAATCACAACACCTTGGGATCAGCGAAATTGTTGCGATTAACCGAAGTTGAGTTTCCTGTCCACTATTGCAACTTTTGCCTCTGAGTTTACACTATCTTGGGACCGCCCATGGCTGCGGTATCTTTGGTCGATTTCAGATAAAATAACGGGATACTGTTTTCATCACCGCCTGTTGTAAAAGTTTTTATAACAATTTTGATTTGTCCACTGACCAGTTTCATACCATATATGGTAGACTCAAGCCAGTTATTGTAAACATTGTTCTTAGTACATCACAGACTGAGCAATTTCATTAAAATAAAAATCAAACAAAAGCAGCTTTGATGCAAGCCGAACTCTTAATTTGTTTGGTTTAAATTTCACTCTTTTGTTCTCAACATCCGTATGAGTCAAAGAGATTAGCCGTGATGAGAGACAATAAGCTCTCACCAAACCCATATATGCAGAGCTGTCAATCCCAAAACAAAGGATATCGCTCAGTTACTCTTTGTTTTGTTTTTGTTTTTAAGGGTTTTACGGCGCTTGCAACACATTAAGGTCATATCAGCGCCAGTAAAAAGGAAGAAAATGGGATAGTACAAAGTTGTAGAATTACAATTAAAGCACCCAAGAAAAGGTAAGACAAAGGGGAATTGGTTCAAATAGGAAACAGATGTAGATTCCGAAACACACTATCAAAGTACTTAGTTTGAGATCACCTAAATGTCTCATTCTGACACAAGTACATGTCCCCACTAAGAGGAATACACTCAAATGTTTACAAATCATGTGTTTAAAATGAAAAAAGTAACAGTACATAACAGAGAGATGATTTACAAGGAAAAAAATATCATCTCCCAAAACTATAACTATACATTCGACTGTTTCCCTCTCAGCCAAGGACTCCGTCCAAGGTCAGGACAAAACCAAGCAATCTCATTCCAAGACAAAGACAGAAAGCAATTGGAAAACAGATAAGAGGGGATAGAAGACACAGCAAGTACCTCCCTGCCCGCTATGGGAGTCAGTTTCTCTTTACAACTGTCATAGTCTACCTGTTGTCTAGGCTATGACACAAGCCGTCCTATCTAATGGACACAGATGACCGCATAAACCAATTCTGCAATGCCCAGCCCTTTCGAGTCTAATAAGAGTGGTGACACACTACTTTAGCCGTAAACCCCACTCTCGATTCTTCCATCTGTCATGATTTCACCTATGACGAAATTTAATCATGAGATTTTGTTTGATTGATTTCTTGAATTTGCCACTTTTTGAGGTTGAAAATTTGTTGCGATTAACCGAAGTTTGTTGCAATTTACCAGTGACTTTTATATAGAATTAATTACGTTTCTTGAGAAATGTTGCGATAAACCGAGTTGCGATAATCCGGAGTAGACAGCAAGGGTAGATTTTCTGTCTGACTTCCAGAAAACAGTGAAAGAAGTTTTTCGTTGTATAATATGATGTTCTCAGACTGCCGCCGGCCTTTGAGTGAGCGAATAGTGAAATCGCTCAACAATAGTTTCATTTCATATAAACCTTACACTTACATATAGAAAGTATTTTCTAATTATGAAGCTCAATGTTCTCGGAAGATATTTAAAAGGATGTATAATACCTGGCATGGCAGTTATTTGCATCGCTTGCGGACGCAAAAAATCGTAAAATATCACTGATTTGCATTGCGGCCGCAAAATCTGCAATTTTTTTTGGCAAAAAAATCAAATAACAACAACAACAAAAAAAGCATTTAATAATTTTTAAGAAGGCAAAAGAAAAATTAAATAGCATTTTCTTTTCTTTTAATTTGATAGTTCGTGTAGAACTAAATACTAATCAAGAGTAGTTTCTTTTTTAATATCCCATTTTCTACTTTTTTTAACTGGCGCTGATATGACCTTACATTATGTTGCAAGCGCCGTGAAACCCTTAAAAACAAACAAATACCTTACCCTTTCATGAAATAAGTATGGGTTAAGAAAATTAACCGTAATTTTTTGCAAATTTTGCCGTTTTCAGCTTGCAAAATTTGGGATATTTTAATTTAAATTATTTTTTTTTTTTTTTTTTTTTGCAAAAAACCGCCATGTCAAATAATACAGTTCACTCCGCTTATACTTATACGCTACACATTCCCGAAAAAAAGGGAATTTTTTTTTTCTTCTATACAATTGTTCCGCTTAATCGCTACACCTTGATTCCATCTTGATTGGAGAAAAATATATTTCAATAAATAAATAAATAAAATAAATGTAATGAAAATTCGTTTCTCAATCAACCATTCCCGCACGTTAATATCGTCTCACGCGCGAAAAAAGTTTTCCTGTCAACGCAATTCCACTATCCCTCCGACCCCGACTAGGTTATCCAGCCAAGGCCAGGACAAAAGCAAGTAATCTCATTCCAAGACAAAGACAGAAAGCATGTTGGAAAACAGACATAGGGCTGGCCCCCCAGGAAAACGCGACCGATGCGGCCGCATAATTTGCCATTTACCGCAATGCGGCCGCATAATTCACCTTTTACCGCATAATTATGCAAAATATGGCTTTTAGCGTGAATTTATGACCATTGTATGAAGAAAAATGAAACCGAAAAAGTCCGACGATGTTCCCAAATACGTGACAGTGACTTCCCTTTAACTTTAAAGGGAGGCTATTCCAATTCCAAGCAGGGTTGCCAATTGGCAGATTTTATTTTCCGAGGCCTAGGGATGAACGTATAGGTCTACTACACGTTTTCCATGGCACTTTTTATGTATTAGTATTAGTGATTTTTTTAAACTTGGGAAATGAAAAGAAAATGTATGACATCGGCCTTGAGAATTTTTTGTTTAACAAAACTGATGAGTTTTCAAAGGGGGTACTATAAATAGTACGGTTTGGCAGATTTTTGTGGTATTTGGCAGATTTTTAAAATCCAGTTGGCAGAATGCCTGAAATTAATCTGGCAACCCTGATTCCAAGTGTACGATTTGATTTGTCTTCTTGAGATCTACCCTGCTAAGCTGCTCCTGTCTCCACCTTGAGAGCCTCACAAAGCTGAAAACTGTACCCGAGGAGGAGATCGAGAGGTACACCCGGCAGCTTGGGCCCCTCGCGGTGAAGAACTCCATCACCTCTTCTGTTGACGTGCCACATTTTTGGCAGTCCATTTCGGATGAAGTGCCAGCTTTGGCTGCTTGTGCCAAGTGGTACATATACACCACGATCAACAGCGCTGATGCTGAGCGCAGTTTTTCTGTTTACAATCTGATATTGTCAGACAGGCGCAGGAGTCTTAGCACAACGTCTCTGCGACATCTAGCTTGTATGTGCTACAACAAAAAATTAAGTATTGAATTTGCGTTGTAGTTCTTTAATTTTGAATTGGTTAAATGTAAATAAAGCAATGGAAAAATTTAGACAGCTATTTATTACTTTTATCTTGTTTTGAATAATTTGTAATTTTCCTTGCATAATTTGGGATATTTTTTTGCATATTTCCGAGGGGCCAGATAGGGGGGATAGAAGACACAGTGTGTTCCCCTCTGCTCACTATGGAAGGTCAGGAACCCCACCCAGAAACATGAATAATTGTTTTTGTTTTTAAGGGTTTTACGGCGCTTGCAACACATTTAGGTTATATCAGCGCCGGTAAAAAGGAAGAAAATGGTATAGTAAAAAGTTCTAGAATTACAATTAAAGCACCCAAGAAAAAGTAAGACAAAGGGGAACTGAGAACAAATAGGGATCAGATGTAGATTCCAAGAGCATACCACCAATGTACTTAGTTTGAAATCACCTACAAGTCTCATCCAGACACAAGCACAAAATCAACAAAGAGGAACACACTCAAATGCTTACACTATACATTCAAAATAAAAATAATGATACATAACAGAGAGGTGATTTACAAGGAAAAAAATATCATCTCCCAAAACAATAACTATGCATTTGACTGTTTCCCTCCCAGCTAGGATTCCGGCCAGTGCCAGGACAAAACCAAGTAATCTCATTCCGAGACAAAGACAGAAAGCATGATGGAAAACAGATAAAGGGGATAGAAGACACAGTATGTACCTCCCTGCCCGCTATGGGAGGTCAGGATCCCCACCCAGAGAAACATGAATAAGAAAAGGAAATTTAAAAACAAACAAACAAACAAAAAAGCCCCCCAAAAACAAAACAAAAATTCAAAAATATTTTTAAAAAAAACAAGCCTTCTAATGTCTTGACACGATGGTCCCAAGCCCGTAGAAAACTCAGAGAATAATGTCCTATATGAATGGCACACGAACACTGGTGCGTAGGTGCTATTTTTAGCTTCTCTGCTTAATCGCACACATCGCGTAATCGACACGCTAACCTGAACTCCCGAGGATGTGCGATTATAAGCGGAGTCTACTGAACTGCTGTTTCATATTTGTCCTGCCCTAGTCGTCGTCTTCTAGTATTTTCCTTGCTTTCAATTTTGTTGACTTTATATTTATTTAGCTGATTGGATTGTCATACTATTTTATTAAGACATCTGAATAGATATGTACAAATGGCTTGCAACAACACAATAAAACTTGCCTTTTAATGGGCATAATTTGCGGTTTCTGGCATAATTTCTCTTTATTAAAAAAAATTTTGGTGGTATAATTTGGGAGGGGGGTGGGGGGTGGGGAGGGGAGAAAGGCATCTTCCTGGTGGGTCAGGTTAACGGTTACATTGATTATAAATCGTATTTTATATATTCTTGACCTGCTAGTTATGAGGTGGAGAACTTTTTTTTTTAAAAACTGTATTTCAACATAAATACAGACTTGCTAACCATTTATACTCCATCCTTGAGCTGAGCATATATACACAATCAAATAATCTCAAAAACAAACAAGCAAGCAAGCAAACAAATTAACAAATGAAAAACAAAAACAGACAAAGACAAAAATATATACATGTATCATCATTTCAAGTACAGTCTCTAAACCTGCCCCGTTGTGAATCATTCCTCACTTTATAAATATATAAAAATCAAATTCACAAAGCTGATGCCACATTTGTTTAACTGAAATAATATTTTTCATATACATGCAAATTTTCCCACGTGATCTATCGCCTCAAAAAGTGACGTTAAAATGTTGCTGTAAAAAACTAGAGTGTACTCAACAAAGATAAAAAGAAACATGGGTCAAATTTCATAAATTTATCTATACATTCAATTCTTTTAGCACTAGATGAACGTGACACAATCAAATAGTGGCAGACAAGCCTGCACATATATTCATTTTATTGCTTTTGATGGAAGCCCAAAGTCTGATTTATCTCTCTCAACAATCAATGGCCAATTTAACAAAAGAAACAGAAACATTCCGAAGACAACAACTTTATATATATATATATATATATATATATATATATATATATATATATATATATATATATATATATATATATATATATAGCAAAAAGTTCTAGAATTACAGTTAAAGCACCCAAGAAAAGGAAAGACAAAGGGGAATTTGTTAAAAAAGGAAACAGATGTAGATTCCAAGAGCACACTATCAAAGTCCTAATTAGTTTTGAGTACGCCTAAAAGTCTCATCCAGACACAAGCACAGGACCCCACTAGAAGGAATACACTCAAATGTTTTACAAATCATATATATGTAAAAACAAAAAACCCACATAATCCAGAGATAGGTATATAGATGTTTCGTTTTGTTTTTAAGGGATTTATGGCGCTTGCAACACATTTAGGTTATTTCAGCGCCAGTAAAAAGGAAGAAAATGGGATAGTAAAAAGTTCAAGAATTACAATTAAAGCACCCAAGAAAATGTAAGACATAGGGGAACTGGGAACAAATAGGGATCAGATGTAGATTCCAAGAGCACACCACCAATGTACTTAGTTTGAATAGTAAAAAGTTCTAGAATTACAATTAAAGCACAAAAGAAAAGGTGAGACAAAGGGGAATTGGTTCAAATACTTTTGTTTTTGTTTGTTTTCAAGGGTTTTACGGCGCTTGCAACACATTTAGGTTATATCAGCGCCAGTAAAAAGGACGAAAATGGGATAGTAAAAAGTTCTAGAAATACAATTGAAGCATCCAAGAGAAAGTAAGACATAGGGGAACTGGGAACAAATAGGGATCAGATGTAGATTCCAAGAGCATACCACCAATGTACTTAGTTTGAGATCACCTATAAGTCTCATCCGGACACAAGAACAAAATCCAACAAAGAGGAACACACTCAAATGCTTACATTATACATTAAAAAATAACAAATATACTAATACATAACAGAGAGATGATTTACAAGGAAAAAAATATCATCTCCCAAAACAATAACTAGGCATTCGACTGTTTCCCTCCCAGCAAGGACCCCGACCAGGGCCAGGACAAAACCAAGCAATCTCATTCCAAGACAAAGACAGAATGCAAGCTGGAAAACAGATATAGGGGGATAGAAGACACAATAAGTACGTCCCTGCCCACTATGGGAGGTAGGAACCCCACCCAGGGAACAGATGTAGATTCCAAGAGCACATCGTCAAAGTACTTAGTTTGAGATCACCTAAAAGTCTCATCCAGACACAAGCACAGGTCCAACTAAGAGGAATACACTCAAATGTTTACAAATCATAATATAACATAATATGTAAACTAAACATAATACAATACATAACAGAGAGATGATTTACAAGGAAAAAAATATCATCTCCCAAAACAATAACTATGCATTTGATTGTTTCCTTCCCAGCTAGGACTCAGGCCATGGTCAGGACAAGACCAAATAATCTCATTCCAAGACAAAGATAGAAAGCATGTTGGAAAACAGATATAAGGGGATAGAAGACACAGTATGTACCCCCCCCCCCCCCCCCCCCCCCCCCCCCCCCTGCCCACTATGGGAGGTCAGGAACCCCAACCAGTATTTTGAGATCACCTAAATGTCTCACCCATACACCAGCACAAGATCCCACTAAGAGGAATACACTCCAATTTTTACAGTATACATTCAAAATAACAAACATAACAGTAACAGAGATGATTTACAAGGGAAAAAAAATATAATCTCCCAAAACAATAAATATGCATTTAACTATTTTCCTCCCAGCCAAGCACTATGGCCAGGGCAAAACCAAGTAATCTTTTTGTTTGTTTGTTTGTTTGTTGCTTTAGGTCTCTTCCAACACAAATGAGGTTATATGAGAGACCGCTGAAACAAAAAAAACAAGCAATCTAACAAAAATAGTACAAATGTAAATCAAAATCATAACCTAAAGATATCATAAGCTAAATTATAAATAACCAAGAACAAACAGGCAGAAGATTTACAGAAAAAAAAATATCCCCTGTCAAAAATACAATCACAAACCAAAGAAGCAGGATAGGCTAGTAAAGAGAAGAAGAAACGACATCACTATCGGATCGTACACCCATGCGAACATCATAGGTTGATGCTCCCATCCAACCACCCGCCCAAGTAATCTCATTCCAAGACAAAGACAGAAAGCAAATTGGAAAACAGATATAGATGATAGAAGAGACAGCAATGTCACCCTGCCCACTATGGGAGGCCAGGAACCCCACCCAGATAAATAGGGAATGAGATTAGCGGAAGAGTAGCGTCCCTTGATTGGACGTCACCGGTGGAGAAGTTATTTGTAAACAAACCAACTACAAGCCAAGCACTCCAAATAAAAAGTTTATTATTCATATTTCTGTACAGAAATGCATATCATAATCAACGTTATGCATTTTTGTACAGAAATATGAATAATAAACTTTTCATTTGGAGTGCTTGGCTTGTAGTTGGTTTGTTTACAAATAACTTCTCCACCGGTGACGTCCAATCAAGGGACGCTACTCTTCCGCTAATCTCATCTCCTATAGATAGATTTATGTATTTACTAATTTCGTCATTAAGGAAAGGGAAAAAGGCATCTTAATTGCAAAATAAGGCGAATAAACTTGACTTTAACCTGATTTCTATATACAGGGCTGTACATGGCAAATGGAAAAAAGATAATCTGATAACAACTCACACACTGCCTTGTTAAAAAATTAACGGTCTCTGTAGGAGATGGTTGTACATGTACTTGTAAAAAAAAAAAAAAATTAAACTAGTATAACATGCATAGCCAACTAGCATTATAATAATATTCATTCAACTTTATCAAACTAAGACCTGTTTTTGAAGTGGGGGTTTCTACTTCATTTACAGAAAGAACTAAGGTCATCACCTGATTGTTTAATGATATGTACGTATTCTTTTATCACTACTGCCACTACTACTACTGCATATTACTGTCAGAGATTTTCCTTTTCTTTGTATTCTGCTTCAGATGTTGGACCAGATCGCTTTTTTTGCTCCATTGCTGGATGGTATGAAAACTTAAAATTTTTGAAGCCTTTGCCTTTAGAGTCCTCATTCACTTTCCAGCTGTTCGCATGTAAGTAGCAAAGGCCTGAAATAACGGCTATGTATAGAATCTTCTCTATAGAAATACTCTATATGGTCTTTTCACAAATAATGAACGTTCATTTAATCTTATGAATGGCTTCACAAGTCCTTAAGTCAAACCTGTTTGATGTGCCTGTGATTATATTACTCATTACAATGAAAGATTATTCTACTCTAGGCCCTGTGACGATATAATACTTTATTACCATTTCTAGTAATTCTAGTACATCTAATTTCCTCTCTTTTGTTGATGTAACAAATTTGGAGGGTGGAAGCTGCTGTAGAAAATGCATCCTTTTCTTAGGTCTGACTAGTTGGCAATAGATCAAAAAAATCTTGTCAGCCTGATGAAGCCCTGCCATGAGCGCATAAATCTGGATATATTGTCGAAAGGAAAGCTAGGCTTTTATTGATAATGGGAAGCCTGACCTCGAGACAATTCCCTGTTTCTCCGAGGAGCTGACAATATTGTATTTCTAAATGCAGGCAAACTTGCTCTAGATAAGCCAAAGCGGAGCTTGTACGTGGCATGTCTTTCCATGCGCTTTTGTCTGTTTACGGTGCCTGCAACACATTTAGGTCATATCAGTATCAGCGCCAGTAAAAAGGATGAAAATTGGATAGTAAAAACATCCTAGATGTACAATTAAAAGGACTTGAGGAAAAAGTAAGACGAAGGGGAATGGCTGAAATAGGGAACAGTGTAGATTCCAAGAGCACACTATCACTATCAGTGTACTTAGTTTGAGATCACCTAAAAGTCTCATCCAGGCTCAAATGTTTACAAACCATATGTTAAAAATTAAAAAAATAACAGTACATAACAGAGAGATGATTTGCCAGGAAAAAAAATATCATCTCCCAAAACTAACTATACATTTGACTGTTTCCCTCCCAACCAAGGATTCCGGACAGAGTCAAGAAAAAACTAGTAATATTCCAAGACAGACAGAAAGCAATTGGAAAACCGATACAGGGGGATAGAAGACACCTACATCCCTGCCCACTAAGGGAGGTCAGGAACCCCACCCAGGATGCGCATTTGATTTCTGGTCATTAGCTAATTCCTACACTAAGTGAATAGGGTGAGGTACCATGGAAAGAGCTAGAGTATGCTGGGCCATAAAAAAACACCGTAAAGCCTTCCGGTGAGTAAGTATCCTTTTGTGAAACTGGCCTAAGGCCTATAGTGGAATCTTCCCTAAACAAACATTCACCATTATCTTAGAAGACTTTAATAGCCATCACTGTGATTTGAGGTGTTCCAAAAATGATCCCCCAGGAATTTCAGTCAGTACATGGTCCAATCAATCAGAACTCACACTGCTATACAACTCAAATAAATAAGGTACTCTGAAATCAGCAAGATGAAAAAAAGAATTCACCCTAGACCTTGCCTTTGTCTAAAAAAAAAATAAAAATGGAAATCCAATACCCGCAACAAGAGACGTTTTTATTTTTAAGGGTTTTACGGCGCTCGCAACACATTAAGGTCATATCAGCGCCAGTAAAAAGGAAGAAAATGGGTAGTAAAAAGTTCTTAAGTTTTGTTTTTGTTTTTAAGGGTTTTACGGCGCTTGCAACACATTAAGGTCATATCAGCGCCAGTAAAAAGGGAAAAAATGGGATAGTAAAAAGTTCTAGAATTACAATTAAAGCATCCAAGAATAAGGCAGACAAAGGGGAATTGGTTCAAAAGAGAACAGATGTAGATTCCAAGAGCATACTATCAGTGTACTTAAATTGAGATCAACTAAAAGTCTCATCCAGACACAAGCACAGGTCCCCACTAAGAGGAATACACTCAAATGTTTACAAATAATATATAATACATAAATAAAACATAATAGAGTGCATAACAGAGAGATGATTTACAAGGAAAAAAATATCATCTCCCAAGACTATAACTATACATTCGACTGTTTCCCTCCCAGCCAAGGAACTCCGGCAAGGGTCAGGACAAAACTAAGTAATCTCATTCCAAGACAATGACAGGAAACAATTGGAAAACGGGTATGGGGGATAGAAGACACAGCATGTACCTCCCTGCCCACTATGGGAGGTCAGGATCCCCACCCAGAAAGTTCTTAAGCACAAAATAAAAGATAAGACAAAAGGGAATTGGTTCAAATAGGGAACAGATGTAGATTCCAAGAGCACACCGTCAAAGTACTTAGTTTGAGATCACCTAAAAGTCTCATCCAGATCAACATTTTTTTCAAAGGATTGAATTTATATTCCACAAATTAATAAAGGGAAATAATCATTGTAATGTTTAATCTATATAAGCAATTGATTTTCTGATTGAATACCTTCCAATCAAAGATGTTGATTTAAATTTATTATTAATCAACATAATATTTGTAACAAATAGTGAATGTATCAATACTATCTGAAAACATTAAAAGTATATTCGAGGCCAACATGAATATTTTATGCAAATCTCCAATACAATATGAAAGATTTTAGTGAAAAACTGGCGTCATATAATCAACTAGATTTTTTTTAATTGTTGAAAATCATTTATGATAGAGAGGTATTATGGTATAATTCAAATTTTAGAGCTACACGGGAATGAACAATATTATGCTGTTGATTGTTTTTTATGTTTTTAAGGGCTTCACGGCGCTTGCAACGCATTTAGGTTATATCAGCGCCAGCAAAAAGGAAGAAAATGGGATAGTGAAAAGTTCTAGAATTACAAATAAAGCACCCAAGAAAAAGTAAGACATAGGGGAACTGGGAACAAATAGGGATCAGATGTAGATTCCAAGAGCACTCATTCAAGTGTCCCAATTTTTTCCCTTATTATCCTTTGCTCCATTCCTTCCTCAAACTAATTTCCCCCAGCCAACGTTAAAAAAAATAAATTTATAATTATCAGTTACAGGTTTTTTATCGTGCCCAAATGACTTTGACCTTGACTTGGAGCTTATCCGTACATTTACTGACCAACGAATAAACAAATAGTCATCAAAATTATCCACGGATAAGCGGATACTCATCGAATAATCTAATAATAGCAATGCACAGTAAGAGGTAGAAGCATAGCCTGCTCATTGGGATAGGATAATAACAAAAATACGAGTGCGAGCTGTAGGGACGGGGTTGAGGCGGCTTTGCAGTTTTTAGGAAATAAGACTCATTTATAAAACCAACTTGAAATTCTTCTAAATAATAAACACCTATGGAAATGCGACCATATAATAAATGTGTGGGTCCCTGACATAATCAGTCACGTGGTGAAAATTTTTGTTTGTTGTTTTGCATTTTTTGAAAGCCCAATGTCTCCTGAGCATTTAAATCTTTATTTGAAGCAAATCAGGTGATTTTTCATGAAGTTATGGTCATATGCATGGGCAAGGGTGTGAAACCCTAATTTTGAGAAAATCACTTCCAAAGTTGACAAGAGTTGAAATTAAGTATAATAATTACCTTCATAAAAAAATTTAAATAAAATATTTAGGAGTAGAATTCATTCAAAATATTTCATCAATATGTAGAGAAAAGTTTTGATTTAATGATTCTTGATTAGAACTCATTTTCCATAAAAATTGACCTCTTGACTAAAATTGTCAATATCTTCATTCGAAGCTCTTCACCATGCGACTGATTATCTCAAGGACACCCACAAATGATCATTAAATTTTTAAAGCTCATTATTATTTTTCAAAATACTACTATTGGCAGCTGTAAGCAACCCGACAACCTTTTGATGACACTGCCACAACAACATCAGCATCGCCAACCATGTCTAGGTCTACGTCATCACACGACGCAAAGCAACCCGACACAGCTATTAGATGATTTGTTGCATGGATCTGTAACGAATAAAAATGATTATCCGTTGAGCACCCATCCGTGTTTTATCCACGGACAACTGGTTATGAGTGGATAATCGGTCTCCCTCAACATATCAACAATGTCAAGTGGAAATTTGTCTTCGGGTTTATTCCAAGGGAAAACAGGAATAGCCCAGGCATCATGGAGAGATAGCTTGCTGAAGGCACATAATGTGATGGATATTTAATGAACCAGGGTTCATAGCAGTCTGTAACCATATGGCTGATTTGTTGGGGCTTTTTTTTTTTTGTCTTTGAGGGTTTTACTGCGCTTGCAACACACCAAGGTCATATCAGCGCCAGTAAAAAGGAAGAAAATAGAAAAAAGTTCTAGAATTACAATTAAAGCATACAAGAAAAGGTAAGACGAAGGAGAATAGTACAAATAAGGGATTGGTGAAGATTCCAAGAGCATACCATCAATGTACTTAGTTTGAGATCACCTAAAAGTCTCGTCCAGAACAAACGCAGGCCCCTACTATGAGGAATACACTCAAATGCTTACATTATAAATTCAAAATAACAAATATAATACAGTGGAACCTCCCGATAACAACATGCCACGGGACCGAGTTTTTATGTCGTTATCCGGAGGTGTCGTTAGATGGCGTGGTAAGGCCCGTGGGACCAGTTTTTATTAACATTGACAAAACAAACAAAACATTGTAGTGTATTCTTCTTAGAGGGTTCTTGTGCATTTGTCTGGATGAGACTTCTAGGTGATCTGAACTGAGTACACTGATAGTGTGCTCCTGGAATCTACACCTGTTCCCTATTTAAACCATTCCCCTTTGACTTACTTTTTCTTATGTCATTTCAATTGTAAATCTGGAATGTTTTTAACTATCCAATTTTCTTCCTTTTTACTGGCGCTGATATGACATAGATGTGTCACAAGCGCTGTAAAACCCTTTAAAACAAAAACAAGTAATTCGGACGCTGCGAGTTAGATAAAATTCCCCCTCCCACAAAAACACAACAACTACTACTATACTACTACTACTATTATTATTACTACTACTACTACTTCTATCACCACATAATATCACATTTTCCAAGATTTTGTGTTTACTTGCTTACACTTACAATTATACCTTGTTTTTTATTAATGCATATCAGCCAAGATCCGTAAAAAAAAGCTGCGTTCTCATTGGTTTCAAAAGCTGCGCTATCATTGGTTCAAGCAGAAATCATTTTTACAAACTTTGAGTACTCATACTCGGTATATTTAGTATCAGATATCTACGAAAATCGCCAAAATGATGACGCCATTCGGAGGTTTTATCAAAAAGTGCGTCGTTATTTGGAGGGGTTTTTTAAAATTGATCTTAAATAGAAAAAAGTCGGGACCAGGGGCCAATGTCGTTATCAGGAGGTTGTCACTACTCAGGGGTGTCATAATCAGGAGGTTCCACTGTAATAAATAACAGAGATGATTTACAAGGAAAAAAATATCTCCCAAAACTAAAACTACATTTTCCTCCCAGCCAAGGGCTCCAGTCAGAGTCAGGACAAAACTAAGTCATCTCATTCCAAGACAAAGACAGAAAGCAATTGGAAAACATGAATAGGGGTATAGAAGACACAGCAAGTACCTCCCTGCCCACTATGGGAGGTCAGGAACCCCACCCAGACCGTATGGCTGACCACACTGCCCCCCCCCCCCCCATCAACAGGTGATTATGGCAAGGCGATGAGTTCAAGGAAACTGTGCTGGAGTGTCTATATTTTCATTCTTTTTTTAAAAATTTAAATAAACTGAATTCAGAAAGATTTACATCCCTGTGAATAAACACCAAAACTGATTTTTGGAAAGCTTACCACCTAATCACCTAAATCATGGTGATTGTGTCTTACTCTTGCACTTAATAAAGCTTTTTTATAATTCATTCTCAGTAACTTTCCAATATTAACTCTAAACACAAATATGTTATCAAATCAATATTCTAGTAAAACAAGTTGAAGGGAAACAGCAAATGTAATTATGGTTTAGTAGTAATATTAAATAAATACACAAAAGAAATGGTAAAAGCGTTAGCAAGATTATCAACCTATTCCCATTAGAGAGCCATATAACATTTCTCCAATTCTCCAAAAAGGCTTTGGTTATCATAATCACCTTGCCCTTTTGCTTCATGACAAAGCTTTGCTGATATCAACAAGACAATGAACCCAAGTAACAGCATGATAGGAAATGGTAACACATGATAACATCACTAATAAATTCAAAATGATGGAATGAAACACAATGAATAAAAATGAACATCAGCTACCACGCTTGAAATACAATATTCAAAAGTACATATTTACTCCTTTGTAATAGAGTTCCTATAATAGCCCAGTTTAAGTGCGGTTATGTGGTCTTGTAGTATGACTCATTTTCGGATTGGAAGGTCCTGGTTTCGAGCCTCGCTCGGCGCAAAGTTGAATCCCGGAAAGACTCATTACTCACATTCTCTAACCATTCTCAGGTGTAAAATGAGTACCTGGCCTTTTACAGAGTTGTCTCTGTCCTATTATATATGTATCTTGTTGTTGTTGGTCAGGGTCCCTTTGCAAAGCGCTTCGAGCATGTTCAGTAAATATTGTGCTATAAAAGAAAAAAGCTCTGTAACTAACATCTTCACTTAAGTAGCTCAGCTCTATAACGGTCTATAAGAACAAACAGCTGAGTGACGTCAACCCTAATAAACAATTGCAGTAGGACCCCTACTCTCCCTATACTTCTGCAACAAAAAATAAAAAGCTAGGACTTGGTTCCTTCCCACACTAATGATTAACCACTTTGGGAGCCCAATCAATTCCAATAAGAACAATAAAAATACAAAGACATTATTGAGGATATCATACTGCATCCTCAGCTGAGTCAAATTGGACTAGAGTTACTACTTGTGGGACTCAACTTATCAGAATCACTTGTAAGAATCTCATCCCCAGAATCGTCTCTGTTGCTCCCTTCTCCCACCAACTCAACAACCTTATTCCCTAGTAGGTCTTTCTCAAATTCCAGGAGTTGCCCCATGAACGTAAAGTTCGGCGAGATGTTGGGCTTGCACTGCTTCACATGGTCGTATGCCTGGTTCAGACTCATACCTTCTTGACCCATCAGATAGGCAACAGTGATAGTTACAGATCGGCTGATTCCAGCGAGGCAGTGGACCAAAACACCCTTTTTATTCTTTCTTGCCTCATCTGTAGCAAATAAGAAAAGGACATTAAAGAATAAAAAATAGACAGAATTGTGTATCCAAACTGTGGAAAAATATTATAAACCACACCCATTAACAGTGAACTGGAACCTAAGATGCCGTCTTCCAAAAAAGTTAGTAATTAGCCAAAAAGGAGGAAAACTTATCAGGCCATAAGTCAAACTTAAACAGAATTCAAAATGACACTTTATATCCCATTTAGGCAATATGTAATATATTACTACTACTATAAATAAATCTATTCTAAGCATAAGGTTTCACGTAACTTTTTATTACTCTTTCCCCAAAACAGTCAATAGACCTGTAAATAAGCTCTATAAAAAATGACTGAGACTGAAACTGAACCTCACTGAAATCGATTCTTTGTATCAGAAAAATCCAAAGAATCGAGATGAATAGTGAACAGCAAGCTCACTTGAGCAAAACAATGGCAAAAAATTAAATTACGTGGGAATTAATTAGGCAACTTACAATTAGGTACCCAATCTCAATCAGTGAAGAAACAGTCAACCAGTTTGTTTACAACGTGAGGCAATCGAGATGTGCTTGTAGCAATCATATAACTTTCGATTTGAAGGTGTCTTCATAACACACTTGCGGCTGTCGCATTAAACTTTTAGGTTCCATCGAGTAAATGTGGTCAATTTTGGCTTAGACGAAACAGTGAAATTTATCGCTCGGCGGCTAATTTAAAATTGGCTACCTTTGGGATCACGACAGGTTTGGAATGTGAAAAGATAATTTCACGAAGGCTGTGTGAAAATACACTGGGATGTGTTCAGACACGCCAATTCTAAGAAGTGTCGCTTAACCTTGGCAATATTTCCATCGTATACATAAACGGCCCTTGAGCTATGCATAGCGCTGTGGAACATTCCTAAATACTTCACGGTCATTCGACTACTATTCATGAATTCTTTCTTTCCTTTTTTAAAATATTTGAATTTGACGAATTGACTGATTTCAGTTAATTGACTGAGAATTTACAGGCCTAAGTCAATAATGCCTACAATTGTTACGCATAACACTGTTACATGAAGAGTAGAGATGATGATAAACCTTTGGAGTTGCCACCTGGTGGGTCATGCAACTTCGTACATCTTTTTGTCTCCTAATTGAATCAGACTTTTTTGCATTATCTCAACATAATCAGAATAATCAGATAGGTCTTACTTATGATGTGTGTGTGTGTATGTGCGTGAGAGAGAGAGAGAGAGAGAGAGAGAGAGAGAGAGAGAGAGAGAGAGAGAGTTATTTTTATCTAATGGATTATGGATGTATAATAATCTTTTTAAATGGACCACTAACTGTAATAGCACTATTGACCTTCTTACAAATAAAATCTAGAATCAATTTGGTTTTCGGTGTGTCTATCAGACAATATCCATGTTGTTTTGTGGATATTTGTATGGGGAAAGACACTGTCACCAATCACCAAGCCATTAAGTACGCATAAATCAATGAAAAGTTCACCATGTTCATTCATAGTACAAACTGATTGTGTGCCCATGATGTATTCCTTCCTCTGTTATCTGGTCCTATTTTTGCATTAACATCCGGAGGAAAAGCATGACATTCATTTATCACCCTCATACCTATATGGAAATCAACAAATCTATCACAGAAAAACAAATTCAGAATATACAACACCAGACCTGCCGTTTGTGCCGATTTAATCGGGACCGTCCCGATATTTATGCGAAATTTGCCGCTGTCCCGATTTTTCTTTTTACCCGATTTTTTTTAGTTAGAAAAAAAAATTGGCGGAGATATTTATTTTAGCGGTAATCAAATGATGAGGTGACCGTATGTGTATAACATATCCCCACCCCATTGTACGGTATCGATATAATGATATCGGTAATGTTGCCCAGTCATAAGTATTTCTTTTTATAGTATGGGCAGACGGGAATGAATTCGTAGGTGCTATTGTTTCATAGAAGACATTGATACCTGTGTTGTGGTTTATTTCAATACCGGATCAGCACGTTGCCGTCGTGCAGGAGCTTGCGTGCCCCAATGACCCTGAAGGTGATACCACCTTGGATGCAATCGTGCTGGATAGGGACAAGACGAAGGATGATCCAACCCGGCGTTCAGACTAGACTTGCCTTTTCCTGACCCACACTTCTAATCATGAAAGGTACAAGGAGGAAATTTATTCATACTGGCTCAGACGGCGCCCAGCAAAAAAAAAAAAAGGTCCGTGTAGCTGCTGAACGAAGTCCTGCAGCCTCGTAAAATAAGCAAGACTTCAACCACATATTACAAAACAACATCGTACTAGGAGAATGATTGAGAATAATGTCTCTTAATGTGGAAGGCATTTCAATGCAAAAATGCGACTATCTCAGTAGACTTCTTAAAGGCCATAGTATTGATATCTTGCTTCTGCAAGAAACACACTTGGATCATAAGTCAGCTCCATCCAAATCCAACATTGCCGGATATACAGAAGTCAACAAACAACCCCACCCAAAATATGGCATAAGCACATACGCCAGAAACCCAGAACAAGTGTACGACCTTGGAGGTACAACTGATGACACTAGTACACGGAGAAGCACAATAAAAGTTGGGAACCTGGAGATCACAAACATCTACAAACTTCCATCGATCAAATGGTCTGAACCACCAAAACATCTGCAACATCCTGCACTGATTATTGGAGATTTAAATAGCCACCACAATAACTGGGGATACAAAGAAGCCAACCCACCAGGCATTGAACTACAGGCGTGGATAAACCAAGTCGATGCTCGTCTTCTTTACACCCCAAATAGCCGTGGAACTTTCAGATCAGCTCGCTGGAAGAAAGAATACACCCCTGACCTGGCACTTCTGACGAAAAACAAGAATCACAAACCACTTGATGCAGCTAGAGAAGTCCTTGGAGCATTTCCAAGTACCTAGGAGGTTGGACCCAAAGCAGTTCGTCTGATATTTCTGTCAGAAAAGCATTGGCTTGGAGTGCCTGTCACAAACTCAGGAAAATCTGGAGTTCAAACCTACAGAGGGAAATAAAGAAGAGACTGTTCCTGGCAACAGTAGAGTCAGTGCTTCTATATGGAGCAGCGACATGGACTCCTATTAAAGCCCTTGAGAAGCAACTGGACGGCTGCTACATCTGTATGCTGCGGATAGCCCTCAATGTAAGCTGGAAAGAGCACATATCAAATGAAGTGCTCTACAGCAGACCTGCCAACCCTCACAGGATGAAAAGTGTATTCCATGACCCTAAAAAGTGTGTTTTTTTTTAGCAAAAAAGTGTATTTTGTCCGCACATGTGGAAAAAAAGTGAGCACTATACAAAAATTTATATAAGAGCTAACATCAATCCCAAATCAAAATAAACTCTGATCTTCATCATTCAAGCAATCTCTAGTAATTACAAAATTATCGATTTATCGAGAAACTAAAACTTAATGGCCATTTAAAATTAGCATAAGGCTCAGAAATTGCAATATTAAAGGAAATTGCTTTCGAAACACTCAAAGAAATGACCAAAAGGCCCTTAACATGTTGGTAGTATTGATGCTAGTGTCAGTGGAAGAAGTGTTGGTTGTTGTAGCGATGGTGCTCTAGTGGTGGTGGTGGTGGTGATGATGATGAAGCTGTGGTGGCGGTGATGATGATGAAGCTGTGGTGGCGGTGGTGGTAGAAGTGATGTGGTGGTGGTTGTGGCAGTGACAATGCTGTGATGGCAGTTGTAGAAGTGATGATGTCATGATGTTGATGGTAAGAGATGCTGATGAAGTTGTGGTGGTGATATCTGCTAGCCCAGTACATCAGTAATGAGAAAGTTTTGAGATAAAATATCTGGGAGAGTGGTCTTCAATTCAATAGATGACAATTTGCAACAGTAGCAAGATATTTTCCAAATATATTATCTAATGATCCATATCTCTCTCTCTCTCTTTATTTTCTACTACTACTCCTACTACTACTATTATTACTTCTATATACTACTAATACTATTTCTTTGGTCAAATGATGAGAAATTCGCAAAGTATGTAATATGCAGAGACAAGTTAAATACTTCTAAAATGGTACTAAAAAATTCATTTTGAACCAAATACCGTTCTTAAAGCTGCCCACTTAGTAATTCAAGACTCGTCCAAAATAATAAAGGAAAAAAAAAGATCATTATACATTTTATAAAACAAAATAGAGTAGTTTAGTTATTATAAAAGGGAAATAACCCATTTATGTTTAAGTTAATTAGCAATACAGTTTTTAATTGAAGGCTTCATAGTCAAAGATGTTGGTTCAATTAAATTTTCACTTAGAATCTTCTATTTAATAAGTGGCAAGTTTAAATGTGGTCTGAGACTATTTAAAGTATAAAACAAGCTTATATGCATAATTCTATGCAAATCCTCAAAAATGTATGAGAAAAATATTGGTGAAAACCGGCATCATATAAGCAACTGAAATGATAACTATAGTATTAAATGTGATGCATCATTCATTCAGAAACACGGTCAACAGTTAGTGTACGACATGTGTGTATCAATGCATCAAATGTATCATCAACATCATTCACATCACTGTACTACATGTGTGTATCAATGCATCAAATGTATCATCAAGATCATTCACATCACACATCTTTTTAAAAAATCGTATTAAATCCACTAAAATCGTATCCGCGTATTCGGAGTCAAAAAATCGTACTAAAATACGATCAATCGTACTGGTTGGCAGGTCTGAGAGCTCTACAGTGACCTCCCCCCAGTGACCTCGAAGATTCAAAAGAGAAGACTGAGACTTGCGGGGCACTGCTGGAGACACAAGGAGGAGATTGCAAGCAGTCTTGTGCTATGGGAACCACCCGAGCGAACCAGAAGCAGGCAGAATAAAACCTACATTGACACAGGAATGGACAACACCCGGGAGCTGCGTACGCTTATGGAGGACAGGACAGAATGGCGAAGACTTGTGGCTCATGTTGGGTGCCCCAAGGGGCGGCCTAAAAAAAAATATTCAAACCTTCACAAACAGATGTCTTCCAAACATACTTGGCATCAGATGGCCTGAGAAAATAAGACGTGGCTAAAAGCTGAACAAGAGGAAATTAGCTAAGAAATCTTGGCAAGGAAATGGAAAATAATTGGCCAGACTTTCAGAAAACCAACAACAGACATTAAGAGACAAGTTGTGGACCGGAACCCTCAGGAAAAAAGGAAGATTGGAAGACAAAAGAAAACAGAGAGAAGGACTTGTGAGGAAGAGGTGAAGTTGGCTGGAATTGGAATGTCCTGGGAAGAGATGAAGAAGAAGGCAAAGAATAGAATATGGTGGAGATGTATTGTTAAAACCCTATGTTCCGCAAGGAATGTAAAGGATAAAATGAAAAAAAATTTTGATTGTAATATATTTCACAATAATCAGATAAATCTTATGATAAAATGAAAGTGTAAGAGATTTTGGTTTAATGATCCCGAGTACTGAACCTCTCAAAGAAAGCAATTTACAGACAGTAATTAAATGTTAAGTGAATGGGACTAATGATGAGTAATGACCCACAGCGGATCCGTCGAAGATTATCATCATGGCTATATAATACAAATACCACAAATACTTCACATCCAATCCCCTACTGCACAGAAAAGGACTTCGTCAGGAATTAAACCAAGTCGTCCTAATCGGGAACAAACAAAAAAAAAAAAATCAGCAAAGGGACAAAAGATTGGGGGTGGATAAGACCCTACCAACCACCTGAAAAAAACATGGTGTGTAAAAATTCTTTTGAAAATTTGTTATTTATAATAGAAAATACTTACCAATAAATCGAATGGCACCTGGGAAGTGACCCGACAGGTTTTGTGACCAATGATCCGAAATGGGAATTTGGTAATAACGAAAGTTTTTCTCATTTTCAAACATATTGGGCACATTCGTGGTTACATTGAGTATATATGAAATGCCATATGTTTGGAGCTGAGTTAAATCTGCAGAATTTTTGGCACTTCCAAGGTAGAGGTAAGGAAGAACTTTAACAGGAAAAGGACAAGAAATAGGACTGGTACTGCCAGTATTGCAAGTGGAAAGGGTGTCTGCATCTCCAAAACGAGGCTCCTCAGAAATGCGCAGATTGCAGAGACCCATGATGTGACTCTCATTGTTAAGATTTTGGCAGTACTCTGGAAATCGTTCTTCAAATGTAGAAAATCCACCTGTGAATAAAGATGAAAAGATAATGAAACCAAAAATTTTAAGAACAACAAAATTAAATTTCTTTATTCTAAGAATGGATCTTTAAATCTTTTTTAAAATATTGTGATCAACATTTCCATGGCATTTAAAAGAAACCTACATCAAATTAAATGGGGATTTTTAAAATAATAATAATAATAATATCGCCTAGATTAAACCTATTTCCAGGGCTGAAGAATCATCCTGTTTCTGAGATAGGGGGCTCCAGCGGAAACCCTAATGCCAAAGAAGTAATTTATGGAAACACCCTATTTCTAGTTTATGGGGTCGGAGCGGACCCCCTAACTCCAAAGAAGGAATTTACGGAAATTTCCTTTTCTTTGTTGTGGGGTCCATTTGGACCCCATGCATTTCATTGGAAATTGAATTATTCTATTGTTTGGCTCTAATCTTATTTTACAGTACAGGAAAAAAATTCCGGGTTCTGGGCAACTTCCGTCAAATTCAGGAGAGGTCAATTTGTTCCAAGGATACCCCCCCCCCCCCCACCACATCATCACTACTACTACGACGATCATCACTACCACTACTACTGCAACCACCACCACCACATCATTATCACTACCACTACTACTACAACTACCACCACCACCACATCATTATCACTAATGTTTTGCTTGTTTTTAAGTGTTTTACGGCGCTTGCAACACATTAACGTTATAATATCGGCGCCAGTAAAAAGGAAGAAAATGGGTTAGTAAAAAGTTCTAGAATTACAATTAGAGCACCCAAGAAAAGGTAAGACAAAGGGGAATTGGTTCAAATAGGAAATAGATGTAAATTCCAAGAGCATACCAAAGTACCTAGTTTGAGATCACCTAAAAGTCCATCCAGACACAAGTAGAGGCCCCCACTAAGAGGAATACACTCAAATGTTTTACAAATCATCATATATAATACAACGAAAACATGATACAGTGCATAACAGAGAGATGATTTACAAGGAAAAAAATATCATCTCCCAAAACTATACATTTGACTGTTTCCCTCCCAGCCAGGTGTCCCGGCCAGTGCCATGACAAAACCAAGTAATCTCATTCCAAGACAGATAGAAAGCTAGTTGGAAAACAGATATAGGGGGATAGAAGACAAAGTAAGTACCTCCCTGCCCACTATGGGAGGTCAGGAACCCCATCATTATCACTATCACAAACAACCACCATCAGAACCACAATCATCACTACCACCACTACACCCAATACTGCCACATCATCTGAACTAACACTACTACAACTACCACCACCACATCATCACATCTACAGCTACAACCAACACCACCATATCATCATCACTACATCTACAGCTACAACCACCACCACTATCACTACTACTACTACCACCACCACCACATAATCATCACTATCACCCTTACCACTACTACATCCAATACTGCCACATCATCTGAACTAACACTACTACAACCAAATCATCATCACTACCACTATTACAACCACTACCACCACATCATCATCACTACTACTACTACAACCACCACCACCACATCATGATCACAGCCTCTACTACTACAACCACCGACACAATATCTATATCACTACTGCTACTACAACCACCACCACATCATCTACAACCACTACTACAACCACCACCACATCATCACCACTATCACAACTACTACAACCACCACCACCACTACCACTACTACATCAAATACTGCCACATCATCTGAACTAACATTACTCAACCACATCATCATCACTACCACTACCACCACATCATCATCACTACCACTACCACCACATCATCATCACTACCTCTACTACTACAACCACATCATCATCACTACTACTTATACAACCACCACCACATCATCATCACTACCTCTACTACTAAAACCACCGACACCATATCATTGTCACTACCGCTACTACTACACCACCACCACATCATCATCACTACCACTACTACATCTACCACCACCACATCATCACTAGAATTACAGCTACAACTACCACCACCACATCATCATCACTACCACTACTAAAACCACCACCACAATCACTACCACTACAACCACCACCACCTTCAATACTGCCACATCATCTGAACTAACACTACTACGACCACATCATCATCACTACCACCACTATTACTACAACCACCACCTCATCACTACGACTACCAACACCACATCATTATCACTACCACTGCTACTACACCACCACCGCATCATCATCACTAGAACTACAACTAGAACCACCACCACTACTACTACAACCACCGCCACATCAGCATCACAAGAATTACAGCTACAACCACCACCATTAGATGTTGGTACATTATACCTACAAAGACGGTAATTTGTGTATTAATAAAGCCATAGAATAGGTTTATCCATGGGGTCCATTTGGACCCCAAAGCCTAAAATGGGAGGTTTCCAGTTTTTATCTCTATAACTGTCAGGGTGTCCAACCGGACCCCATAAACAGGGAATCTCAAATTCCAGGGGTGGTGCTTCGTGGTGAGTAAACTATGCACGTGAGAAATTCATAATTTGGACACATTATAGAATGGGCCATTCTAGGAGAAATTTCAGCTTCGTGGCTTAAAAAATGACAATTTTAGGGCGAAAAAAACCTGGTGCTGGGGTCCAAATGAGAAGGGTTAAAAGAAAGCACATGACATAACAAAACATGAAACCTCTTGCATATTAGTGTATCTATATAAAATTTATTTTAAATAATCCTAAAGATAGGCAGAATAGACACCCCTGAAAAGACACTCCAAATGTATATCAGTGGTGATAACGGCAATTTGTCAAAAAAAAGAGGAAGAAGAATCAGCCCATCAAGCAAACGCATACCAAATGCCAAAAGTACATGTACTTGTACATGAGTACGGTGAGAGACTGAGTGAAGCACCTTTTCCATGGACTCAACTATGCACAGAACGGGGCTCAAACCCAGGGCCTGCCGATCTGAAAGTGTGTGTCATACTCGACATAGTCTCATAATATCTAGCAAACTTAAAAATACTTTTATTATTATAAAATGGAGTGGCGCATGGTCGATTAATTTTTATATATCATCACAATGTATGCCCGAATATGTTAATAATGAGAGAAATCATCGCACTGTACAGACAAATATGGCAGCCTGAATATTAACTGATCTGGGACACAAATTACCACTGGCATTTTTTTCAGATTAGAGTCGTCCCTTCCTGTACCAACCAAATCCCCGACCATCCAAATAATCAAACTACGGACGTGAGCGACTTTTTAGAAAATAACCCGATGACATCATCTATGAAGATTACTTTCGCCACTATGAACTTATTCAAATTCACAATTTTGTACAGGTAAGTTGAAAAATTTTCAAGTCTTACGGGTTACATGTCATTCACCCTTATTTACAAATAAGCGGTATGTAACTGTAACTCGCCTAACAGAAATAATACAATGAATGGTATAAAACTTGGCGGGGAAAAGTCAGTTGACACCCCAAACCGAACATCATCTCTTCCCATTTTGTGACATTGCTTTTTGAAAACAGCATTGGACAGTCTATATCCCTTGTAAGGCGTGACGAGAGTCTTAGTAGACGGTAGGGGACTGAACGACTCTACTTGGTACTTTTCACGCATAGTTTGGCATTTTGCATAAAATCTTTTTGCTGTGTTCATCAAGCATGTCTGGCAATAATAAAAAACTTTTCATCTGCCAATAATCATATTTTTTGGCCCAATTTTTCTAACCTTTGAGTGATGGGTCTCAGAAAAAGTTCCACAGATTTTGTTTTTATGGATGGATTTTAATGATTTAGTTTTATTTTCTTCAGGAGAACTTACTGTGTCGTTTGGTGTAGTTTATTTTTAAATCAATGACAATTTACTGTATCTTTTGATTGTGGATAAAATAAGGCATAATTTAGCTTTGGATAATTAAAAAATTAGAAATTTGTAAATCAAAATTTCATGTCGGCACATGGATTTAACATCTTAACTTTTTAATAAAATTAAATTCTGGGCAAAGCTGTATACCGCATCCATGAAATTCGTTCCTGCATAATCCTTACTTAACTCACTCAACCCTAACACTGACTATATCCGTAGCTTACCCGGATCACAATTATAGGCGTAGTATCAAAGTCAAAGCTAATGTTCTTAATTTTTACACGTTAATGGTAGTTGAATAAAACTATCTATGCACATGCTCATTATAAATATATTTTTTTCTCCAATCTTGAAAAGTAGCAAAAATCTCTAGGTTTGAGTGAGTTAAATCTAAGCGGCCATTTTTGAAATCCAAATGGTGGTTACTACCGGGAAATGCAACAGTTTCAGGTCACAAAGTCTGTCAGTAAATAACAAAGGCAAAGGCAAATAGAAGACCATTTTTCAGCCTTTAATTTAAATTTTGTTTAAACTAAAATAACTTTTCTTCTGCTTATCTGATTTCCACAATTTTGGTATAATTAGAATCGTGTTGAAAAGCACTTTATAATGATATTATAGGTTTCATTGAGCTCAATCCAATTGGAATTTTTTAAACAAAGTACCTACTTACTTAGTCATGTCTTAGTCAAGGTGCTGGGGTGTTTGGTTTTCCTATTACTAGATAGCTATTAATTATGGCTGTCATTATCCCCAGACACCTGTCTGGGGATAATGAAAATTCGTTATCCCCAGACACCTGTCTGGGGATAACCAAATTTCGTTAATCCCAGACCGATATTTGAAACTCCGTTCTTTTAAACAATTATACACATTCCAGAATATGGAATGTTTCCAAATGCACATAGAAATAAGGAAAGTTAATAAAATATCTATAAAAACATAAAATTAACCAACATTAAATCAGTTGTTACTACATATACACAATATGCGTCGACTTTGAAGTGGGTGTCATGGCCGATAGGTTTAGTCGTCTGCCCTGGAAGTTTTACCAGAATCGACGTTATGGGTTCAAATCCTGGTTCTGCCACTTTTTTTTCTTTTTACATTCCGACTTCTTTTTACAGAACATTGCAAGGGATAAATGTCCCATCCATCCTCCCCAACCCCACCCCTTTCTTTTTTTAAAAACTCTCTCCCTCTTAGTTCCGTTCTAGTTTCTGGCAAATTGTCATGTTCGTCCCCATTCCGATCTCAAAAAGTGTCTAAAAAGGATAAATAATTAATAAGCAAACAAACAGAAATATTCAGAGAGCGACCAAATGGTCAGATAGAGGAGAAAAAAACAAACGATAATTTAAAAAAAAAAAAAAACAATTTTAAGAAATTCATGCTCAGAAACGGGACAAAAGGTCAAACAAAAAGGAGAAAATAATAGACTCGCACAAAAAAAAAAAAAAAAAAAAAGAGGTGAGGGGAGGATGGATGGGACATTTATCCCTTGCAACGTTCTGTAAAAAGAAGACGGAATGGTAAAAAAGAAATGAAAAAGTGGCGGAACCAGGATTCGTACCCGCAACGTCGATTCTGGTAAAACTTCGAGGGCAGACTACTAAGCCATTCGGCCATGACACCCACTTCGAAGCCGATGCATATTGTGTATATGTAGTAACAACTGATTTAATGTTGGTTAATTTTATGTTTTTATGGATATTTAATAATAATAATAATAATAAATGGCATTTATAAAGCGCTTTACCCCGTTGTCACAGGCTCTAAGCGCTTTACAGTGATATAAAACAAAACATATTACAGAGAGACAAGTGTGAACGAAACGTGATACGAATTCAACTTAACAACAACAAAATATGAAAATAATATTGCAACATTATGACGTAAAAAGATAAAACTTTAAGCGAGATTTGAACGTTGTCAACGAATCCGAGCATCTCACGTGTGATGGGAGAGAGTTCCAAAAATGGGGGGGCCGAAAATTGAAAAGACTGTTCACCTATTTTACGGAATGGCTTAGGTTTGAGTACAAATCATATAGGCAACTCTTTTTTCCACAGGAAACCAATGTAACTCACGGAGAAGAAGAGTTGCTGACGAGTATTTTTTGTTATTGCGTACAATGAGCCTGGCTGCGTTATTTTGAGCAACCCGAAGTTTGCTAATTTTGTCCTTAGCTAAATTCGCCCAAAGGGAGTTACATTAGTCCAATTTAGATAAAACCTGGGAATTAATTAAAAGTTCTGCTATATGCTTCGGTATTAAATTACGAATTTTGCTTATTTTTTTCCTTTCTATGTACATAGATTGTATGGTGTTATTCACGTGGCTTGTCATGGAAAGATCTTTATCAATGATGACACCAAGGTTTTTTGCTTTATTTGAAAATTCTATTGTGCTATTTCCGAGAGTAATAGGTAATTTATTTCCTTATTTCTATGTGCATTCGGAGACATTCCATATTCCGGAATGTGGATAATTGTTTAAAAGAGCGGAGTTTCAAATATCTGTCTGGGGATAACGAAATTTGTTTATCCCCAGACAGGTGTCTGGGGATAACGAATTTTCATTATCCCCAGACAGGTGTCTGGGGATAATCACAGCGATTAATTATTTATTAAGTATTAATTTAAGGATTAGTTAAACGTAGTGTTTTTATACACCTCCGTTGACGGTGTATCTTAACGGACCGTTTTTATACACCTCCGTCACACATGCGCATCCCACCCAATTTCATCAGCGATATTGTGTTTCTGTATTTAGACATGGCGAAAGTTATATTGTAACATCTGTAGGATGTTTTTGTTAATAAAGTTATATAAAAATAATAATAATAAATAATTTAAAAAATCGAAATATAAAACCAGAAAATAGATAGAAGTTGCATTGAAGGTAAAATAATGTTTTAGAAAGACATTAAATGTGATGAACATTCAGGTGGATCCGTAGGGCAGTGGACAAGCTGTGAGACTTGATAGTACTGGGTTCGATTCCCGTTGTAGACATATTTTTAAAATAATGTTACTTTATTGAGAAAGACATCATTTTTTTTTTTTCTTTCTTTCTTTCTTTGTTTTTTTTTTTCAAAAACTTCGATTTTGATTTTCGAAAATTATTTATTTATATGAGATCAGTATTTGTGTGCCATGTTTCTTTTTACTTTTGATTTTTAAAATTATTGTTATTAATTCTTAAATTTATTATCATTGTATATACGTACATCTGTAATCACTAAGCAGCGTGCTAAACTACAATCTAAAACTATTTAAACCTCATGGACGTATGCAGCAACATTTTCATTAATTTACCATCACCGTCAACGGAGGTGCATAAAAACGCCACCTTAGTCTTAGTTAACTACGGAATATTAAAACTAAATCTAGACTTACCCAAAAGGAATGAAGCTCTAGATCCATCTTGCTTTAATTTCTTCAACAACAGGTTGATAACAGATGATGGGTTAGCATTTAGGTCCGTTGAACAAGCATCGTATAGGATGACTGACCCGAACTTCGAATGTTTAGTAAATCGCTCTTTTGCCTCGTTGTTTTGTATAACCGAGCTGATGTTGAGGTTTCCACGTTTCAATCTCTTGAGCATGAGTGATGGCATGGTGATGTTGATAGCGGTTCGAATATGAGATTGACTATATTCTGATTGCGATCGGCAGTCAATGAGCAAAATGCCCTTGGGATTTTTCCCTAGTTCCTCTCTCAGGCGATCTGGGCACCAATATTCGCTTGTCTGTTGTTGGCTGGACATTTCGAACGAGTCGAAGTCGATTGAAGGTGACGGCATTTGAGTTTAAAACAAGATAAATACTCCCCTTTTCAGCAATTCCAGTTTAGAATAACACTGACAAATCAAAGAAGTAGCACTGTATTAGATAATACAGCATTTATGATTGGTAAATGATTCCCGTAATAGCCCAAAGAACACAAATCACAAATGGAATCCAGACGATGAATGATAAATGATAATGATAATGATATCCGTGGTTGTGAAATGATTGTGAGGTACAAGGATGTCCGCAATCAAAATTCTACGGTTTTACGCATACTTACATAATTTAACAATAACTTTTGTCATCCATTCATATTTTAGTTGAAACAAAGTCTTAATGACTTAATGGTCAAAATTTCCCGATGAACTCCTAAATATTCACCGATGCCGTTTTCAATGTCCGTCGACCTGCTTGGCTTCCTCTCTCTTGTGTACTTGTGTAGGTAGTTTAGTGTCCTCGACAGACCGGAAATCGATGTGAAAGCAACCAACGAATGAAAAGTAGGTCATATAGTTCCGCCTCTTTTACCGTTTGGGGAGCTCATGAATAGGTAAATTACGAAGTTCGGTCGATGTTTCAACCATTCAAGTAGTTCATTTGTTACGTTATTTTCTAAAAATAGACATAACATAACACGCTCAATTTCCCGTGACGTCATATCTACAAGTGATAACAAGTATCGGTATGCTAGTCACCTGTGCTTGATCTATGCAGCAGTGTAGTATGGTCTATTTTTAGCAACGAAAAAAAGCACGAGCAATAACGATACAAGAAAACAAACTTTTAAACTGAGGAGTTTCAACAAGGATAATCACTATTGATGTGTTTAATTCTTGAGTTTATTTCAGTGGATTATTGTGTATCGTGTATTAAATAATTCGTTACATTGATTTGATTTTGTATAATGAAAGATGGAGAGTATGTTGCCTCATTTAACATCTTGCCTTTTTCATGATTATACGAGCATCACCTTGTCTTATCTTTATTACGTTTTCATATATAATTGATGGCTATCAGTAGTTATGATTTTTATTAGTTCTATTTAGTTATTTATTTGTTTTAGGGTTTTATTGCCCATGGATTGTTTAGTTGTAGAATCTTAGCTGCTAGATAATAGATTTTAGCACATTTGGGGACGAATGCTATGAGGGGCGGTTGGACGTTATTGCACAACCCTCCATCATTAGTGTTCCTCAGTCCCCTGTTTTAGAGGGTTCAAAGGAATTGATTACGTCTTATTTTCACATGTTTCTTTGTGGTAGTGGTGTTCCTGGATCCACGGGAAATGACATTATAAGTTACGTCAGGACAGAACATCAGAGTTCACATTAGCCTTGTTTCAATAATTTGTCACAGAAAACAATGGGCATAATCATAATACGATGGGGTTACCATATCGGGCACTATCACTAAGGGTGTGGCTTAGCTTTGGCGCAGTCTGATTCGAGGGACATAGACGGAATGACTACAGCCAAACACAGCGAATGCTATGAGGCTTGATCTAATCAGCCAGATGTCACGGGGTTTGAAGAATTATCCATATAATTAATATTCATTAGCAACGTGTATCCTTAGTGTTTTCCAATGCGTCGCCCCCTCGTCCCTCCCCCTTTCCCCCCTCTATGTATTGGGAGCAGATACCTTACAGATAGACACTCAGTGGAGGGGAACATAGCCACGCCTCTGGGACAGTCGCAAGGCTGAACTATGAAAAATATCGATAACCTACGATGGAGACGTGAAAATTAGGGGCTCCTTCTATATGTGCGTGTTTAATGTCAAGTCAGTAAATCAGTAAACGTGGCATTCGTGTATTGATGGTGTGTGGTTAACTAAAATACACGCCGTTTCTGCCCCCTGTATCAATCGTACCTTATAGTTTATAGAACGTTTTTGATGTTACGGATAGCTGATGTCATAATTTGGATATGATAGATGGGATAGATGCTTGCTAGGACATCATAGAGTACAATAAGTAGATTGGATAAATGCGTTTACTTCCATGATCAGTGTTAGGAGATGCGGTTAGTCGCATTCACAGACTTAACAACAACCTCTTTTTATTGGCTAAACGGATGTATGCCGCAATTTCGCACGTTCTTCACATTTCACACACAGTTTCTATTAATACTAGGTATCTATTAATACTAGGTATGTGTCACCATCAGTTAGAGATACTGATCAGCAAGTTCAAAGAGGTGAGTTTCATTCTTTGTGTCTTCTCATTAATACGTGAAATGTCGGTTGATAGTTGTGTAACATCAAAAAGAAATGTAGATCGTCTTCACAGAATTCATCAAAAATCGGAGTAGGAGGAGCTTCTTTTACCTACTGTTATTATCTGACATGGCGGTTTGCAAGCTAAAAACAGCAAAATTTGCATTAAAAATTTGCAAAAAATTGCGATTAATTTTCTTAAAAACCCATAATTAGTTCATGAAAGAGAAAGGTATTTGCTTATTTTTTAGGGTTTCACGGCGCTTGCAACAAATATAAGTTCATATCAGCGCCAGTTAAAAGGAAGAAAATGGGATCTAGTAAAAAGTTCTAGAATTACAATTAAAGTATCCAAGAACGCTATCGGTGTACTTTTTTGAGATGATCTAAATGTTTCATCCTGACAGGTCCCGATGAAAATGACAATTTGTCAAAAAGGAAGAAAATCTACCGACCCGTCAGTGCCGTCAGTCAAGCCCAAATCTAATGCAAATATAACATAGCTATTCATAGTTATTTAATATATTATTAGTCCTAAAACACTTCTGATCATTAGACACATCCTGACCTTTTGCAAATATAATTTAATGAATTGTCATTTCCAATTAAACATTTTAGAGGCCTATGACGCTGCTCACTATATCAAGAGATTATGATAAACTTTTGGCCAAAAGACCAGGA
>NC_088365.1:39256373-39266373 GCF_034508935.2 Berghia stephanieae
TAAACAGACCATAATACAGTGAAAAACAGAGATACCATTTACAAGGAAACAAATATCATCTTCCAAAACTGTACATTTGACTATTTCCCTCTCAGCCAGGGTATCCATCCAAGGCCAGGACAAAACCAAGTGATCTCATTCCAAGACAAAGACAGAAAGCAGGTTGGAAAATAGATATAAGGTGATAGAAGACACAGTAAGAAGTGCCTCCCTGTCCTATTTGGGAGGTCAGGAACCCCACCCAGAAAAACATTCTAGATTTTCTTAAAGGTAAAAGCATACAAGAACGAGTAAGACAAAGGGGAACATGTTCAAATAGGCAACAGAATATATTCCAACTGCACACCATCAGTGTACTTTGAGATCACCTAAAAGTCTCATCCAGACATAAGCACAGGATCCGACTAAGAGGAATACATTCAAAACAACACGTAAAACAATACATAACAAAGAGATGATTTACAACGATAAAAAAATCATTTCCCAAATCTATAACTATACATATGGCTGTTTCCCTCCCAACCTGGGACCGTGCCCAGGGAAAGGACAAAACCATTCCGAGATAAAGACAGAAAGCAAATTATTATTATCTTTGTTGTTGTTGCTGGTGTTTTTACGGCGCTTGCAACACATTACGGTCATATCAGCGCCAGTAAAACGGAAGAAAATTGGATAATAAAAAGTTCTAGAATGACAATTAAAGCACCCAAGAAAAGGTAAGACAAAGGGGAATTGGTTCAAACAGGAAACAGATGTAAATTCCAAAAGCACACTATCAAAGTACTTAGTTTGAAATCACCTAAAAGTCTCATCCAGATACAAGCACAGGTCCCCACTAAGAGGAATACACTCAAATGTTTATAAATCATATATACTGTACTATGCAAACAAAACATAATACAGAGCATAAGAGAGAGAGAGAGATGATTTACAGGAAAAAAAATATCATATCCCAAAATTGTAGCTTGACTGTTTCCCTTCCAGCTAGGGTATCTGGTCAGGGCCAGGATAAAACCAAATAATCTCATCTCAAGACAAAGACAGAAATCTGATTGGAAAACAGATATATACGGTTATAGAAGACACAGTAAGTGACTTTCCTGCCCACAATGGGAGGTCAGGAACCCCACCCAGGATCGAAACTTTCTTACCCGAAGCATTTACAGGCATCGCAAAATGGTAAAAAAAAAACCCCAGTGAAATGAAAATTACTACTTATAAACAATTGCATGGGACAATGAAAATATTTTTAAAAGAATTAACAGCAAAAAGAATTTATAAGAGATTGTTCACATAATACGTCATCACACATTTGTCCTTTTTGCCCCCTCCCCTTTGTCATCACTTGTCTTCATTGGCCCGAACCCATCCCATCCCTCCCCCCCCCCCCCCTCTCTCTCTCTCTCTCTCTCTCTCTCTCTCTCTCTCTCTCTCTCTCTCTCTCTACTCCCCAAAAATGATGTCGTCAGACCAAAGAAGGAAAGAGCTTTTTTTTTTTACATTCCCTCATTTGTTTTATGTAACATCACATTCATTAGTTAAATGACAACATTGTTATATAATGATAATAATAATTATAAGTAGACGGTCTGGCATTTTATAGTGCATAATCATGACGATGTTGTGCTCTATGCAATTTGCATTGGCAATGATATGATGAAATCAAATATTTGTAACAATAATCGAATAACACACATACTATCAATTGACACATACAATTAAAATTGAAATAATACAATACAATAAACGGTTTATGCAAGACATTTCTCATAAAATAAATGATGTTTTAATCTAGATGTTGAAATGGTGATGTTTGGTACAGCTCTTACTGTTTTGGGGAGAGAATTTCAGGGGCTGGACAAAACCAAATAATCTCATTCCAAGACAAAGGTAGAAAGCATGTTGGAAAACAGATATAGGTGGGTAGAAGACACAGTAAGTACCTCCCTGTCCACTATGGGAGGTAAGGAACCCCACCCAGACATACGTTTTTAATCGTGGTTTATTGACACAGAGTTTAGTAGTATCCATTTGTGAAAGGAGTGACCTGAACGGTTTGTAAAGTAATCCGCTTAATGGACATGATGTCATTCAAATAATAAAAGGCAGTCAGGTATCAAATGATAAAGCTCATCATCCATCGTGGCTTGTACTCTTGGGCACGTTGCCGGTCAGCTGTCTCCACGTATCATGATCCTCTGCGTTGCGCATGAAGTCTGCGTTGCTTTTAAAATCAGGTTTTGCGATTCTTAGGTTATTTAAATATGCCAGTCTCTGTCTTCCACTAGCTCTATCTCCTGCTACCGGATCAGCACGTTGCCGTCGTGCAGGATCTTGCGTGCCCCAATGACCCTGAAGGTGATACCAGCTTGGATGCAATCGTGCTGGATAGGGACTAGACGAAGGATGATCCAACCCGGCGTTCAGACAAGACTTGCCTTTTCCTGACCCACACTTCTAATCATGAAAGGTACAAGGAGGAAATTTATTCATACTGGCTCGGACGGCGCCCAGCAAAAAAAAAAAAAGGTCCGTGTAGCTGCTGAACGAAGTCCTGCAGCCTCGTAAAATAAGCAAGACTTCAACCACATATTACAAAACAACACCGTACTAGGAGAATGATTGAGAATAATGTCTCTTAATGTGGAAGGCATTTCAATGCAAAAATGTGACTATCTCAGTAGACTTCTTAAAGGCCATAGTATTGATATCTTGCTTCTGCAAGAAACACACTTGGATCATCAGTCAGCTCCATCCAAATCCAACATTGCCGGATATACAGAAATCAACAAACAATCCCACCCAAAATATGGCATAAGCACATACGCCAGAAACCCAGAACAAGTGTACGACCTTGGAGGTACAACTGATGACACTAGTACACGGAGAAGCACAATAAAAGTTGGGAACCTGGAGATCACAAACATCTGCAAACTTCCATCGATCAAATGGTCTGAACCACCAAAACAACATCTGCAACATCCTGAACTGATTATTGGAGATTTAAATAGCCACCACAATAACTGGGGATACAAAGAAGCCAACCCACCAGGCATTGAACTACAGGCGTGGATAAACCAAGTCGATGCTCGTCTTCTTTACATCCCAAATAGCCGTGGAACTTTCAGATCAGCTCGCTGGAAGAAAGAATACACCCCTGACCTGCCACTTCTGACGAAAAACAAGAATCACAAACCATTTGATGCAGATAGAGAAGTCCTTGGAGCATTTCCAAATAGCCAGCATAGGCCTGTTGCCATAACAACTGGAATAGAAATCGCCAGAACGGAAGCTATTCCCAAACAAAGGTGGAACTTCAAAAAAGCAAACTGGGAGGAGTACACGTCATACATAGAGAAAGTATGCCCAAGAATTCCATCATCGGCTGATAACATACAGAGATTTAGCAAAACTGGAAGGGGGATTTGAAACCATCAACAAATGTGATGATGACTTCCGAACCTGGATTGATACCTTGAACATAGAAGTGTAGTCTAACGATACTTCTACTACTACTAGCTCTATTTCCTTCGAACATCCCAGTTGTTACCAAGTTTTCAATTCCATCTCTTCTCCACACGTCGTAACTGCTCCTTTCTGGTGGTATCTATCATTATCATGAGATGATTGTATCTATCAATATTCTTCCTTTTCTCACCTTCGCCAACACTTCCTCGTTCGTATACGTACTTATCTGTCCATGCGATGTTGGAGGAAATGACTGGGACTGGGACGAGGAATGACTACATTGGAAACGTGTCAGTCCAATTGCCCAAAATGTTTCTGAGCAAGGATTTGAAGACAACAAGAAAATTCAAAAAAGAGAAGTACCGGTAAATTATAAGGAGGGGCAGCAAGTGAATATGAAAAATACTCTGAAGTTCATGTACACGAACGCAGACAATGTGATGAATAAGAGAGAGGAGCTAAAGGCTATGGCAGAAGAAGAAGATCCAGATGTGATAGCAATAACAGAAGCGAAGCAAAAGAATGCAACAACACACCCAACCATAGCAGAGTTAGGTATTGAGGGATACACTATAATAGCTAGCAGAGATTTTGAAACTTCCGGCAGAGGAGTATACTTATTGGTGAGGGAGAACCTCAAGGTTAACGCCATAGAGGAACTCACAGATCACGACTTTAGGGAGAGCGCTTGGTGCTCGATTGGAGTAACTGGACAAAGTCAGATACTAGTAGGAGTGATTTATAGGAGCCCAAATAGCACAGGAGAAAATAATGAGAGAATGTTGGAGATGATAAGGAGAGCATCACAAAAAAAGCATTCAGAGATAATTATTATGGGAGACTTCAACATGCCAGAACTGGAGTGGAAAGGGATGGACGAACCAAAAAAGGGAAGCCTGGAGGAAAGTTTCATAGAAACCATTGAAGATTGCTACGTACAACAGATAATAAAAGAACCCACAAGACAGAGAAAAAACCAGAAGCCCAACGTATTGGACTTGATATTGATGGAGGAAGAAAATGACATTATCGACCTAAGACTGAGCCACCCACTGGGAAAAAGCGACCATGCGACCATATTCCTAAAACTGAGGTCGACATCAGAGACTGTAGATGAAAAACTGACACTCAGATATAGGAAGGCTGATCTAGAGAGTATGAAAGAGGAACTGGGGCATATCAAATGGGAGGAAATACTAATCGAGGACACCGTAGGAAACAACTGGAGTAGATTTACCAGAGTACTTAACCAATGCTTCGAGAAAAACATCCCGAAAAGCAGAGGGAACCGGGTTGGCAGAAGAAATCAACCTTGGATGACGCAGGAAGTGAGAGAGGCATTACGGAAGAAGAAGGCAGTAAATAGAAGATACTCTAGAAGCAAAAAGGAAGAGGATTGGGACAAATACAAAAGAGTGAGAAACGCAACTACTAAAATAGTCCGACAAGCGCATCAAAAGTATGAGAACAAGATAGCAGAGGAAACGAAAGAAAATCCTAAGGTATTCTGGAGTTATGTAAACAGTAAAATGAAGACAAGATAGGGAACCTGTGACATAAAAAAAGAAGATGGCACTTGGGCATCTGAAGATGAAGACAAGGCAGAGGTGCTAAATCTCTTCTTTGCAAGTGTCTTTACAGTGGAGAACCAGAAAAACTTGCCAGATATTGCTAAAAGAAGTAATATAGATACTACACAATGGCCGATTACTGAAGAGAGAGTAATGAAGAGACTACAAAACTTAAAGGAGAGTAAATCACTTGGACCTGACAAACTTCATCCTTACATTCTAAAAAACTTAGCAGAGCAGCTAGTAGAACCCCTAACCAAGATATTTAACCAGTCGATGAAAGAAGGAAGACTACCAAGGGAATGGAAAGAAGCTAACGTCACAGCCATATTCAAGAAGGGAGACAGAAAAAATCCAGAAAACAACAGACCAGTGAGCCTGACATCTGTCGTCTGCAAGCTCATGGAACAGCTGATTAGAGAAGAAATGGTTGATCATATGACCAAGAACAAACTATTCAGCAAATATCAACATGGTTTCATGGCGGGAAGGTCTACAGTAACAAACCTACTTGAAACAATGGATGACTGGACGAGAGACCTGGAATTAGGCAACAATTTAGATGTCATATACCTCGACTTCAGAAAGGCATTTGACAAAGTTCCACACTGGCGCCTAATCAGGAAATTGGAACAGTATCAAATTAATGATCGGACAGTCAAATGGGTCCGAGATTTCCTCAAAGATAGAAGACAAAAAGTGATAGTGAATGGAACAGCATCAACGGAGAGACTGGTAACAAGTGGAGTTCCACAAGGAAGTGTACAGGGACCAGTTCTCTTCCTGATTTAAATCAATGACTTGCCAGACAATCTATCATCTAAATGTAAAATCTTTGCCGATGATACTAAGCTCTATGGAGTAGCTAATACAGAAGAGGAAAGAAACACCTTACAACAAGATTTGAAAAAGCTTGAAGAATGGTCCGAAATATGGCAGATGGAGTTCAATGTAGATAAATGTGCAGTTCTTCACCTAGGAAAAAACAACAGAGAAGCAAACTATATAATGAAAGAAAAACCCCTGCAGAAATCCAATGGGGAAAAAGACCTAGGAGTATCTATTGATAGGAAGCTAAACTTCAAAAAGCAAATTCAAGATGTTCAATCTAAGGCTAGTAAAACACTCGGAATAGTGAAAAGAAATTTCAAGAATCTGAAAACAAAACACATGACTACCATCTACAAGACTATGGTTAGATCAAAGCTGGAATATGCTAACTGCATATGGTATCCGAAGTTTGAGGGAGACAAAGAATGTTTGGAAAGAGTGCAAAGGAGAGCAACAAAACTTATCACACACCTGAAAGACAAAACCTACTGTGAGAGATTGAAAGAATTAAATCTCCCGACCTTAGATTACAGGAGAAGAAGGGGAGATATGATCCAAACATATAAAATAGTAAAGGGAATAGACAGGGTAGAGGCAGGATTTCTTAAACCAAACAAGAACATTCAGACACGAGGAAACAGCAAGAAACTGGAAAAAGAACGTTTTAAAACAAATGAAAGAAGGAACTTTTTTTCATCTAGAATTGTAAATAACTGGAATAAACTGCAAGAAACCACACTATCAGCAAAAAAATTTGAATAAATTCAAAGCAGAGTTGGCGATAAGCAACACCCTAGGAAACAAGTTCAATTATAAAAATTGGTCCAATCATTAATAGATGAGGAGGAGCGAAGGAGACTACACCAAGTCTAAAAGCTCTATACAGAGGTATCCAGGTATCTAGGTATCCAGGTATGATTATCTCAACATTCTTCTATTCATCCACATCTAAAATGCCTCTAACCTCCTGGTACAATCTTTGTCAAGCGTCCGCGTTTCACAACCGTATCAAAGGGTACTTATAAGATATTGTGTTTCCACACAGCTGGGGTGGGTATTGGTCTATTAGGGCCTTGCAAGCACTGATTCATTCACAGGGCGGATTCCGAGCAGCGAGCCACTCGCTTTGCTATCATGCCACAAACGAGACATTGTTTTATGACCTCGATGAACTTGATGTTTCGTTTTGTTACCTAGATGTCTCGTTTTGTGTGCGCATGTGTGGAGTGTAAATCGAAACGAAACAGCTTGGCAGTCAGAATAAAAAAGCTAGATCTATTCCTCCTTAAGGATGAATATCATCAGCTCTCATTGCCGTATGCTATGTTCATTATTCGTACTGGGCTGTGCAAGACTCGATTCTACGCCAATGCATGTATTTGTATCGTCTTTCATAACATCCCCACCCCACCCTCTGTCTGTGAGTGAAATAATTGGAGAGTCCGTGTGTGTGTGTGTGATGTTTTGTTTTAGTTTATTTGATGTGTTTTTTTTTTGTTTTTGTTTTTTTTTGCACGGGGTGATATCCCTTCCCCCAATGAATCATCTCTCTTAGTAATTAGTTCGTATTAGAGACTGTTCGGCAAATGGATGATGCCAAGTCTGCAAAGATAGATCATCATCAAGCCCTACTGCAACCTCCTCGTGGTGTCGAACGGTAACAGGTCAAGCTGGCCAACTGCAGAGGGCGACAAGAATAGGCAATGGCAAACCATTCTTGTAACTTTGCCGAGTTAACTGCATGAATAAGTCAAAAAGTTAAACGGTGACAGCGTAAAGGGGAGCATGTTTTCACGGAAGACTGCTGCCTCGCTCGGTTGGGAGCGTGATGTTCGTCAGGTCACACCGAACCGTCAGCCAGTTACTAGGCGAAATAAATTTAACAAATGTGACAAAACCAAAATTGGGACATGGAATGTCAGGACCTGTGCCCAAAAAGGAAAACTAAACAACATTCTAAAAGAAATGAAACGGCTCCAAATAAATATTCTTGGCCTGGCAGAGATGAGATGGAAAGAGCAGGGAACCATGTCAAAACAAGAAAACAACACGACATATAAGATCATATGGAGTGGTGGAACCTCTTTCCAAAAAGGAGTAGGGATGATCTTAGACCAAAAATCAACCAAATTTTACAAAGGGCACGTAGCAATCTCAGACAGAGTTTTGCTGGTTAAGCTAAGAGGACCTGTAGTTGACACCAATATTATTCAAGTTTATGCACCAACAGAAGAGGCGACAGATGCAGATATGACAGAGTTTTACCATTCACTAGACAAAGCAAAACGAATGTGTAAATCACAAGAAGTCCTTATGGTAATGGGGGACCTAAATGCTAAGATTGGCAGAGGCAGAGATGGTGACATAATCGGACCACATGGACTCGGAGACAGAAATGAACGAGGAAACATCTGGGCAGATTGGTGTAGAACAAATAAATTAATGATTTCAAACACCTGGTTTCAACAACACCCAAGAAGAACCTGGACATGGCAATCACCAGGGGACAGAGCAAGGAACCAGATAGACTTTATAGCAGTATCATCAAGATTCAGAAATGGCATATTAAATTGCAAAACCTATCCAGGCGCCGATGTAGACAGTGACCATGTCCCAGTTGTTTGTACAGTAAGGATAAAGTTTAAAGCTATTCAGAGAACAGCTGGTAGAATAAAGAGGGATTACAGGTTATGCAAAGACAATGGCATACAAACAAAAATGAGAGAAGAATTTGAAAATGCACTCATGATACAAAGCCAAAGTGAACCTGATAACGAAAAATGTGAAAAACAATTTGATATATTCCAAAAGTGTGTCAAAGCAACTGCAGAAAAGCATTTACCAATAGCTCAAATAAACAGCAAAAAGGAATGGATGACAAATGAAATTCTAAACCTATTTGAAGAAAGACGAAAATGCAACAGAGGGTCTGCAGAATACCAAACATTGAACAACCACATTAAATCCAAATGCATCGAGGCACACGAGAACTATCTAGACTGGAAATGCTGCGAAATCGAAAGAGAATACAAACCCAACCCCCAACAAGCTCACCAAAGAATAAAAGAACTATCAGGGAAAAGCAAAAGCAAAGCAGCAGGAAGTTGTATCCAAAACAAACAAGGGGAACTGCTATTTGAAGAACAACATATAGAAAACCGATGGGTAGAATACATAGGCGAACTGTACAATGATCCAAATAGAAATGAACCACCACTGAAATTCAAAGAACCATTAAGCGGACCAAACATCACCAAAAGTGAAATTGAACATGCCATGGAACGAATGAGGGATGGTAAAGCAACAGGCCCTGACGAAATATCTGTAGAGGTATTAAAAAGCCTAGGAGATCTAGCAATTGATGAACTTCACATATTATTCAACAATATATACAATACTGGGAAAATTCCAGAAGATCTCTGTAACTCTATTTTCATAGCAATACCAAAGAAAGCAGGTGCAGTCAGATGCGAAAATTTTAGAACTATAAGTTTAATAAGCCACATCAACAAAATACTGTTGCGTATAATTATCAACAGGCTAAGGAATAAGATTAACCCCGAAATCGCAGAAGAACAATATGGATTCCAACCTGACAGAGGGACAAGGAACGCAATATACCTCCTCCGTGTTTTAAGTGAAAGAGCTATACAGGTTCAGACCCCACTATACCTCTGTTTTGTCGACTACAAAAAAGCTTTTGATAGAGTACGCCACGAAGAAATACTAAAACAACTGCACTCCATTGGCGCTGATGAGAAAGACCTCAGACTCATGCAAACATTATACTGGCATCGCGGAAAATTGCCATTTGAAATCCCAAATTTTGCCAAATTTTGCCACAAAAAAATGACAATTTTGCCACAAAAAATAGAAAAATTTGCCACATTTTGCCGTAAAAATTGCCAAATTTTGCAAATTTTGTTAACTAATCGGATAACTTTTTTTCGTTCCCGGGGACCCCAAATACTACAATGATCTGAAGATGCACACAAAAGTCACTCAGGTGCAGATCAGAATGAAAAATGATTTAAAACATCAATCTTAATCTTATATCAAAACAAAAGTACGAAAAACCTGCAAAGAGAGGTATCAAAATTTAATTAAACAAGATATTCATAGGAAATAAA
>NC_088365.1:39271373-39346373 GCF_034508935.2 Berghia stephanieae
AACGGCTTGTTGACGGCACAGAAGATGGATATTCAAACTAGGTATTCGGGTAAGAAGCAAATACCACATTGCTCAGCCACCCCCCCCCCCCCCCTTTCCCATCAAACACCATGGCAATGTACAGTTTCCTTGAACGTTTTTGAACGCCCCGTGGAGTTTGAGCAAACTGTGCTGGAGTGGTTATTGTCAAAATGAATTAAAGATTAAAATGGACACTACAGGGTGTCCAGCAAAATTTACTACCTTAAACAAAATTTAAGACCTGGGGAATTACAATATTTTCTTCTGAAATCAATGGTATATAATATGCTCTTTCTGCTCATATTACATTTACCTAAGCATCAACTTTCTATTCTTTGGGGTTTCGTGTAATTACGAGCTGGTGGTGGTGGTGGTAGTACAGTCCACTCCGGATAATCGCAACTCGGTTAATTGCAACTTTCGGTTAATCGCAACATTTCCCAAGAAACGGAATTAATTCTATATAAAAGTCACTGGTTAATCGCAACAAATTTTCGACCTCCAAAGGATGCAAATTCATGAAATCAATCAAAAAAAATCTCATTATCAGAGTTCATCATGTGAAATCATGACATGTTGAAGAATCGAGAGTGGGTGAGATTTAATACTTCATTAGTGTGTCACACTATTAGAGACAAAAGAGGCAGGGCTTTGCAGTTCGGGTTTGTGCGGTCATCTGTGACCATTAGACATGAGGCGAGTGGGCTGGGTGTGGTTTAGACAACCGGTAGACGATGACAGTTGTGAGGAGAGACTGAGCGATGATATCTTTGTTTAGTGATTAACAACTGTTCATTGTAGCCAACGGGGTTTGGTGAGACCTCATTGGCTCTCATAACGGCTAATCTCTTGGACTCTTACACATGTTGAGAACAAAATGTGAAAGTGAATCCATTCTTAAGATGTCGGCTTGCCTCAAATCTGATTTTGCTTGTCAAAATCTATACATGGCTGTCGTATATTTTTTAAAATTCCAATCAAATTGCCCAGTCTGTGGTGGACTCAGAGCAATGTTTACCATATTTGTGTAAAATGTTGCAATAGTGGACAGGAAACTCAACTTCGGATAATTGCAACTTCGGTTAATCGCAACATTTTTGCTGATCCCAAGGTGTTGCGATTATCCGGAGTGGACTGTAGTAGTAGTAGTAGTAGTAGTAGTAGTAGTAGTAGTAGTAGTAGTAGTAGTAGTAGTAGTAGTAGTAGTAGTAGTAGTCCCCTCTATATCCCCTCAGGATGTCCCTTGTATACCAGCAATTAGCATTGACAATGGGGAGCTAGAAATTAATGATCACTTCACGCATCTGGGCACAACCATCACCAGCAATCTATCACTTGATGCAGAATTAGACAAGCGCATCGCCAAAGCTGCCGCTGTCATGGCACAACTGAGCAAGAGAGTGTGGACCAACAACCAACTCACATTGTTTTTTTTGTTTTGTTATTTTTAAGAGTTTTACGGCACTTGCAACACATTTAGGTTATATCAGCGCCAGTATAAAAGGAAGAAAATGGGATAGTAAAAAGTTCTAGATTTACAATTAAAGCACCCAAGAAAGAGTAAGACATAGGGGAACTGGGAACAAATAGGGATCAGATGTAGATTCCAAGAGCATACCACCAATGTACTTAGTTTGAGATCACCTATAAGTCTCATCCGGACTTAAGCACAAAATCCAACAAAGAGGAATACACTCAAATGCTTACATTATACATTAAAAGTAACAAATATAATAATAAATAACAGAGAGATGATTTACAAGGAAAAAAATATCATCTCCCAAAACAATAACTATGCATTTGACTGTAGCTAGGGCTCCGGCTAGGGCCAGGACAAAACCAAATAATCTCATTCCAAGACAAAGACAGAAAGCATGTTGGAAAACAGATATAAGGGAATAGAAGACACAGTGTGTACCGCCCGCGAGTTTGTTTTTTTTTGCACCAGTTTGGGAACAGGCAGGTTTAAAAATGGGTCAGAGAGGTTCCTCCATGTCTACCGTCTCACGCTGATTCGTGGAGAAAAATAATCACGTGACAGTACTATTTTTACGTGTCGTTTTGACACGCAAGCGGTTTATATGAACCGTAGGGAAACTCATCTGATCAAGTCGTTGGGAACGCTGACTCCACGCGGACTCAACACTAGGATTGACCACCACTAACCTCAACTTGCAACAACTGCCACTACAGCTACTACTACTACTACACTACTACTATACTACTACATATACTACTACTACTACTACTACTACTACTACTACTACTACTACTACTACTACTACCCTACTACTACTACTACTACTATACTACTACTACTACAACTACTACTACTACTACACTACTACTACTACTACTACTACTACTACTACTACTACTACTACTACTACTACTACTAACTACTACTACTACTACTACTATACTACTACTACTACTACTACTAGCTACTACTACTACTACTTACTACTACTAACTACTACTACTTACTACTAACTACTACTACTACTACTACTACTACTATACTACTACTACTACTACTACTACTACTACTACTAATCTATACTACTACTACTGCTACTACTACTACTACTTCTACTACTACTACTACTACTACTACTACTACTACTACTACTACTACTACTACTACTACTACCACCACTACTACTACTATCACTACTATCATTACTACACTACTAATACTACTACTATTGCTACTACTATTACTACTACTACTACTACTACTACTACTACTACTACTACTACTACTACTACTACTACTACTACTACTACTACTTCTACTACTACTACTACTACTACTACTACTACTACTACTACTACTAATGTTCATACTACTTCAACTACAACGCACCGTTTTTATGCACCTCCGTTGGCGGTGATGGTTAATTAATGAAAATGTTACTGCATACGACCATGAGGTTTAAATAATTTTAGATTGTAGTTTTGCACGCTGCTTAGTGATTACCGATGTACGTTTATACAATGATAATAAATTAAAGAATATTCACAATAATTTAAAAAAGCAAAGGTAAAAAGAGACATGGCACACAAATACTGATCTCAAATAAATAAAGAATTTTAGAAAATTAAAACCGAAGTTTATTTTAAAACACGATAAAAAGTTTTTGAAAAACAAAAACAAAAAGAAAAAGAAAAGAAAAAAGATGTCTTTCTCAATAAAGTAAACTTTTTAAAAAATAATATATGTGTACAATGGGAATCGAACCCAGTACTTTCGAGGTTAAAGTCTGACCGCTTGTCCATTGCGCTACGGAGCCACCTAACTTTTCATCACATTTAATAGGGTCTTTCTAAAATATTATTTTACCTTCAATGCAACTTCTATTTTCTGGTTCTATATTTCGATTTTTTAGTTTATTATTATTTTTGTATAAATTTATTAACAAAGATATCCTATAGATGTCACAATATAACTTTTGCCATGTCCGAATACAGAAACACAATATCGCTGATGAAATTGGGTGGAATGCGCATGCGTGACGGAGGTGCATAAAAGATACACCGTCAACGGAGGTGCATAAAAACACTACGTTTAAAAAAAAAATTGTTGTTGTTGTATTTTTGCAGCAGTTATAAATTTACCAATCACAGTTGTGCAATAATTTATCACCTAAATATAGTAATAGACCTACAGAGATAGACCCTGCAATGCATTTGATTTGTGTAACGTACTTTTTCTGCATCTATCCACACTAGCTACCACTGTAGACACATCTCAAGACAACAATAGTGTGGTCTAATTTCTATTCAGAAAAGTGAGTGGAGCAGGCACTTATGTTGGTAACAACAAGATATGAAGTGAGTAGAAAAGTGCCAGAAGACAATAGAGAATAAAAATTTTTTTTCGCGGCGGTGGTGGGGTTTGAACCTGCGACCTTATTGGTACGACAACTCCGCCTGGCAGGTGAGAGCGTGGCTCTACCGTGTGAGCTATCCACGAACACAAAAATATTCGTTTCAAACCCAAAGTCATTTCTAGATCCCTCTCTCACCCACTTCTAGAGATCGCCGATTCGTTCACCACCATCGCGAAGTAATTTTGACCAGCAGTTAAGCTTAATAGCCAATATTCTCATCACAAACATATAACATAGAAACGATTGAGACATTGAGTATGCTCCGTTGTATGGGGTGAATTTTTAATTCAGAAAAGTGAGTGGAGCAGGCACTTATGTTGGTAACAACAAGATATGAAGTGAGTAGAAAAGTGCCAGAAGACAATAGAGAATAAAAATTTTTTGCCAGGCGGAGTTGTCGTACCAATAAGGTCGCAGGTTCAAACCCCACCACCGCCGCGAAAAAAAATTTTTATTCTCTATTGTCTTCTGGCACTTTTCTACTCACTTCATATCTAATTTCTATTCCTAACTTATATTTCAAACTTCAACTACAGTATTATAGTATTATATCAAACATTTTTTAAAAGTATGTTATCTTCTTCTTATTATTATTAACAATCAAAAATACGGTAGGCGTACATTGTGTAGTGTGTAGTGTAGGCTAGCCAACTGCACATCCCTTTGAACCTTGAACAACGCGCGCGCTGACCTATGGCCTTGTCCGATGCTAAAAATAGTGCAGGCTAGTTGGCGAAGAGGGTAATTCTCAGATGACGTCACAAAATGGCCCAACCTGGTGCAAAAAAAAACAACAAACACTCGCGTACCGCCCTGCCCACTATGGGAGGTCAGGAAGCCCACCCAGTGCTAGAAAGAGCGAACTCATGCATCTCATGCTCTGCTAGCGATGTATGCGATGGCTTGGTCACGTACACAGGATGGACGATGGACGCATACCCAAAGACATCATGTACGGTGAACTAGCTTCTGGACGGCTACCAACTGGCCGTCCAGCTCTGCGCTTCCATGATGTCTGTTTGCTGACGACTGACGACCGCAGCGGCTGGAGATATACGGTGATGGAGGGAGTGAAGAGAGGCGAGGAGAGGAGAAAGAAGAAGTTTGAGGAGAGGAGAGCAAGGAGGAAAGAGAGGCAGCAGATCCAAACACCAAACACACAGAAGGTACCACAAGAGACGTCATTTTTGTGGCAGAAAAAAAAAAACCTAGTCACGCGTCGAAAAAAGGATTGTTTTTAAACCGGGTCATTCAACCGTTGATACTTCGGCCCTTAAAAAGCGTACAGTAATAAAGTAGGTATCATCGGAAAGAGAAAGGTTTCAGCGTTATTCCTATACCAGATCAACAATAAAAAAATGGGCATTTAAGGGAGGAAAATGCCATTTTAAAACTTTACAACAGCGGAAAAACCCGATATATTACTGGTATAAAATTTGATCCGAGTCTGTCTAAAAGACAAACATCTTATCTCTATTTCTACCAATTTGTTTTAATGAAGGTTGTTTAATGGCCGAGGTATCGCATTTTTAAAAAGCCCTCCAAATCCTTGTTTTCAGCTTTGCGTGTTAGGGAGCGTTCACATATTACGTCATCAAAAATTTGCCCTTTTTAGACCCCCCCCCCCTCCCCCAAGTCATCACTTGTCATCATGACCTGGACCCCCCCCCCCTCCCCCAACAGATGATGACGTCATTTAATTTAATAAAAACTAAAAGATAACTTTAATTTCACAATATTTATTATTCATTTTTCAAACCATAAACATTGATTATCAACGTTTGATAAAACACATTCAGACATTTTATTAATTTCAGAAACTGTTGATAATTTATGTTTTACGATACAATGGGGACATAAAATTTAAATTTGCAAAGATAAAATCTAACAAACATTATTTTAATTAAGCTACTTGGTGCAGGTGCTATTAAAAATTTTTCAGAAAGTGTAATTTAAAATAGTATAGGAGGCAAATTATTTTATAGCATATTAGTCTTTTAGTGGAATGAATTTCTGTTTCAATTTCCAAACATAAAATTAATTGATTCAAAAATGTTTCTGCCTTGGACCTCTGGCAATGTACTATAAATAGTATCATCAATTTCATCTTCATCGTCATCACTTTCTCCCATTTGCTGTTCTTCTTGTATGCCGCATTTTCGTTAATGGTCTTTCATTGCTGTGATCGAGGAGTGATACAATGAACATTTAGGGCAAGTTCGCCTTTTGAGAAGTGATACCCCTTTCCCATCTTGTTTCTTGAGAGATGGGCAATACTCATCATAGCAATTTATCTTTAGCTGTTTTGAAAGGAACAAACTTTGAAATAGGCTTTCAAATCTTCCATTATTGCCTATCTCCAAACCATCATCACATGAAGCAAGTGGTACAGGTGGTGGCAGAAAACGCTCTGGAAAAAAAGATGAATAGTTAGTACGCCAAGGTTTGCAGCATGAGTTGTCACTGCATTTCACTATTTGCAGCAGATATTGGGATTGACGAATGTGTTTTATCTTCCAATCATCTGTTTCTTGAAATTGAAGTTTGGGTCTTGGATTTTCAGGTGGAGGGATGAATTTTCCAACTACTGGGTATCCATCTATTATCCACTCGGACCAAATATTGGCTAATATTTTTCCAGTAGCTTCAAAGTTCCTTTTTTCCAGATCAACATCAACAGTCTTGTTGCTTCCATCAAGATGACGTCCATGAATATCAAATGGTAAGATGACAGATGCTGTATCCTTTGAAAGCGGTGCCATTCTTCTTTCCACCTCATTATAAGCACTGAAACCTGGAGCGTGTGTAAAGACAAATACAGCATCAATATCCAGCGCCTTGAAATGTCTCTCCCAAGCAGCGAGTGTCTGTCCGTTTTTTGGAGCCTCATCTGGACCACCATCCACTGAAACAAATACTAGGGGTTTGATTTGTCCATTAACTTCACTGATGACGTCGATTTGCCTGTTTTGATGACATCATCTTGGGTCTGACCCCCCCCCCCCCTCCCCCATGTCAACACATGTAAACATTTGGTAGACCCCCCCCCCCCCTCCCGCCCTAGCTGATGACGTAATATGTGAACGCTCCCTTATCGAATTTTTTTACACCTCATTGTAGTTTGTAACAGCACTTAAAATGCCGTGAGAATGAGATCTCAAATTATTGACAAAAAGAAAAGCGGTCACGAAAACCACATGAATATTTTATTAAAGTACCTTCATAGTTTATGTTTTAGATAGTTTAAAACAAAATGAATAAGATAAATGTTGTTATTTCAATTGATAACTCGGGTCGGTAAGTGGGTATGTTTTAACGATGGAACAGCCTACACACATCCCTCATTTTTCCGGTTTTTATTAACGTGTAATCTTTTTTGGATGACTTTCTAGCCTTGGTTTTCATTGAACGACGTTTGGTTTTTATCAATTTATACATGTAATTTTTTATTACTAAACAAAAAACACGGGACGAATTTATAGACACACTCTCCACTCATGGCGGCCATGTTGTTGCTATGACAAAATGATTGTTTGACCTCGTTAGTGTCTGTCCGTTTTTTGGAGCCTCATCTGGACCACCATCCACTGAAACAAATACTAGGGGTTTGATTTGTCCATTAACTTCACTGATGACGTCGATTTGCCTGTTTTGATGACATCATCTTGGGTCTGACCCCCCCCCCCCCCTCCCCCATGTCAACACATGTCAACATTTGGTAGACCCCCCCCCCCTCCCGCCCTAGCTGATGACGTAATATGTGAACGCTCCCTTATCGAATTTTTTTACACCTCATTGTAGTTTGTAACAGCACTTAAAATGCCGTGAGAATGAGATCTCAAATTATTGACAAAAAGAAAAGCGTTCACGAAAACCACATGAATATTTTATTAAAGTACCTTCATAGTTTATGTTTTAGATAGTTTAAAACAAAATGAATAAGATAAATGTTGTTATTTCAATTGATAACTCGGGTCGGTAAGTGGGTATGTTTTAACGATGGAACAGCCTACACACATCCCTCATTTTTCCGGTTTTTATTAACGTGTAATCTTTTTTGGATGACTTTCTAGCCTTGGTTTTCATTGAACGACGTTTGGTTTTTATCAATTTATACATGTAATTTTTTATTACTAAACAAAAAACACGGGACGAATTTATACACACACTCTCCACTCATGGCGGCCATGTTGTTGCTATGACAAAATGATTGTTTGACCTCGTTAGAACTGAAATAGATTTTTAAAGTCGAAGGTGTAATGTCGTTTTTAAAACAATTGCATAGGAATACCCACTACTTATAGTTTATAAATAGAAAACAGACACACAATAATTCGTCCCAATGTGTTAGAAAATTGAAAAAGCATTGCTATTGTTTATTTTATTTGGGAATAGCGGTACTTCTAATGGTTATAAGATTGGAGAAATAAGACTTCGAAGTGCCACTTCGTTGTCTAACAGGTTTTTTTTTTCTGATGCTTTCATGATAGTGATAGACTATGTAAAGGAACAATAAGAGTTACTAGTGGATAATGAAGCAGTTATATCTGTAGAAGTTAAATAATAATTCTTTACGCCATTAAAACTGCATCAAAATGGATAATAGGATGACGTGTATTTATTTGTTTTTGTTTGTTTGTATTTGTTTTTGTATGTGTTTGTTTTAAATCGGGAAGAGCTGTAAATTTAAGACGAGAAAAGAAGCAAATAAAGAGATCTTTTTTTCAGTTTTGGCTTTGGTGAGATTTGCGATACCTCAGTTCGCACAATACTCGCCTCTCAAGCAAAGGGACGTTAATCATAAATAATCGGGTGGCTAGGTCTTTAGGGTGTGTGTGACGGAAAGTACTTTATTTCTGACTAGCGTCCTATCTAAAGGGTAGCAGTTCATTAAGTAACACAGAAATCTGGATACAGTCACGCGTCACAGAACTTAAGGCGCTAAAAGACTTTGGGATTGTAGGGGGTTGAGGGCGCAAAAGACACACCTGCTGGGCATAAGCGCTAGTGCCGCACGGGTTTTGGTTATCGAGAACAGTAACACCAGGAACATAGCTCAACCAGGAACTAGTACCAGGAACCTCCACCAGGAACAAGTTCCTGGTCATGTTACTGTTACTGTGTGTGTGTGTGTGTGTGTGTGTGTGTGTGTGTATTGTGTGTGTGTATGTGTGTGTGTAGAGAGAGAGAGAGAGAGCGCGCGCGCAAACCAGCCTACGTCCCTCCCTCCAGTCTGAACCTCTCGTCTGTCTGTGGTTGGTACCATAAACACGAGTACGCAACCTCTCGTCTGTCTGTGGTTGGTACCACAAACACGAGTATGAACGTCGTACCCGTGTCATTTATGCACCGCACTACTTAGGACATGACTGATACGAAACTCTCTTCGACCGGAACAATCGCACCAGGAACAGGTTCCGTACCAGGAACAACGCCACCAGGAACATGAAAATGTTCCGAATGCCCGCCGCTAATAAGCGCATGATTCCGTATAAGAGGAAAGCACTCTACTGCCAACGTATATATCGATACCCTCCTAATAACATACAAAGAGGCGATTTACAGTGGAAAAATCATCCCCCATTATAGGAATAACACATTTTACTGCACCCTTTCGGTTAAGGATCCTGTGGCATACATAGTAACACGAACGATAACTCTTAATAACTAACGGGGGATCTAGGAGAACTAACGGGTAAGTCAACATGGTGCAGCGATTTCTTGAGAACCCAAAAGTAAAACTGAGTGAATGTATACCCTACATTTATCCAGTGTCATGAATCGAGCCTAGAAAAGCTACAATTGTGTTCATAATATTTAAGGATTTTGGAACAACCTGTCTAAAGTTAGGAGGAACACTTTTTTTTTTTTAAAATAAGAAGCTAAAGTCAATTCAGTTTAACCGTCATGGCTACGACTACTAAACCGGTTATCACGGGCATAAAACCACCGGACAAACTGGTCTTGGGGTCAAATCCAGTGGAAAACTGGAAATTATTTAAACAAAGATGGAACACATACGTTCTTTTGTCACGTTTAGAAGATCTAGAACAGAAATATCAGGTGGCGCTGTTCCTCCATAGCTTAGATGATGAGGCCCTCAGAATTCACAACGGCTTCCAATACACAACAGACGAGGAAGATCGCACTCTCCATGAAATCATTACCAAGTTCGATGAATTTGTTATTGGAGAACAAAACGAAACTTTTGAACGTATTAAGTTCAACCAGAGAAACCAATTGGAAGGAGAGACTTTTGAAACATTTCTCGCTGACCTAAGACGACTCTCCAAGACCTGCAACTTTTGTCATGATTGCAGAGATTCATTGATTAGAGACAAAATTGTAACGGGTACCAATGACCAGCAGACACGAACTGACCTGTTGAAAGAAAGACACTTGTCACTAGAAAAATGCATTGACATTTGCCGCTCAGCAGAAGATGCCAAAACTCAAGGCAAGGCTTTCCAGGACTCAAAAATTGCAGACATAGCAGCAATCAGAAACAGAGGACAAGCAACAGCATCAACAACGCCAAAATTTCAACAAATAAACTCAATGTCAAAAACGCAATCAGACAGACCAAGGTCCTACTCAACTTGTCGAAACTGCGGTTATACCTACCACCCAAGATCGCAATGTCCAGCTCGCCAAGCGAGATGTAACACTTGTGGCAAAATCGGACACTACCAAAAAGTATGTAGGTCAGGAAGTGAAACAAGCGACCACAAATTTAGACCAAAATCCATATCAGAGGTTCAGTCACAGGAGATCCCAACTCAATAGACTTTTTGGGGGAAATATATCAACTAACAACCAGCAAAGACGACTGGACAGTCATAATTCAAATGGATGAAGACTCACACCCTTTCAAGTTGGACACAGGCGCTTCAGTCACTGTCATGAATGAAAAAGACCTCAAATTCACTCCGAATGAACTGAAAAGATCTGATAAAATTTTTCAGGCTACAGGAGGGAAAGACCTCGAAGTGCTGGGATTCACCCAAAAGACTTTGAAGTACAAAGATAAGAGCATTGAAGAGAAAATATACGTAGTAACTGGCCAGAAACACCCACTGCTCAGTCGTGATGCATGCATCAAATTGGGATTGATCAAAAGAGTACATGAACTTGTAGAAACAAAGCCCAATTTCAGGGAAGAGTTCCCTAAACTCTTTGAAGGATTAGGAAAGTTTATAAAAACATACACCATCAAATTGCGTGATGGTGTTGAACCACTACATATCTACACACCAAGAAAAATAGCACACCCTCTCATGCCTAAAGTCAAAGAGGAACTGGAAAGAATGTTGCAACATGGTATTATCTCACAAGTAACAGAGCCACAGACTGGTGCGCAGGAATGGTGGTCGTCCCCAAACAAAACGGCTCAGTTCGCATATGCATTGATTTGACATCCCTTAACAAAGCAGTCAAGCGAGAAGTTCACCCATTAAAATCTGTAGATGAAGACCTCGCACAGTTCGCAGGCAGTAAGATATTTACAAAGCTAGATGCCACATCCGGATTTTGGCAAATACCATTATCAGAAGAATCCCGGGAATACACAACATTCCTCACACCCTTTGGGCGGTACTGTATGAACAGACTGCCTTTTGCTATTTCGTCGGCCTCTGAAGTTTTCGAGCGCACCATGACCGAAATACTTCACGATCAAGAAGGAGTAGTGTGCCACATTGATGACATCATCATCCACGCTCCAGATCAAGCCACTCACGACAAGCGGGTGCGAAAGACTATGAAACTTCTTCAGGACGAAGGTCTCACCTTAAATGAAAAATGTTCCTTCTCCAAGAACTCATTGAAATTTCTTGGCCACGTCATCGATGATTCAGGGGTCAGAGTCGACCGAGACAAAATCCATACCATAACAAATTTCCCACCACCTCAAAATGTTGCAGAATTACAAAGATTTCTAGGCATGGTGAATCAGATGACAAAGGTTGCCCCTGGATTAGCAGCCATGACAACCCCACTGCGCTCACTCCTCAAAAAAGATCACGAATGGATTTGGGGGGACTCCCAGGAAAATGCTTTCAAAACCATAAAGCAACAACTGACCACCGCCCCGGTGCTAGCACACTATTCTCCAAATCTGAAAATGATCATCGCGGCTGATGCATCAAAGGAAGGAATCGGAGCAGTCCTCATCCAGGTCCAGATAGATGGTTCCAGAAAACCGGTGTGCTACATATCTCGCACCTTGACCGAAACTGAACAGCGGTATGCAGTCATCGAATTGGAAGCCTTAGCTGCAACATGGGCTTCTGAAAGACTCAGCGAATATGTTCAAGGTCTCCAGTACACCATAGAGACTGACCACAAACCCCTCGTGCCCTTCTTAATGTCTAAAGAGCTCTCTAAATTACCTCCACGGATTCTACGGTTTCGTCTTCGACTTGCCAAATTTGATATTGAAGTTGTTCATGTCTCGGGCAAAGACCAGATTATTGCTGATACTCTTTCCAGAGCACCAACAAGTGTGCCTAGCGTAGCGGACGTCTGTTTCAACAGAGACGTTCAAGCCAAGGGAGAACAAGCCTTTAACTCACTCCCAGCAAGTTCCCACAAAACGACTGAAATCATAAGTCATCAAAAGGCTGATCCAGTGATTGCAGAAGTCCGACAGTTTTGCAGCACCGGCTGGCCAGGTTATATGCCTGGAAAACAATATTGGCACAATCAGCAATGCTTCACGATCATAAATGATCTTCTTCTTTTCAATAACAGAATTGTCATTCCACGAGACTTAAGAATGGACACTCTAAATCGCCTTCACGAAAGTCATCTTGGCATTACCAAATGCAAAGGCCTAGCCCAAAGCGCTGTCTGGTGGCCCAACATTTCCAGTGAAATCGAAGACATAATTAAAAAGTGTACAGTTTGCGCTAAACTGAGACCGGATGTCAGGGAACCACTTCTTCCTTCCTCTTTCCCAGATCGACCCTGGTCAAGAGTGGCTGCAGATTTGTTCTACCTTAAAGGCAAGACATACCTGGCTGTAACAGACTATTACTCCAGATGGCCTGAAATAAGAATTTTAGAAGAGCAGGCTAGTTCATGTGTGGTCAACAAGTTAAAGTCCATCTTAGCAACGCACGGCATACCTGATGTCATTACTGAGTTTGCGCGTCGGGGCTCTAACGGGGCCCATTAGAGATAGACGACGATTGGGATTGTTTGGAAGCTTTAACCCTTTGCCCACTAGTCATTATGATATCGGAAATGCTATCGCCGTCTACATCTACGCCAGAATAGAAATAGAGGGTGGAGCCTACCATGATATAACATTTTATGGAGCCCTAATTTCATCATATCAGTTCTGTCCACTGACAGGTGGGTGGGTATCGCTTTCAAGAACTTATGTCCTTATATGAAATCCTGAGTTTTTGACCAGTCAACGATTGCTCTTTTGATAGCTCGCTTGTCAACATGAGTCAGCTCAGCCCTTGATTTATGTACAGGCATCACAGGCGGGATATGTTGTGTAACTTCAAAGACCACGGTTGACCGAAAGCGATGAATGGAAGCCCTACTATGGCGTGGAGAACGAGGTCTTGTATGTATAGTTACGTCATATCTCAACGCTCGTGAATTCTTAGTAAGGCTGGACTCACAATCAAAACACGAAATCTGTGTTTTAAACTCTTGAATCAATCGAGTTAAATCAGTGCGTTTGTCTCATTGAGAAATGAAAAACGATTTATAAATCAAGAACATCGACCGGAAAATAAGGAAATTATCATAAAATTATAAAATTTGAGAAAGCTGTTTTCAAAATCAAATCTATTACAAAAAAGGTTATTTCTAGACCGATTTTTATGAGACAAAGACAATTTTTCTCTCCACTTTTCAAGCTGATTCCAACAATGAGGTTTTCAAATTTATCGCAATTAGATTATTTGTCATTATTTTATTTTTTAAATACCCAATTGACTGCTCAGGAAATGAATACGTAATACTTGATGGCTAGCGAGTAGGTGTTAAATTTTGTTTACCCTCTCCCACGCAGACGCGCACACACACACACACACACACACGCACACACACACACACGCACACACACACACACACACACACAAACACACATCCACAGACTTATCGTCGTCTAGCATCCTATCGTTCGGCTCGACGATTAAAAGGGGTTCGTATCGTCGCTAAAATAATTACAAAATACATATATTTAAAATATCTTTATAGTAATGTGAATTACATATTTTAATGCTCTAATATATCAAGAATGATCATTATTATGATTTATTACAGTGTGAATTGAATTAGACTTTTAAAACTGAAGTTTAATCTGACACCCTACTCGCTGTTATCATTCGAGTCTAAGTTGTAATTAGGCAACTTTGGCCAGAAGTGAAAGACATACATTGTGTGTTCAGTCTGTGTGTGTGTGTGTGTGTGTGTGTGTGTGTGCGTCACAATTCCAGGAATTTGCACGCGACTATGGATTCACGCACATAACGAGCTCACCCCGATATCCTCAAAGCAACGGCATGATCGAGAGAGCAATTCAAACCCTGAAAACCATGTTGAAAAAGGCTGATGACCCTTATATCGCATTACTGAACTACAGAGCAACCCCTCTCTTCAACGAATTCTCACCAAGTGAGCTCCTGATGGGAAGAAGACTACAAAGTTGCCCATCCTGAAACAAAAATTACATCCACAACTATTGGACCAAGACATGCTCAGAGAAAGAGAGGATAGACACCGGGAAAATATGTGTAGACAATACAACACACGTCACCTCGCCAGAAAATCCCAACCAGAACTTCACCCTGGAGACGAAGTATTCATAAAAGATATGGGACGAAATGCAAAGGTTATCAGGCAACACCCCAACCCTAGGCCATACATCCTTCAGCCTGATAACAACAATTTGCCCATTCGCAGAAACATCAAATCCCTTGTACCCACTGCATCTTCCAATACTCAGGGACGAGCAAGATCCCCATATCCCACCAGTTCAAACAGCAGGCGAGACCTCACCCGGACTTCCATCGCAACTATCGACCCCCCAGGCTGACACTCGCACTAGCAGCTTTGGGAGAACCATCAAGCCACCAAAGAGGCTTGATTTATAAAACAAAACAAACCATTTGAGGACATCTTACAGGCGACGAGATGATTCTTAATTATATGTATTTTTTTTTCTCTTCCGTCCTTCTTTTTGATATGGACATCACACAGGAGCTGAGATGGTCCTCGATTATATATATATATATTTTTTTTGTTTGTTTGTTTTTTTGTTTTTATTTATTTATTTATTTTTTTTTCTTTCTCGTTCATTCTCCATTGATTTGAAATTCACGACCTTATGGCCTCGGGTCCACAAATGACATGATTCACACTAACAATTTAGGATGAAAGACAGGGACTTTATAAAACAGTTAGGAACTTTACACAAGTGTTGGGGATTTATCGGAATCGATTAAGAACGTTTTCGTGATCGCCAGGGATAATAGGGAATAACACCTCCAAAAGAGGGGAGATGTGGCATACATAGTAACACGAACGATAACTCTTAATAACTAACGGGGGATCTAGGAGAACTAACGGGTAAGTCAACAGATCCCAGAGAGGGCCAAGGCAAAACCAAGCAATATAAATATAATTACCATACACGTCCATAACGTAGAATGAAAGTGAAACAGACGTTGCGGAAGTAAAGACACGATGTCCTGAGATCATAGGGGTTTCTTAAGAGGTTGATTTATTATTATTATTTTATGCTGCTGGTTCGAACAGTATGCTTATCATTCATGATTTCATGTCGAATTTTGAGAAGGAAATATTGACTTTGTCAAAAAGTTAAGATGATTCTTGAATTCAACAGGTCCGGTTTCCTATAGCGTGTGAAACTTTTCTTCTATCTTCATTATTTTGAGAGATATTTAATCTTTTATACATTTTGCTCGTGATTATAGCTATTTTTCTGCCAACATTCAAAATTGCGTTTCCTGATGTTTACTTCTTTATTTTCCAAAGACCATTTGAAGAAAATGTCTGAAAAAAGTGGATCTCTTCCCTGGAGTACTCTCCCCGAAGACGTGAATTACATGTCATATTGTATGATCATTATGTTAATATAGTATATGGAATATGCTATTTCGTCATGCTGGAGGCCAAAACATTTACTTTCGCGAGTGTTTTGGGGAATTTTCAACAGACTGTAGATTTAGGAATAAAATTGTGTCTGGTTCAAATCTTGTTATATTTTATTTACCTAGTCACTCTGCTTTAAAAATGTGTATCACGAGTATGATGAATCTTTTTAGTGGTTAGTTACATTACGTCAAAGTTGGAACATGTTCTTACATCAATTAGCAAGCAAAAAATTTCTAAGTTCTTGAAAAATGAATTTGCTCTCAATTTCTTATTTATGTATGGATTATCAAAATTTTAAAAGTGTTTTCCATGACTATCAGAATGCTTTTTGAATATAGTAAGAAAAGTCAATTTTAAATATTTTAAAATTGTCTCTTGTGGTACCTACACATAGTCAAACTACGTGTGCAACAACTGCGGTAGAGACTGCCATGCAAGGATTGATCTGAAGAGTCACAGCCGTCGCTGTTCTCAACAAGACTGATGAGACCAAAGCCATAGGGGGCGCAAACCATCGTCTCTTGAGACGGAAGGATGTCTCCCAGTAGTAGTAGTAGTAGTAGTAGTAGTAGTAGTAGTAGTAGTAGTAGTAGTAGTAGTAGTAGTGATGGTGGTGGTGTTAGTAGAAGTAGTAGTAGTAATAATAATAATAATAATAATAATGCAGTTTATTTATATTGCGCCCACTCCTCTATACAATAAAGCTTTAGGCGCATAACAATAACTTCAATCCATTCAAATTTCTCTCTCTCACTAACTATATCTATCTATCTATCTATCTCACTTCCAGTCTCTCTCTCTCTCTCTCAACCTTCCACCATCCAACTATTAACATATCAAAAAAAAAAAGTAATATATATATATATATATATATATATATATATATATATATATAATATATATATATATATATATATATATATATATATATCCTGTGATCATCCTCTGCTCAAATAAAATAACTAATAAATTAAGAATTCTCGAAATAAATATGTTTTTAAGTGTTTCCTGAAAGCGAGTTCAGTAGGGACGTCACGAAGAGATAAGGGGAGATTGTTCCAGACATTCGGTGCAAAGTGACTAAAGGATCTGTCAGAGAGTTTTTTACCCTTTTTTGGCACTTTAATTAAGTCGACGATGATCACCTGATCTCAATGCACGGGGCGGAACGTATGGTTCGACAAGATCATCGAGATAAGCAGGGGCGCTTCCGTGAAAACATTTAAAACACATGACTCCAACCTTAAAGAAAAGCTAGAGGTGCCTAAATGAGCCATTAAAATGGAGATAAAAAATAAAGTGAGTAGACGTGACTCATATATAAGGGAACAAAACAAAACTTACATCCTCTCTCCCTTTCTATCCATCTACCTATCTATCTATCCATCTCTCTCTCCTTCTATCTACCTATCTCTCTTCCTCTCATTTTGTTCATTTATATATATTTGGTATAATATACTATACTAACCACCCAATCAATCGCTCTCTCACCCCCATCCCCATTTTAAAGACCTTTTTGCAGTTACTTTTACTATATATACACATACACAGACATACGCACACGGACACACATACACAAACATATACACATCCTCTCCATCTCATTCTTTCTCTCTCTTCCCCCCCCCCCCCCCCCCCCTCTCTCTCTCTCCTTATCTCGCGCCACTTCTTGCATCTACACTCGACGCCCTTTCCACACATTAACTTTATTTCCACATTTGACAAAATGTGATATTTTGTAAATTTACATATTTGTTTGTGTTTTTGTTTACTGTCTCCTGACGAAGGCCAAGGGCCGAAACGTTGTTTGTTTTGTGTTGTTCCCTTATATATGAGTCACATCTACTCACTTTATTTTTTATCTCAACCTTAAAGAGCACCCTGGCCCTAATGGGAAACCAGTGTAAAGTCAAAAGCCTTGGAGTCGTGTGTTCTATTCTAGCAGCTTGATTTTGAAACCGCTGCAGTTTATATAGTAAGAAACCTGGGAAATTAGATAGAAGTGAATTACAATAGTCTAAACGAGTAAAAACAAAAGCAGACACTAGTCTTTAAGGAATTTTGATTTTAAAATGCCGAAAGTTGGCCAATACGGCGAATTTCACTATACAGTACTTTGCAAAGTTGTGTCGCATGATATTCCATGGACAGGTCACTGCTGAAATAAATTCCCAGATTTCTGGCGTTTTCAGAAAACGTTATTTTCACATCATCGATACAAATCGAAATGCATTGTTCACAAATGTTATTTTAGGATTACATAATAGGAGTTCTGTTTTCTCATCGTTCATTTTCAGTTTATTAGCTACCATCCAGTTCTTCACATCTTCAATGCAGTTCTCCATCGATTTCAGTAACCCTTTAATTTCGCTTGGTTTTGCGGATTGGTAGAGCTGGGTGTCATCAGCGTACATATGGTACGTGACACCGTGATGACTTATAACACCTCCCAATGGTTGTTTGTATAAAGTGTAGAGAATGGGACCCAGAACAGATCCCTGGGGCACACCAAAGTCAACCTTAAAAATATCTGATTTTATTCCTTTTACTTGAATTGTTTGTGTGCGGCCGATAAGGTAGGACTCGAACCATTTTAACACTATTCCAGACAATCCAAACGTTTTGGAGAGATGCTCGACTAGAATCGAATGGTCTATCGTATCGAACGCCGCACTTAGATCTAGGAGGGCCAGAACTGAAACTTTACCAATGTCAGCCTCACACAAAAGGTCGTTTTGAATTTTTAGTAAGGCAGTTTCAGTGTTGTGATGTTGCCTATAAGCTGATTGATTTTTTTCATATAAGTTGTTGTTTGCCAAATGATCGTTCAGTTGGGCTGCGACAGCCTTTTCCAAGATTTTCGAAATAAACAGTAAATTGGAAACTGGTCTGAAGTTTTTAAGATTCTCTGGTGACAGATTCGCATTTTTCAGAAGAAAAGTAACGAAGGCGTGCTTGAAAGGATCGATTGTAAAAAGTCGTTGATTGTTTTAGTGATAGTGGGGATGAGCGTATCCATATATTCAAGTAATAGTGAGGTGCGGATTGGGTCGAGGCAACATGTTTTAAGGGGAGAAGATATGATTTTCCTGATTTCTTCTTCACTCACTGGGGTAAATTTGTTAAACGAATCCTTGCCATTGTATGATTCAAATTTTGGCGGAGACGCGGAACTTTGGTCAAGGTGATGTCTTATATTGGACACTTTGTTTTGGAAATAGGAACCAAATTCATTTGGAAGATCTTTTTCTGGGATAGTATTAGGGAAAACGAAATCAATCTTTTTTTCCGGTCATTTTTATATTACACAAGAAGACATACTTGCAAAATTGTTGAATTTAGACGTGACTAAAAGCATGGGACCCGATTCCCTTCATCCCCGTTTACTGAAAGAAGTGGCCTTTGAAATATCACAGCCGCTATCAACAATATATAATAAGTCTCTTGAATCTGGTACCTTACCCATTGAATGGAAACAAGCCAATGTTACTGCCATTCATAAAAAGGGAAGCAAACTAGATGCTGCAAACTATAGACCCATCAGCTTAACATGCATACTCTGTAAGGTTATGGAGTCTATCTTGAAAGACCGAATAATGGACTTTCTTGAAAGTCATACGATGCTAAACGATAACCAGCATGGTTTTAGATCAAAGAGATCATGCATTACTCAACTTTTACAGGTGGAGGATTTGACCAAGTTAATTGATCGTGATCAATGCATTGATGTTGTTTATCTTGATTTCCGCAAGGCTTTTGATTCTGTACCTCATGAGAGATTATTCATTAAACTAAAAACATATGGATTTAAAGGGAATATCTTTAACTGGATTAAAGACTTTCTTAATAATCGAATACAAAGGGTCATTGTCAATGGTGTGGGGTCGGATTTTAAGAATGTAATTAGCGGTGTACCCCAAGGAAGCGTATTGGGACCACTTTTATTTCTTTTATATATAAATGATTTACCATGTGGCATAAATTCAGCCTGCAAACTGTTTGCAGACGATACAAAGATCTATAGTACAACTGAACATCATAACATTCTACAAAATGATATATTTTCACTTTTCAAATGGTCTACAACATGGCATTTGGATTTTAATGTTTCGAAATGTAAAGTATTACATATCGGAAAAAATAATCCATGTCATAATTATTTTACCGATACTTCTATGTCAAATCTACTTTCCGTTGTGCCTTATGAAAAGGATGTGGGAGTTACTTTTGATTCACACTTGAATTTTGATTTACATATTGATAATTGTGTAAGCCGTGCAAACAGAATGATGGGAATAATATATAGAACCTTTATAAGTCTTGATAAAACCACATTTTTATATTTGTATAAATCGCTCGTTCGACCAATTCTAGAATACGGAAATTGCATCTGGAGCCCATTATATAAAAGACAATCTATTAGTATTGAAAGTGTACAGAGGAGAGCTACCAAAAAAATTTATATAATACAGTATTTATCTTATAAGGAAAGGTTAGAATTTCTTGACTTACCCAGTTTGAAATATAGAAGAATTCGTGGGGATTTAATTCAGGTTTATAGATTGGTACATGGTCTGGATAGGATAGACTTTTCAGATTTTTTTTCATATTCTAATATTACTTTTACTAGAGGGGACAAGTTTAAGATTTTTGTCTCTAGATGCAAAACAAACATAAGACAAAACTGGTTCGGTATTCGTATTGTTCAGAAATGGAGCAGTTTGAAATTTGAAACAAAGAATGCAAAATCTATGGATTATTTCAAGGTGTTAGTAGACAGGGAATTATATGATGGGAGATTTATATATGACGAATAATACTTGTTTGCTCTGCTGTTGACATGGCTTTCAATCTTGTATGTATATATTATGCATTATTATATTATTATGGTTATCTTCTATACGCGTGTGTATATGTGTGTGTGTGTGTGTGTGTGTGTGTGGTTGTGTGTGCGCTTTGCATGTCACGGTTAAAGATATATGTTTGTACACCACATGAGTACATTTAAGTTGAAATACTATCTTTACCACGTGTATCGTTATTGTAATATTTAATCAATAGATTTATGGCATTACTAATTAATATTAAGGGCATTCAAAGGATCTAATCCTATTTTGCCCTATACCACATGTTATGTTATGTTATTGATTTTGTTATACAGTATAATATCTTTGTTGTTGGACAATTGGAGATTTTATCATTCAAATAAGCATGCTTTACATTGGTAATCAGCGTGAGTATTTTTTGACTCGATTCCCTGTATAAAGCTTTATGTATGGAAAGATCGTCGTTCTGCTTTTCTTCTCTCTGATTTGGCCTCTATAGCAATTGTCATCCACGGGGCCGATGGTCGATTCGTGACTGTCCTTGTTGTTGTTGGAGCATGGCCCTCTAAGAGCTCAGAGAGCTTCTCATCGTATTGGATTGCAGTCTGGTTTTTGGTATCTGTAAAACACTCTGGTATTTCTCTCTCCAGACTGTCCTTGTCAATGTTTCTAAAATTTCTAGATGTAATCTTTCGTCTTATGGAGAGTGGGCGTGTCAAATTGACAACGAAAGCGATGACGTAATGTTCTGACAGGCGTCACGTGGATATTTGATATTTTTGATTTGTGATAAGCCAGTCAAGAATGTGGTTTCGTCGATGCATTGGTTTGTCAATCAGTTGGTGAAGGCAGTGTGAAGCCAATAATGATGTAATTGTTTTCACTTCGGGACTTGATTGGTTGTCGTAGTCCATGTTGAAATCCCCTAATATTATTGGTACTGTGGGGTTCCTTATTTGTACATCTAATAAGTTGTTCATTAGTAGTAGTAGTAGTAGTAGTAGTAGTAGTAGTAATAGCAATAATACTAGTAGTTTTTGTAGGGATAGTGGTAGATGTGGTGGTAGTTGTAGTATTAGTAGTAGTAGTAGTAGTAGTAGTAGAAGTAGTAGTTGTAGTACAGTAGAAGTAGTAGTAGTGGTAGTAGTAGTAGTAATAGTAGTAGAAGTAGTAGTAGTAGTAGTAGTAGTAGTAGTAGTAGTAGTAGTAATTGTTGTAGTAATGGTAGTAATTGTTGTAGAAGTAGTAGTAGTAGTAGTAGTAGTAGTGGTAGTAGTAGTAGTAGTTGTGGTGGTGGTGGTGATGGTAGTAGTAGTAACATCTCCAGAGATAAACACGCAACAGATGCTAAATAAAGGGGGAGGGGTGTTGTGAGGGGTTTGTCCAAGTTGTAAGCGATGTGAGTTCACATGGGGCCAGAGCACCCAAGAGAATTGATCAGAGGAGTCTCCGAACATCAGTGGGGAAGCAAAATGACCACCAAGGGGGCATTACAATAGTCATACTGTTTGTTTGAAATCCGACAAAGTTATGGGAAGAGGATATCAGTGGGAAATGAAGCTGGGACTATGGGAGATGGATACCACTGGGAATTGAAGCCGGACTATGGGGTTTGGATACCAGAGGAGAATGAACCTGAGACTATAGGAGGTGAGCACCAATGGGGATTGAACCTGGAACTACGAGAGGAATATACCAGTGGAGAGTGAGCTCAGAAGGGTACTTCTCTTTTTCGAAACCTACCGAAAAAAACCGTGAACATTATGGGAGGTGGGCACCAATGGGGGATGAGCATGGGACTCAGGGAAGTGCCCACCAGAGGGGAGGGAACCTAGGACTGTGGGGGATGGATACCAGTGGGAATTGAAGCCAACAATGGGAGTTGGGTACCAGAGAGTGAACTTGAGACTATAGGAAGTGGACAGCAATGGGGAATGAACCTGGGAGTCAGGGAAGAGCACACCAGTGGGGAGTGGACCAGGGATGTGGACACCAGTGAGGAGTGAACCTGGGACTAAGGGAAGAGGATATCAGAAGGAAATGAACCTTGGACTATGCGAGATGGATACCTGTGGGAATTGAAGCCGGACTATGGGAGTTGGGTACCTGAGGAGAAAGGACCTGATACTATAGGAGGTGGACAGCAATGGGGAATGAACCTGGAACTTAGGGAAGAGCACACGAGTGGGGAGTGAACCTGGGACTATGGGAAGAGGATATAAGTGGGAAATGAACTGGTAGTCAAATCCCGTAGTCCGACCCCAAATCTCACTGGTATCCATCTCCCATAGTCTCAGGTTCATTTCCTTCTGATATCCTCTCCCCTTAGTCCCAGGTTCACTACCATGAGTCCCTGGTTCAAGCCCTCCTGGTGTGCTCTTCCCCGAGTCCCAGGTTCATTCCGCATTGCTGTCCACCTCCGACAGACCCAAGTTCATTCTCCTGTGGTTCCCAACTCCCATAGTCGGCTTCAATTCCCACAGGTATCCATCTACCACAGTCCCAGGTTCAGTCCCCAATGGTGAGCACTTCCCAGAGTCTCAGGTTCATTCCCCATTGGTGCCCACTTCCCATTACTTTTGACGATTTCTGTAGGTTTCGAAACAGAGAAGTACCCTTCTGAGTTCACTCTCCATTGGTATCTACGTCCCAGGTTCAATCCCCAATGGTGCCCACCTCCCAGGTTCATTTCCACTAAAATCGTCTTTCCATAGTCTCCGGTTTACTCCACACTGGTGTGCACTTCCCCGAGTCCCCAGTTCATTGCACATTGGTGCCTACTTCCCATAACTTTTGATGATTTCTGTAGGTTTCGAAAAGAGAAGTACCCTTCTGTGCTCACTTTCCAATGGCATCGACCTCTCGCAGCCCCAGGTTCAATCCCCGTTGGTTCTCATTCCCTATAGCACCAGGTTCATTCTCCACTGGTACCCAAATCCCATAGTGCCGCTTCAATTCTCAGTGGTATCCATCTCTCATAATCCCTGGTTCATTTCCCACAGTCCCAGGTTCACTCCCCACTGGTGTGCACCTCCTGAGTCCCAGGCTGCCTACATCCCATAACTTTGTCGGATTTCGTAAAAAAGTAATACCTCCCTGGTATTGCTTTTTTACGTAACCAGCCAAAATCCATAGTCTCAGGTTCACTCCCCACTGGTGTACACTTCCCTGAGTCCCAGGTTCACTCCCCACTGTTGCCTCCTTCCCATAACTTTGTCGGATATTGTCGGGTTTCGTAAAACAGTAATATCCCCCTGGTATTGCTTTTTTACGAAACCCCCGAAACCCATAGTTCACTCCCCACTGGTGTACACCTCCCGGAGTCCCACTGCTGCCTACTTTCCACAACTTTCAGATTTCATAGTTTTTTGTCAAATTTCGTAAAAAAGAAACACCCTTTATGGTGTATTTCACGATTTTTATCCCAATTTTTTTGTTGTTGAAATATTTATATAACCTTCTTTTCAGCACAGAGATCACAACAAAAAGTAATGTCCACCCATTCATCGATTGTTGATGCAATGTCCTTAAACAATCCAGTTCATTAGTTCAAGACAGACCTATCGTCTCGAGTATGTGCACCTTGTATTCTTATAGGTTTGCATTTTTATTTAACAGGCTTGTATGATGGAACACGAAAGACTGTTTTGTGTTCAGAATTTCCAATACCGTACTGGGCTTTTGTATACTTAGATAAGATTCTTTAATGTTGCAGAAACATGTATCAAGTATATTATTGTTGAGTCTTTTTGGAACTGTAACAACATACTGGCGAAATGGCAATCGCCGGCCTGGGCATTGGTTGAAATCTCCGAGAAAGACGACTGGGGTATCAGAGTGCTTTTTAAGAAACTAGAAATATCGTCTTTGATATTCTTAAGAGCTTTGTCGTGATCAGCTTTGGGTGGAATATATACTGCTATAACACAAATAACGGGAAATTCTCTTTGAGGAATTGGGGCCTAATAGAAAGGGGCAGTATCTCTAAGTCGTGTAGACATAACTGTGTCACAATATTTTTAGACCAATTATTGGTTATATACAAGCAAAGACCACCACCATTTAACTTTCCAATGGATTTGCATCGAATCAATGAAAACAAAGTTATTTACACTAAAATTTCCTTGGCCGTGGTCCTCCTCCGTTGGCCACAATTCAGTCAAGCACAGAGTAGATTGGCGTTTTCGTAATCTTGATCAAAAAGACATTAAGATACAAGCGAGTCAATTTATTTATTATAGATCGAACATTCGACGAGACAATGGTCGGCAGAAGTGTTCTGTTATTTCTCGTTCTTTCTCTTATTCCTCCTTTCTTATATGATTTAATATGCTTTGCCTTTCATTTTGTGTACTTAAAGTAGAATTTTTGTATGAGCCAATGAGACAATTCTCATCGATTCTTTGATGGGCCACTGGAGAATTCTTCATTTAAGATTTTTCTATCGAATCATCGTAAATAACTGTCAATATGCAGATATTAATTACAGCCAACTTGGTACTTTGTAAAATAAATAAGCATAACAATTCAATTTGTAGAGGAGAAGAAAACCAAATAAACTGGTGAAAATAGCTGTATTTATTTATATAAAAAGACTGCCTAGTAAAGACAGGCGTCGCCATTATTAGCTAATAATAATAATAATAATAATAATAATAATAATAATAATAATAATAATAATAATAATGTTTCTCTAAAATTATTTTCTGTCTACTATTGAAAAAATTATACCAGTTACTACTTAAAGTAATAATTTGATGGAACGAATGGCATTTTTGTCACTTCAGCATTCACAAATTTAGTCCGTACTCCTATCTTCACTTTGGTGCCATTCTTGACCAATCCCTGGGATATGTAACCCATGGATATGTTTTTCCCTTTCAATGAAGGAGAAGGACTTCCACTTGTGATCTGGCCAACAACTTCATCCCCATCCTCAGTGTAAATTTTTGATCCACCTACAAATAAGAAGTATATCATATAAGTAAAATTGTTGATTAGCTGTGGCAGTGGCAGAACCACAACTGAATAATCATTCATTCCCACTTTGTCAAATTACATTTATAGCACCTCTTTTTCTTTTCTTCTGATTAGAATGCGAGTTCTATAAAAAGTGATAACTGACTGATAACATAATATGTTTTGTTTTTGGAACTGTGTAATCCCTACAACAGGGTAATGTATACAAACCTATGTTTTCTCTACACCTGTGTACCAAATACACAAACGTGTATTCCCAACACCGGAAGATATTAAGCATTTATACTTTGCGTTTAGTTACAAAAAAAAACAAGCAAAAAAACCCAAACCCGGGGGGGGGGGGGGCAAAAAAACCCAACCCAACTCATCCGGATATAGATGGAATGAAGTTGACGTCACTCGGGTCTTTATTGTTTTTTGTCATCCATGATCCCAATAATGGCAGCAATCCAGCCCCCAGATGTCTGTCGGGAGACGATTACAAACAACAGGCGTAATAAGAACAAAGAGAGAGGGAATGGGGATACCCCTCTCAAGTGCATAATGGACGGCGCCCCCTGCTACGAGCTGAAATAAGTCTCAGCAACCCTTGTACATAGCTTCCCTGACTTCGAAAAGAACTGCATATTCGAGATGGAAGTCTGTTTGGACGAAATCAATCCCTCAAGGGGGTGGGGACATCGACTCCTCAAAACTGGGGGAGAAGTTGCCAGACTTTTCCACCAGCAAGCGGAGACATTGGGTGGCAAATATATACAAATCGCATATGTACCATCAAAGTGCAATATTGTTGATGCTCTAACAAACCCAATGACAAGAGTGAAAAATGAAAGGTTTAAATCTTTTGTAATGGGTTAGATTCTATGAGTAATTCATTATCATTACCAATTACCCTCTTGGTTAACTTGAGAAGAATTTTTTTATTGTTGTGAATTGAATATATGATTTATTTGCTTCAGGAATAATGTTCCATTATTTCTCTTACAATAATCCCATTATCATATTTGATGAATTATTGATTTATTTGTTGCCAAATATACATTTGACAACCATCTTCACTGGGTTTTTTTTTTTTTGGGGGGGGGGGGGGGGGGTTCTTTTCAATCTTAATATTTAGATTATTTATTTTCATTGAACTTTTTATTTTTTTTTGGTAATAATTGGTATTTCAATGTTCATCAAATTTGTTTCTTCACTTTTGATCAATTATAATTAATGTCCTCTTCAACCTTTATACAACATGGGATTTTAAATTTTAATAGGATTACCAAAGTAGAGTTTAAGGGGAGTGTTAGAATGACTGTAAACTAACCTTTATTATTACTATTATTTTATTTTTATTACAAGTTGTTATTATGTATTATTATTATTATTATTATTATTATTATTATAATTGTTGTTCTCGATACCGATATATCGTAATATACATTTTATTATATAAAACCAAGATAATAATATCCTATGTGGTCATTACCACAACTAATAGCAGAAATGTGGAATATTATCTTGCGTTTGCGGGATCAATGGCTGTTTTGCGGGATGATTCCACAAAATGCGGAATGGTAGGCCTGTACCACTAAGATTATCATCACAAAAAAATAATATCCCTGGTTATGGATAACATACCTCTAATTGGTACCCCACTTGACAGAAATCCAACACGTCTTTTTACTGGCTTGAATTTTATTTGATCTACAATGGTCTTTGCTCCAGGAAAATCTAATCTTGGTCTACGAGATTTACCTGAAAATAAATTCAAAGTGATTCTTAAAATAAAAATAATTAGTTGTCTTAAGCTTAGAATGGGAGTGGCAAGAAAAAAAAAGTATTCTTCAGTAAATGTTTCGTTAATACTTAATTAACAATACTTAGCCATGATTTCCTGAAAAGATCCTTCCCCCCCCCCCCCCACCCCAGCAGCGGGTGATCGAACCTAGTACCTTTCGGGTACAAAGCAATGACCATACCGTCCAGCCATGCTGACCCTCTATTATCCTCTTGAAAGGACGCTAGTCTGCCAAAGACCGCCCTTGTGGATCTTTACCTTGCAGCTGGTGAGGGGGCTTGAGCCACACGGGAGGGCAAAGGTGTAAATCCTGGTTGACCGTCACGAGACCATCCCGGGTATCGAGCCAACGAGCCACATGAGCTGCTCGCCCCGGTGTGTGACTAAATTCGATCCAATCCGGTGCCCGAATAGCAGTCGCTATCCCGGGCGCCACACTACTTCGATATGATGGTTCCAATACAGCAAAGTCAATGGCGAAGCGGTCTGCCGCCTTGTCAAATAATACCGCGTTCGTGTCACCAGGGTCGTCGGCACGTTCGAGAAAAAAGCAAGCATCCCGCTACACCTTCGATTCGCGGCCTGCCGAACAGAAAATGCGATGTCGTGGATAGCAACCTGACGCACATATTGTCCTTGAACATCGAGAGCCAGAGTATGACAAAAAATGAGCTTTTGTCAAAGCTACTGGCTGACCATAGCGTAGATATCCTCCTGTTACAGGAGGCCCACCTTTACTCAGGCGCGCAATCTTCCCGATTCCAGATCCCAGGCTATACGGTGGTCCAACGCGAGGACACTTTGAGGCTCAAAGGAGGGGTTAGCGTTTACGCTAAAGAGCCATCGAAGGTAAGGGTCATAGAGAGCGTAACGGACAACAATGGATTGAACCGAATTTCTGTGGAAGTAGGTGGACTGTGTTTGCATAATATCTACAAACCACCTAGAGCGACTTGGACTACACCACCGACCGGTGGTCAGCCATTCTTCCATCTGTCTGGGAGACTTTAATAGCCACCATCACAAATGGGGCTACCGAGACTGCAACGAGGCAGGAAGACAACTCCGCTCATGGATGAACTGTAATGATCTACACCTAGTGTACGATCCTATGTTTTTGTTTGTTTGTTTTTAGGTGTTTAACAGCGCCAGCGACACTATTTAGGTCATTTAAGCGCCCGTTTCTGTCTTATCAATTTTTATCGGCCTTGAGGGGCCATAGCTGCTCAAAACGTGTACTGTTGTAATAAAATCTTTATAAAATCATAATAGTTACATGTTTGTTATGTAAAAATATTCATTTACAATTTCTGCAGGAGTTCACATTCCTGCAGATACTTTAAAATTGTAAGCGGATCGACCGACTGGAACAGAGACTTCAAGTCCCTTTTTTCATAATGTTGTGACCTTATCTGTTCTAATTCTGTACATTCAATTAAAATATGGTGAACTGTGAGGTCACAGTTACATCTTCTGCAGAGGGGTTTTTCATCCCTCTCCAGAAGGAAACGGTGAGTGAGGGTAGTATGTCCGATCCGGAGACGAGTTATTTTGACCTTGTCTCTTCTTTTTAGCACCGAGTTGGGTCTGGGGCCGAGGTCACTTTTAATTTGTTTTAATTTGTTATGTATGTCTCGACTCCAGGATCGTTCCCATTCCTTTCGGACGTGTTTTTTTATATTGATCTTTAAATCTGCGTGTGGGATTGTAATTCTTGGCTCACCGCCTCTTTTGCCAGTCGATCCGCTTCTTCGTTCCCCTGGATACCCACATGACTATGTACCCAGAGAAAACAAACTTTCTTTTTTTTAATAAATAATTTATTTGCACCTTCCAAGATACTTGTTTCTTGGATCGGTGCAATAAAAATTTGAGATCCCCTTAAGTACGGACGGCGAGTCAGACAAGGTCAAGAATTTGTTTTTATTCAATCTCTCAGCCAAACGGAGAGCATTTAGGATTGCTCTCGATTCCGCTGTAAAGATCTAAACATTTTTATCCAGGCGAAGTGATCCTGTGCCTTCCGATGAGTGATAGGCACATCCTACTGCATCTGCGCTCTTTGAACCATCCGTGAAGATGTGAGTATAGTTTTTGTATGTTTGTAATATTGCTTTTAGTGTCTGTTTGTAAATATGTGGGTCTGTTTGTGATTTTTCGAGTTTTGTTAGATCCAAACTTATGTTTGGTCTATGTATGGACCATGGTGGTGTTTTTGCCTGGATGTATGGATGTATCCTATCTAGACTGATGTTCATGTCTGCGATGTCTTTTTTTATTCTGCAACCTAATGGTGGTGTCATTTTTGGGTGCTTGCGTGTCCTATCCGTGTCGTGTACTGGGTTGTCGTGCAGCGATGTGACCTTAGTAACATACTGGAGAGCCAGTTTTTTCCTCTTGAGATGGAGAGGTGGCTCATCTGCTTCAGCATAAAGGCTTGCCACTGGAGAAGTGCGGAAAGCCCCGAGTGCCAAGCACAGTCCCTGATGATGAATTGGGTCCAGCATGCCAAAGTAGGATGGTTTTGCAGAGCCGTATACAAAAGATGCGTGGTCCAATTTTGATCGAATAAGGGTTCGGTATATCTTTAGAAGAGTGTTAGTGTCCCCATTCCATGCTCGACAGAACTCTCATTATTCTCATTGCTTTCATGCATCGCAGTCTGAGATCTTTGATATGGGCAAGGAAATTTAGTTTCCTATCAAAGATCAAACCCAAGAATCGGGCTTTGTCCTTTACCTCAATTCTGGAATTGTTGAGATAAAGGTCAGGCTGTCTGATGCAGGTGCGTTTTCGACAGAAGTGGACAGCTACTGTTTTTGATGGGGAGAAGGAGAAGCCATTGAGATTTGCCCACTCCGACAGTTTGTTTAGTTGGAGTTGTAACTGTCTCTCAATGGTGTCCATACTCGATTTACTTCGATAGCATACAAGAAAGTCATCAACATATAAGGAACAGTCAACATTCTGTCTCATTGCATTCACTATTGAGTTTATTTTAATCTCAAACAGAATGGGAGACAGAATGCTACCCTGTGGAACTCCCTCTTCCTGATCAAACGGATCAGAAAAGGTGGATCCGCTTTGACCTGAAAGGATCTGTTGTTTAAAAATGCTCTGACAAACATTGGAAGGTTTCTTCGTAGACCAAGATTGTGCAGATCTTTGAGGATTCCGAATTTCCAAGTTGTGTCAAAGGCCTTCTCGAGGTCAAAGAAGATTGCTACAAGTAATCACCTTTGGCAAAGGCCTCACGAATGAAGCTCTCTAGTCGAACAAGGTGATCAACAGTTGATCTGTTCTTTCGAAAGCCACATTGGAGGTCAGAGAGGGAGTTGTTGTGTTCCAAGTAGAACATCAGACGCTTGTTGACCATTTTCTCCATCAGCTTGCATAGGCAGCTGGTGAGGGAGATTGGTCGGTACTTTGAAGCGTCCGAATTGTCTTTCCCAGGTTTTGGGATTGGAATCACGATGGCCAGATTCCAACTAGGTGGAAAAGTCTGTGTTGTCCATATCTAGTTATAGATATTCAAAAGGACAACCAGACTATCTTGTGGAAGATGTTGGAGTATTTCATAACTGATGTTGTCAGGACCCGGTGCTGTGACATTTGTGTCACAGAGGCAGGCACCCAACTCCTCAAGTGTGAATAGTTTGTTGTAGTCTTCAGTGTTTGTAGATGGTAAGTTTATTGGTGTGTTTTCTGCTTTCTGTTTATGGCACAGAAATTGTGGTGTGTGGTGTGCAGACGAGGAGTTGTGCGCCAGCCTCTCGGCCAGAGTGTTGGCAATTTCTTCTTCTGTTTCAGCCACGGATCCATCGGGACGTGTCAAGTGATGTAGTGAATCATTATCAGATCCCTTCAGTTTCCGTAACATCTTCCACACCCTATTTAGGGGTGTCTGGCTATTTATTTTTGAGATTCTGGGAAGGGTGGGGTTTTGTTTTTGGGAGGACAGAGAGGGCTCAAGGGAGTGGAGATGGGGGGTGGTGGGTCCAACATCCATGCCCATGAGGGGGAGAATTTTTTTGTTTGGGGAAGGAGGGGGGGGGGGGGGGGGGGGGTGGAGGTCGCCTTGGAGGTGGATGTGGAAGGGGTTGCAGGTTCCACATCTTGAACCTCCAATGTGTCAAAAAGATTTTTTGACACATTTGGGACCTTGTCTTTAGGTTTCTATGACTTTTTCTTGTGAGGACTGTCTTTTTTAGTCTGTGCGATTTTGCCATGGCTGTTTTGGTTATTACCAGCAGCCCTGGCAACTTCTGCATAGCTTTTGGCAGAAACAGTGACCTGCCGTGGGGGGGGGGGGCAGATCACTGCTTTGCCTGAGCAAATGTACCGCCGTAAGTGGCTCTGTATGTCAAGATTGCCTTTTCTTCTTGCCACTTAGGACAATCTTTCGAATGCGCTGCATGTTTGCCTTGGCAGTTCAGACATTAAGGGTCCACTTTGCAGTTTTCCTCATTGTGGTCTTCTTTGCCGCAGCGGGGCATGTAGCTTTACGGCAGCAGTTTGTTTTGGTATGGCCGTACCGGTGGCAGTTAAAACATCTCATGGGGTTCGGGACGTAAGGCCGAACCTCCAAGTTGAGGTATTCAATTTTTATTCTCGACGGGGTCTCGGGCTGTCAAAAGTCAGGATCCAGGTGTTGGTCTGGATTGTGTTGTCGCCACGGCGGATGCTAACCCGCCGACCTTCAACAAAACCCTCCAGTTCCTCAACCATCTCCTGCTCAGAACAGCCTACCAGATCTCTGCTTCTGATGACACCTTTTGACCGATTGAGGCTCCTGTGAGCCTCAACGGTGACTGGGATGTCAGAGAATCTGGTACATCTCAAGAGGTTTTCACTCTCTTTTCGACCCTGCACTTGTATCATTAAAGTGCCAGAGTTGTTCCTATTCACTGCCTTTGGGGTTCCGGCGCCATTTGCTTTGAGTGCCTTGCTGATGTTGAAGATACACAAAGTGTACAGTTTTACGTTGTCCTCATTTGGTTTTATTATCAGGAACGGCGAGAATTTTGGGGTTGCCATTCCTGGTAAGTCATCTATTGTCAGCTGATTATTTATTTTCCTTTTTTTTCCAGTCTGGGGTGGGGCTTTAAGGGGAGAGTTTTTATTCGTTTTGGCCATGATCAATATAAATTTTTACTTCAACCCAGCTACATTGTGCCCACTAGCACGGCTCAGGGGGGTAAGGCACTCACCGAAGCTATACTCCTCAAGTCTGGCCTCCTCTTGTCCTTCCATGGTCCTTGGGGAAAAAAAAAAAAAAGAAAAAAAAAAAAAGAAAAAAAAAAAAGGACTCGAGGGGTGGAGTTGGGGGGACGTCCCGCCTCCAGACCTTTCATTCGGATTGACCCTAATCTTTGCGTTGCACAAAGACTGACTGCTGATTCAGAGATGACAAACCATGATTAAAAAGAAATTTCATGGGGGACAGGAAACTAGATATGGTTTTAATTCTAGTCCTTCCAATCTCTTTGCCTAAATGGAGGGGAGTGCCAAAAAGTAGATTTGGCATCTCTGCATTGGGTAGCTCGGGCCATCTACAAGGTAGGCTACCCACCCGTCTTTAGAGAAGCGTCAAGCCAAAGAGGAGTGTTGGGGTAGAAACACCTCGCAAAGTGAACCCCCCTCAGCCTCCAGGATCAATAGCTCCTCCTTATCGGGGTCCTCTCGGAACTGCGCACCCTCAGCAGAAAGGTGCCTGCTGTGCAAGATTTGGAAAGGAATATCTCCTCGTTGAATCTATTTCAACGGTACAGGGAAGAGATATTGGGGGATAGAAGACAGTTAAGAAGGCTTGTTTTCCTCGATTTTCTCTCTCTCTCTCTCTCTGTCCTGGCAACTCACTTTTGATAAGGAAGGGAAATTTGGAATCATTGGGGAAATGGGGTATGGAATGGAAATCATAGCTCAAATATGGTAAAAGGGGGTGGTATGTCATCGCCTTCCCTTGCTCTCTTTAAACTTAAACCATCATTCCTCAAAACATCTTTTAAATGCTACGTTCTTGGGATTTGGGGGGAGAAAAAGTTTGGGGATGATTGCCAGGATAAGAAAAATAACAAATTGGGAGAATGAAGCTATTCTTATAAAGGGCTGGGATATGGGGGTCTATGGAGCCACTATGTCTCTCCATATTTGTTCTCACCAGTTGGGTGGTTTTTCGTTGGTTACCACCAAACCAGAAAGGCTCTTTTAGTCGCTTTCTACGACACGCATGAGCTTACGGTGGCTCAATTCTTTTCCCTCTCAGTTGAGGGACCCCGGAGACCACACGGGGCTGTACGATCCTACAGCCAAGGGTACCTTCAGGGGTACCCGCCATAAGGAGTATACGCCAGACCTCACCCTCGTTACGAAGGGCGCGAATGGTGAACCGCTGCAGGTGAAGCAAACAGTCCTCGGGGACTTTCCGCATAGCCAGCACAGGCCGGTTCTTGTCACAGCGGGGGTGACAATACAGAGGGTGCAGTTTCTCCCACTTTGCAGATGGAACTTCAGGAAGGCTGACTGGGAGGAATTCAGTTCCTATATCGAGCAGGTTTGCCCTGCCATTCCTCCCAAGTCCGAGAATATAACCAGATTTAGCAGGCTACTGGTTAAGAGCGCTCAATGTTCTATTCCACGGGGCAAACGGAAATTCTACACCCCTTGCTGGACAGCAGAGTCGGAAGAGCTGTACAAAGAGTACCAGCAGACCCAGTCCCAGGACGTAGCCGATTAACTACTTCAGTCTCTGGCAGAGGGAAGGAAGCAACAGTGGCAGGAGACCGTGGAAAGTCTCGACTTTCCACACTCCAGCCGCCACGCTTGGCGTCTGATAAAGAAATTGGACCCGGACCGGAATTACGCGAAGGCTGCACCAGAGTGTGAGGCAGACACATTTGCCAAGAACATTAAGAACCGTAGCAAACGGGTCCCTAATCAGGCCATTGAGCGCGGTGTCCGCAAGGTGTACCGTACGATTTTGGACTCGTTACCTGCGGAGGAGTCGGACTGGACGGCCCCGTTCAGTCCCCCGAGAAGTGGGTGTAGCCATTAGCGATGTGAAGAACGGCAAAGCAGCAGGAATAGATGGTGTATATCCCGATATGGTGATGCATTTGGGCCCCAGGGCACGGGCCTGGCTGGCAGAGCAATGTCCGACGTCCTTGCAAAAGGGAAGCTTCCACAAGTGTGGAAACATGCGAAGATAGTTGCCATCCTGAAGCCCGGGAAACCGGCGAAGGAGGCCGACAGTTACAGACCCATATCTCTGCTGAGCTGTACTTACAAATTGTTGGATCGTGTTCTATTAAACCGATGGGGGCCGGTCCTAGATGCTGCCCTGTCACCTGAGCAGGCGGGCTTCAGGGAAAGGAGGTGCACCATAGAGCAGGTCCTTACAGAGCATATTGAGCATGGGTTCGAGAGAAAACAGCAAACAGGTGCTGTCTTTATAGACCTATCAGCAGCGTACGATACGGTCTGGTGCGAAGGGTTGATGCTCAAACTAGCAAAAATCATAAGGTGCAAAAAGACCTTGAAGTTGTTCTCTTCGATCTTAGAGGAAAGACGCCACGAGCAAAGTAAGGAAATTGAAGAATGGGGTCCCTCAGGGGTCGGTACTTGCGCCAATGTTGTTTAACGTTTACATTAGCGATATGGCGAACACTTCCTCCCTGAGGCTGGGATTTGGGATACGCGGACGACTGGGCACTCGCTTCTCAGAGTAAAGTATGGATCCGTCTCGAGAGCGTACTCAGCGAGGACATCACCAGACTCAAAACTTACTTCGACAAGTGGTACCTGAAGATGAACACTTCAAAAACCATGTGTCATGCATGGTCTCAAGTGAGTAAAGAGCTACTCGACTATGCATAAAGATATGTAGAATGAGGCCCCAGAATTTACTAGTTACTATAAATGAAAAACCATTAACGATTTGTTTAAGATGAAATAAAAAGAAAGATGAAATTTAATTAAAAGAGATAAATAGTGATTGTGGCAGTTACAAATAGAAATATGAATATATTACGTAACTTATGATGATATAATGTCAGGTTCGTAAGGTTACGTTTCCAGGCAGTTGAAAGGCGTAGATTATATATTCCTCCGACAACGGGCTCAGGCTTGTAATGTTCCACTTCCAGGCAGTTGGGAAGGGGTTATTTAGATATTTCTTCGACAGCGGGCTCAGGTTTGATCCCTAAAGTGTTGAGGATTACACAGTCAAAGGTAAAAGCTCCGGTGTCTTGATGGTGGAGATAAAATATCCACAAAGTACCAAAAGATAAAAATCTTCAAATATATATGAGGAATGGAGCGGCTGGCCGTCCGGCATAGATTGTAGAGAGAAGTGAGTGTAGAATGTTAGACCTATCAGCTTTTATAATAAGTGGATACGTGACAGAATGAAGAACGAAAAGTATTCACTAATTAGAAATTAATTCGAGGGAAGGCTATAAAAGGAAAGACGATCTAATATTAGAAGGTAAAGTTTATCTAAGCCTACCGAAATATAACTGGAGTGAGATGAATTCAGTTCTTAATAAAATAAAATTTAATAAGATAATTGTGAACAACCTTTACTGTGACACCATGGCCACTGCATTTCACCTATGCAGTGCATGGCACATCCGCAAACTGAATGTCCTAGTTGGGGACCAGCCAATCCCATATGAGCCGCATCCAAAATATTTAGGGGTGACGTTGGATCGCAGCCTTATCTATCGGGTGCATCTCAAAGGGGTTGCCCGGAAGATAGAGAAGCGGAACAGTCTTCTGAGGAAGCTGGCGGGATCGACTTGAGGCGCTAGCCAAGCGCTCCTGAGAACGTCCGCCTTGGCACTATGCTATTCCACCGCGGAGTATTGCGCTCCAGTGTTGGGTAGAAGCAGAAACGTTGAGAAGGTGGATGTAAAACTTCGCAAGTCGATGCACATAGTGTCAGGAACGCTAGCAACAACTAGAGACTGGGGCCCGATAATGGCAGCGATCCAGCCCCCCGTTGTCCGGAGGGAGACGATTACGGGAAACTGGCTGAGTAAGATCAAAGAGAGAGGGAATGGGGATACCCCTCTGATGCGCATAATGAGCCAAAATAAGTCCTGGCAACCCTTGTACGCAGAATCCCTGACTACGTCTAGAGCTGCACATATGAGATGGAAGTCGGTTTGGACGAATTCAATCCCTCGTGGGGGCGGGGATGTAACCTCCTCTAAGCTTGGTGAGAAGTTGCCAGGCTTTGATACCAGTAAGAGGAGACACTGGGTGACTGCGAATCGGCTTCGGTCGAGGAGCTGCCTCACGGCCAATGCGCTTCATCGGTGGGGTCTTACTACCTGTCCAACATGTACTCGCTGTGGGAAAGAACCTGAGACGGCAGAGCATCTAGTCGAACGGTGTGTTGTGACAATGCTACCCGGCGGGTTTGCGGCGGTGCACAAACGCGGACCAGACTTTGCTGATTGGGTTGATCGTCATAACATAGTAGTGTGAAAACCATAAGAGGCTGCTGCCAAAGATTACTTTCATCAGCGAACTGGTACTCATTTGCACCTGGGTAAAGTGAGGTGATTCCAAGAAAAACAATTTAGGATAAGATCGGAGATCACCATAGTCTATGACCCTTGAGCAATCTTAGGGTCATTAAAGGGTGCACCCAATATCGTTTTCTCTTTCCATTTGTCTTTTTTTCTAAGTAGTAAGGCACAGAAATATGCAACCTCTATTTCATCCATATTGATAATGCATTTGCACAAGTAATACGTGAGGTGTGTCTGGAACAGTCCTGTCCTAGTGCAGAATAGAAGTTTTCTTCAGTGGGATAAGACAAATTCGTCCCGGGACAGTCCTGTCCAAGTGCGGTGGGGCCCTAACAGTAACAGAGAAACGGGGGAATCCCCTTGACAGCCACGCACTGTGCACGCAGGGAGTCATCCTTAGTTTTAAGTTTCCCGTGATTTAAAAAAAAATTAATTGAGGCTATAATTTTTTTTCCATAAAAAGAGCAAATTTATTTAAATTCATTATAATCTTATACTATGTCCATGAGGTAGAGAATAATGGATTGTCTAATTTTAGACAATTGCCTGAGAATTTACTGGCCTGAAACTTGTGAATCAATCAAGCTGACTCAAACTGAGCTTATTACTTAATCTCCATCCACAAGGCAAGTGAGCCAGAGCACTTTCTTTTGCTCATGATAATAACGTTGATGATTATTGTCCACACATTGTCTATGATTTATTTTCCCATTTGCTTCACTTCGTGCTTTTTCACACTATTTGTTTGCACTAACCACATGTGCCAGGACTTTTAAGTTTTAAAAAATGTTATTTGTTTATTTGATTGATGAAAAGACTTTGCTACAGATTTAGGCTTAATTTAGGCACTTCAAGGTTTAAGTAGCTTCTCAACTTGAAATCCGTAACAATAAAAATCATAATTCATTACTTCCAACTTGGGATACCTCCAAATTTAACAATGGTCCCCTCATGTAGTAAAACGAAGTCTCACTGTACACAAATGGCAAGCTTCGGAATGCTCTTGGTCTATAATTAAATTTTTCATAGCAATGCCTGAATCAATGATGATTACGGCAATTTGTTTAAAAAGGAGGAAAACTCATTGGTCTGCCAGTCAAATTTAAACCGGATCCAAAATGACACATTATGCAATATATCTATTTTAGATATTAACATGGAATTTAATACCACTATTGTACACACACCCATTCCAAGCATAAGATATGACTTCACTTCAATTTAATATAATAATAATAATAACAATAATAATAATAATAATAATAATAATAATAATAATAATAATAATAATAATAATAATAATAATAATAATAATAATAATAATAATAATAATAATAATAAAAATAAAATTTTAAAAAATTAAAAAATAAGTAAAATTCCCTTTATTCATCCCAAAGGGGAAATTTGTCTTTAGGGTCTATTCCAAGGGAAGACTGGAATAACCCAGGCGTCAGCCGCAGAGCAGCGCCGCAAAGTGAGCTAGGGTGAGGTGACTTGCTCAAGGCCACACAACGCAGCGGCTGGTGATTGAACTCGGTACCTTTCGGGTAGGAAGCAAAGACCGTACCACTGAGCCACGCTGGAATTCCGCAAATCCACAGAAGATTATCATCACTGCAGAAGAACTTTGACAATGCTCTTTATATAGAGTATAATTATCAACTTGAATGAGTAACTGAAACCCAAAACAAAGCTTTGCATAATTATTATCAACCAAACTTATCTTATAACTACAACATTACAACAGCGGGACCATTTCACTATCCACTCTATCAATGTAAGCCAAATATAATAACTTACTGACAAGCCAGGTTAAATTAGCCTCAACAGGTGTGGTGGTCTCATCAATGTCACTTCCATACAGGCACAGCCCTGCCTCTAGCCTAAGACTGTCTCTTGCTCCAAGGCCGATCATTTTTACAGAGGCATGGGGTGAGGACAGAAGGGACGAGACTACTTGATGTGCTCCTGATTGTGGAATGGATATCTGAAGTAATAAACAGCAAAAAAGAAAAATAATTATTCAACACTCACCAGGTACTAGACAATGAGCTGAAAAACATTTGGGGGAGGCAAAGAAGAGAGAACCATTCCTGGTTGAGATCCAAAAGTCAAAAGAAATGTATGAAGACGATAAATCATAGCAATAAAAAACAATAACCCTCCCAATCAAGTTATCAACCCATTGCTTCTCAATGCGCCTGATTGCGGCCGCTAAAATCCAACATCGTGCTTCTCCATGCGCCCAATAAGGCTACGGAACAGGTTCAGTGTTTTGAAACTTATTTAACTCTTTAAGATTCAACAGACAAAAACCGACAACAGCATAATATTCATTGGCGGGGTAGTCAAGACTGGCCTCAGTAAGTAAAATCCAATCGTTGGGAAGGAAATGACAGGCCTGTCACTGTCGCAGGATGTTTTCAGCTTTGATTTTTATAAATTTGCCAACAAAAAAATAAAATATGTTGTAGAAATTGTGATTTGGATCCTATTTTATTTGCGGGTGACAATCATTGACATTGCACTTTGTTTGGTAAAAATCGGAAAAAAATTACGACTTTAGTGATGAAAAATGACTTTGATAACAATTTTTGTAAACTTTTAAAAATATTATGAATAATTTATAATTCCCTTATTTGTGGGGCAATTTTGTCATTCGTGGTATCAATTACTTTGTAATTTTAGCACTAAGAAAAATAGATGGTAAATAAATTTGTTACACCTCTTTGATCAACCGCCACCGTCCATTCGTTTAGAATTGTGAATCAAGCGTCTCAAAGTCTTAGACCAATCACAGGCTATCTAGCCAGCTGGCAGAAACGAAGACGCTTCACACCGTCGATGTATTACGCTATTGTTATGCAAGGAATATAACACCTTTTAGAGTACCTAAATGCTAAATTCTAAAAGTAAAAAATACAATTCTGAGGAATTTGAAAGTTTTTTGTTTTTTTTTAAAAGGGTTTTTAAGGCGCTTGCAACACATATCAGTGCCAGTAAAAACGAAGAAAATGGGATAGTCAAAAATCTAGAATTACAATTAAAGCACCCAAGAGAGAATTGGGAATTGGGAACAAATAGGGATCAGATGTAGATTCCAAGAGCATACCATCAATGTACTTAGTCTGATATCACCTATAAATCTCCCCCAGACACAAGCACGACCCAACAAAGAGGAATACACTCAAATGCTTACATTTCATGATACATTAAAAATAACAAATATAATAATACATAACAGAGAGATGATTTACAAGGAAAAAAATATCATCTCCGAAAACAATAACTATGCATTTGACTGTTTCCCTCCCAGCCAAGGACGCCGACCAGGGTCGGGACAAAACCAAGCAATCTCATACCAAGACAAAGACAGAAAGCATGTTGGAAAACAGATATAAGGGGAAAGAAGACACATTAAGTACCTCCCTGCCCACTGTGGAAGTAGGGAACCCCACCAAAGAATTTGAAAGTCACATTGCTGAAATCAGCTTGAAAAAAGAACATTGGTCCTTATTTCAGAAAAATCGGTTGAAAACCAACGATATTACGAATAAATTTGATTTTAAAAATTGCTTTCGTTTATTTATTATTTTTTTTTAGCAACTTTTTTATTTATCGGCCGATTTTCTTGATTTTTATATCATTCTTTATATCTCAATGAGACGAGATCAGTGATATACTTTGTTTGTTTCAAATGTAACTAGAACATAATTTGGCTTTTTTTACCTATCAACCGTGCCTGGATAATATATTCAACGTGGTGATTATGACGCAACTATCCGATGACCCGTCTTCCAGTGCTTCACCGATGACAGCTGTTGACACGTGAGCTGTCAGAACGACCAATTGTTGAAGGGTTAAGATTCTCAATAGCCAATCGTACTTCAATCAAAAAACTTAAGAACTCACGAGAACAAAAGATTTAAATTTGGTGATGGACAGACCTATGAAATCGCTTCTGGGAGGAGTTTAGCTATGAGTGACCGTAGAAAACTAATGCGACTGCAGACATCAAAGGGTAGGCTTATATCATCAAAGGATGTGTACATGATTGACATGGCCATATAGGGAACCCATTATCTACTCCCCCAAAAATAATCTGAACACGAGAGGGTTAACCCATTGCCGCCCAAATCGCCCGTAATCGCCCGCTCAGAAAACATCTGCATAAGTCCTGATCGCCTGATATCGCCCGTCAGGTACCCAGTGTCATTGAAACCGTTTATTAAAAATGTGTGTAGAACCACTTCTTTTTAATTGAAAAATGAAAGTAGAGAAAGAGTAAAAGCGATACTAGCCATTTCCCAAATGTTTTTATCTCAATTCATTTGTCTGCTGCGAATTTTTGAAGTTTGTCGACCAAATCGGTTGTGGTAACGTCCTTTTTGTTGTTTTTTTTTCTGGAATGGCGTTTGAATTACTCAATTCTCGGGCGTGATCAACGTTTTTTAATGGATAGTGATGATGATAGTACTCATTCAGACACTGAATCAGACATTGAGGTTGAGTTGGATGCGCATTTTGATGACATTGACAATGGGTTTCATGTGTTTTAATATTATTACATATTTTTCACTTTAACATTTTTTTTTCAAATCAAAATATGAATCAATAGTCAAAAACAATACATCAAATTAAAGGCCATTCATTCTTCTTTCCAAAACAGCTTTTATTTTGTTTCTAGCATGCCTCACATTCTTGCAATTAATTTTTTAATGAAGTATACTATGACATTTGGAAGAGTTATCTCCCCTCGCATGGTCAGTGAGAGACATTTTTTCAGATTATGCCCGGGCAGCAATGGGTTAAGGAAGGAGAACACCTCTGATGCTTTTTAGCCGGAAGGCAATTTTTTCACTGTAACAAGTGAAACAATTGTGCAGCAATTTTTTCACATTAATGTTTATCAAGAAGAGCTCTATAACTGCCATGCTGTTCCCAACTGCTGATCTGCAATAGTTTGCTCAATAACAGATCAGAGCATAAAGAGGTGTGGCACTCGTGTTGTTGTAAATGTGCCCATTGACCCTGGGACTCTGATTAATGATAATCGGCTGGGGTTGAACCAAGGATCATTTAAGATGGGCACCCGTTGAGATTATACTAAGGATCATGGGATGTCAATATTAGAGGGGAGGAAACCGAGAGACCAGGGGATGTGAACAGAAGTTTGGATTGAACTCGAGAATACAGCATGTAGACACAAGTGGGAACTTGAGTTTTTTGGGGGGTTTAAAAAAAATATATAGCGCAAAATTCACTAAACATGCACAAATCGCTTTACAAGGGGTCCCTAGCCAACAGCAACATTTAACAGAGAGAATGAGACATGATGCCTGTTAGGCGATATTACACTTTTTTTTCAGACAGAGACACCGCTGTTAACAGCCAGGTACTCATTTTACACCTGAGTACGGTGAAAGAATGTGAGTAAAGAGCCTTCTCCAAGGATTCAACTATGCCGAGCAAGGCTGGAACCCAGGAACTTCCAATCTGAAAGTGAGTGTCATACTACAAGACCACATAGCCACGTGGACCAGGGACCAAGAGATATTATAACAAGTGGAGAGTAAACCAGGACTTTGAGATATGAACAACCAGTAGGGAGTAAACCTGGGGCTATAGAGAGTATGCGGTTAGACTAAGGGAGTTAATTTTTTTACATTTTACACGGTTTAGTCCCTTGATGGAAGCATAGATTTCTTCAAAATGGCGACCAATCCTTTTAAGTGGGGGCGCGCCTCCTGAAAATCGATTTTGGCCTCAAAATATCGATTTTGAGATTTTTAGCTATTTGATAGGGTCCACCATTCCCTTTTAGGATTCAATACAAAATAAGGGTGTTTATAGCCTCTGTCATGTTGAAATTGTATTCTATTTAGGGGCTACCGTCTGCAAAACATCATAAATTCACCCTAGGGATGCCAGTAATACTCCCACATCAGAGGCCTTTATAACCATAAAAATAGATGATATCAGTACACATTTGGTATCTATATTTTCCTTTACACCTCGGCTATGATAATGAAATGCATACAAAACTACAGGATTGAAGCATGATTGGGTAACACCTGATGAAAGAAAGCCACTTATTACTAACAAATGAAAGGTTTGACACAGTTTTCAGGTTGTCGAGGTTAGGTCATGACCCTTGACACTTGACTCGTATTATCGTGGCCTCCGATTGGTCAACCGGAAACTCCCGACGCCGAACCGACAGAACGAAGCAATTCCATTGGCCGAGTGAGGTCATAGTTCAGGTAAACAAACCTAAAATAAGAATTCACCACGTTTCTTCCGATTTCAATGTCGTCTGCAATTTCCATTCTATATTGTGTTTTCCTTGTTTTATTTTGATAAAAAAAACCAAGATGCCGAGAAGCAAAAAACAAAAATCAAATTGCAAAAGGGCTGCTTTACGCAGATGGGTCTCTATAAACCAAGAAAAGCCGGTGAGTTGATATTTATTATGTTTTTGTATCTCAGAAAATTTTCTCATCTTGCCTCCTACAATACCATGCATGCGTCACCCACATCTGTTTGTTATTACTATCATGTTCCAAGTACGGTAATATAGATACATACTTCTCATGGGAAACTAAGACAAGAAGGGACAGACATTATTGGTCAGTTGTTTTGATTTAGTCTGGGCCAGTCAACGTTACGAGTGTTTTCCCCCTGCAATAAGGCTAATAAGAAGTTGAGTTGATGTATTTGCATCGTAACATAAACGGGTGTGATCAAGGGTGGGGGGGGGAGTGTCTGGGGTGTTACAATATTATTAGATACCTACGGGATAATGTATCATGCAGCAATCGTATGTTTATTGAAGTACTCATATCATTCACACTGCTTGCATCTATGCGGTTGTGTAATAGTAATAGCAAACTAGAGACGTGGATAGAGGGCATTGGTTTGTGTGCATGTATGTCTGTGTGAGTCTATTTGTGTGTGTGTGTGTGTGTGCGTTTGTGGGTTGGTGGAAGGTTGTATGTAGTTGTATGTGTGAATTGGAGAAATGGTGTATGCAGTATCTCTTTATAAATTGTTATGCAGTATCAAATGATGGAGAACAATTCTATACAGTAAATTCATTTGTTAATGTATGTATGATATATATATATTTACTAATATAATATTATATATATTTATATATATATTAATATATATATATATATATATATATATATTATATATATATATATATATATATATATATATATATATATATATATATATATATATATATATATATATAGAGAGAGAGAGAGAGAGAGAGAGAGAGAGAGAAAGAGATAGATAGATAGATATCGATAGATAGATAGATACATACATACATATTCCTTTATATTCACAGGTCTTGGAACCCCGTTCAGCTCCATGTTCAATACATCTACAACCTTCCACGACTTGCCCTCTGATTTCAAGCCCTACTACGTTGTCATTGCAATTACCATCATCTTCTGAACCAATCACAACTGCATCTTCACTACCATCGTCACCATCACACCATATTCACAACCACCTGTCGTGCCCTTACGATCATTAGTATGTCCTGTCGCAACGTCAACCCCTATATCATCACCGTCCCACGAAACGTCTTCATTAGCAGCAATATTTTTCGTTATATATCTAAATAAAGTAATGTCAAACTTTCAAAAGCGATTTTCTCAAAATGAACATTATTGGAAGTTTTTTCCCTAAGGCTTTTTTATTTTTCAACTTTGATACTTCGCATTCGGCACACTTTTTCTTCAATCGATGAGTCACAATAATATGCAACCTTTTTTTCCGATTTCTTTATTGGTTTAGAGATATTTTTCAATATTTCATGAAAAATCAAGAAATTTTGAAATTTCAAATTTTATGAAATTCAACACTCTACCAAAAGAATTCTATTCAGTCTTTGATAAAAAGCGATGCGTTTCATTGTTAGTCTATTTCCAAAGTACATTGTCACTAAAATTGGTAACTCTATGTCAATATACATCAAAGCCTTAGGCTTTTGAAGTATATTGCTTTTGAAACATTCAAAATCCAAGATGGCGGCGTTTCCATGGCAACCATATTTAGAAATTCAAAATTGTGGACATTTTTCCTCTAATTTGAATATACTGAGCACGAATAACAAGCTAAAAAAATTTGATGACTATGGAAAATGACTCTCAGAAGGCGCCCCTCCCCTTAACACAATAGACACTGTATCGAAAAAAAGCTACAAAGAAAAAAATTGAATGCGTGAAAGACATTGATCTATACGAAATAAAATCGGAAAACTGGAGAAAGACTTATCAAGACTTATCCCCCAATCCCATACCATCATCTGGGGAAGTAACCGTGGATGGTAAATGCGTGACGTCATCGGCATACTCTCAATAGGATGGTGGCACTGATGAGGAATGAACTGGAGGCTAAACAAGTGGGAAGTCAACTGCACACTATAGAATATGGACACAAGAGAGGAATGTACCCACATTTTGAGATGGACACCAGTGGCGAGTGAACCCAGGACTATGGGAGGTGGACACCAGTGGGGAGTAAACCTGAGACTATGGGAGGCGACACATAGCACCACGGGATATGGACCGGGGAGTACACTTGGTACTATCTATATAATAATAATAATGCTGAAAACTTATATAGCGCTATAACTCCGAGACACCAGACTCTAAGCGCTTAAATTACAAATTACTTTGGCTGAAACATACTCATTCACACACACAAGCACACACACACACACACACACACACACACACATACACACACACAACACAACACACAACACAAACCAAACCTATCTTGCTTCTCATACCATCTACTAAAATCGAAACAAATATGTTTTAAGGGAACGTTTAAAAATAGACAAAGATTCTTTTTCACGAATGCTCTGCGGTAAGGCGTTCCAAATAGAGGGTCCGAAATGAGAAAAGGATCTCATTCCAGCATTTTTCCGAATTCGAGGGACAACTAGTTTTGTGGAATCACTGGCCGAACGTAAGGGGCGGGGTTTTGAATATCTTTCAATTAGTTCTGAAAGGTAGGAAGGGGCAGTACCTTCAAGACAACGATACACTAAAACACAAGCTTTGAATTTAATTCTTTTCCCAACAGGCAGCCAATGCAGGTCATGAAGTAGAGGTCCGGCAGAGTCGCACCTACGCTTCATGAATACTAGTCTGGCAGCGCTGTTTTGGACAATCTGAAGACGTTTCAGATTGTATTGCGAAATGCCAACAACAGAGCATTACAATAATCCAATTTCGATAGTACGAGGGACACAACCAGGTGCTTGGTCACATCCTCAGATATGAACCGTCTAATGGAAGCAATTTTTTTTAGTTGGAAAAAGAGAGATCTAACCAAATTATTAACCTGATGCTCCATCGACAGCTCAGAGTCTAAGAATGTGCCAAGGTTTTTCACTTTGTCAACAATTTGAATAGAGGCATCCCCCAACTTCAAATCTGTTTCACTTTTCCACTTCCTGTTCCCCACATACAGCACCTCCGTCTTATCATCATTCAGTTTCAGTCTGTTCTCATTCATCCATTTCTTAACACTTTGGATACAATTTTTACTATTGGCTGATACTTCTTGTAAATTTCTCGTATTGGAAACGCAGTACAATTGCGTATCATCAGCGTATTGATGGTAAGACAGACCATAACTTCTGATGATTTTAGACAGAGGGCCAACGTACAAAACAAAAAGAACGGGTCCAAGTACTGAACCCTGGGGAACCCCACAATCAAGAAAGATTTCCTCCGATCTATATTCATCCACCGTAATAATCTGTTTACGATTGAACAAATATGACCTAAACCAATCAAGCGCTGCACCAGACACGCCATAAGTAATTTCAAGACGTTTGAGAAGAAGATTGTGATCAATAGTATCAAAAGCAGACGATGGTCAAGCAAATTCAGCAAAGAACATGAACCATTGTCTATAACAGAGAGGAGATCATTAACAACCCTAACAAGTGCGGTTTCCGTCGAATGATGTTGCCTATAAGCAGACTGAAATTTTTCTTCAAGACAATTATTTTTAAGATGAGACAGTAATTGTTTCAAAACAAGCTTTTCTAAGATCTTAGAGAGAAAAGGAAGATTAGAGACAGGGCGATAGTTTTTTAAGTTCTCTTTATCGAGATCAGGTTTTTTCAAAAGGGGTTTGACATGGGCAACTTTGTAAATGTCTGGTACAGCACCTGACTGCAACGAATTATTAACAATACATGTAAATGGTGTTAAAATTACATCAATGCATTTTTTTAAAATGGCAGTATTTAAGGGGTCTAAATCACAACTTTTAGTTGGAGACGACATAATGCAATCACATAAGTCAGCTTCAGTAATCATTGAAAAATGTGTTAACGAATCACCATGAAATGTGTCAAATGTTGTATGGATCGATTCAGACGACAGTTCTTTCCTGATGCTATCCGTTTTTTCTTTAAAATATTGACCAAAGCGAGTTGGTAGATCTGCACGATCGATTAAAGATGGGAGAGCTGGTTGCGTCTGTTGTCCCAGCAGTTCCTTGGTCAAGGCAAAGAATTGTCTCGAACGTCCCACGTTTTTGAGGCTGTCTTCGTAGAATTTCTTTTTGGTCCTGAAATTGACGGCTTTTGCATCATTTCTAGCCGCGATGTATCGCTTCTTATCAACAGCATCTCTGGACTTGAGCCATTTTCTTTCTGCCCGCCTCCTGGCTAATCCATTCAATTTTATTTCGGTATTATACCAGGGTGCTTGACGTCTCACTTTTACTGCTCTAGTTGTTAAGGGAGCATGCTTGTCCACCGTACCAACAATTGACTCGTGGAGACCATTCGCATCATGTTTATTTTTAACGTTATGGTCAAGGTCTTGTTTAAAAATGTTCATGTTTATATTCTTCAAATTACGAGATGTTATCATCTTTTTTACTTCGTGCTTCATTGGAAATAAAACGCAAAACACAATTAAATGATGGTCAGAGATTAATTTATCAATATTTGAGACAGGTGAAGAGAGAGAATGTTCAATGTCTGTAATGACATGATCTATTGTGTGGCCATGGTTGTTTGTAGGACCGCTTACAAGTTGGATATAGTTGTTTGTGTCAATAATCTCCCGAAATACTTTCGATTCATTTTTGTTTCCGAAATAATCAATGTTAAAATCACCCATAAAAATATTATGCTTTTTGTTAATGGATTGCATAGACATAAATTCTCCGAACTCAGATAAAAAATCAATTGTTGATATTTTGTTTTGTTGGCTTGGTGGTGGGCGGTAGACACAGTGAAACGACTTTTTAAAATTATTTTCATTAATGGCAAATCCAGCGTATTCAAAACTTCTAAAATTATCATGGTGAAATGATATCTTGTCAAAGAGTGACAAGTTGTAAATAATTGCAATTCCACCTCCTTTCCTCCCAATGCGTGGAAATGATTTAATACAAAAGCCTTCGGGTGTAATTGCTTTCATAATTGGATCATCATATGAATGATTAAGCCATGTTTCCAAGATGACAAAAATAGTAATTTTATGATCTTCAATAATGTCGATTATGTCTTGAGTTTTATTACGACACGATCTAACATTTAGTAATCCAATTTTTAAACTGGTATGATCACTACGTGCAGGTTGTTGTTGTTGTTGTTGTTGTTGTTGTTGCTCAATACGGTGCTGTTGCTGCGAGTTGTTGTCATGGTGGTCGTTAATTTCATACTGACTGTCACGGACAGTGTTGACATTTGACAAGGAACGGTGAGGATTACTCATTGAAGTGATTAGATTGGATGGGGGACGAGTGTTGATAAATTGAAGCGAGGATCGAGGTCGTAGGGGGAGCGGGCGTGGGGTTGGCCGATGACCAATGACGGTGGTTATAGGGCGTTGTTTTCGTCTACCCCCTCTGAGTCTGTTCATAAAATTAGTATTATAAATAGATCGATGTACACGGTAGTTGTTAAAAGTTGTAAAATATAGCACATTGAATAAAGTTTCCAATATGGCTGTAAACAAATAGCAGTTTAAAACTATGTTCGACTTTGGAAAATCCATACTTAAATTTTAAAAATTTTAGAAAAATCCTCTGTTAGAAATCGTTAAAATGTATATCAATAAAACCACAAGACTATCACAAATCAGATGGTATTAAAATCCAGGCGAAATGTCAGATAAAAATCACTCAAAACACGTAAATGAAAGAGCCAACAAAAACAAGACTCGCCGGTCAGGCGTGTTACAACATTACATTGAGGTGGACACCAGTGGGGACTGAACCCGGGGCTATTAGAGAAGACACCATTAGCAAGTAAACACAGAACCACAGTATTGGACTCCAATGGGGAGTGAACCCGGGCTTATGAGAGGAAGATACCAATAGAGAGTGAACCAGGAACCACCAGATATGGAAACTAGTGGGGAGTAAACCCTGGAATGTGGGAGGTGGACACCAGTGCAGATTATACCCAAGGCTATGAGCAGTGGACACAACTGGGGAGTGAACACGAGACCACTGGACATGGACTCCAATGGAGAGTTAACCTGCGACTAGGGGAGATGGAAACCAAGGGAAGTGAACCCGGGGCTATGAGAAGTGGACGCCACTGGCAAGTGAACATGGGACCCGGGAGATGGACACCGGTGGGGATTGAACACTGTACCACCGGATATGGACACCAGTGGGGAGTGAACCCAGGACTATGGGAGGAGAACGTCATTGGGAGTGAGTGGCAATGAGAGATAGACACCACTGGGGAGTAAACCTGGGACCACTGGATATGGATACCAGTGGAAAGTGAACCCAGTGTCATGAGAGGTTGACATCACTAATGAGTAAACATGAAACCACTGGACTCAGTGAGGAGTGAACCTGGGAATTTTGGAAGTGGACATCAGTTGGGAGTGAACCTGGGCTATGGAACATGGATACAGTGGGGATGAACTCGAGACTATAGGAGGTAGACACCAGTGGGGAGTGAACCCGGGGCTATGAAAGGTGTGCACCACTAGTGAGTAAACACAAAACCACAGTATTTGGACTCCAGTGGGGAGTGAACCCAGGCTATGAGAGATGGATACCACTGGGGAATGAAAAAGGGACCACAAGATATGGACACCAGTGGGGAGTAAACCCAGGACTGTGGGAGGTGGATAACAGTGCAAATTAAACCGAAGGCTATGAGAGATGGACACCACTGGCAAGTGAACATGGGACCACGGGCAGTGGACTCCGGTGGGCAGTGAACACTGTAACATCGGATATGGATACCAGTGGGGAATGAACCCGGGACTTTGGGAGGTAATCATCATTGGGAGTATGCTCAAGGCAATGAGAGGTGGACACAACTGGGGAGTTAACCCAGGACCACTGGATATGGACACCGTGGGAAGTAAACCTGGGGCCATCACTGAGTAAACACGGAACCACTGGATATATAGACTCCAGTGGGGAGTGAACCCAGGACTTTGGGAGGTGGTGAGTGAGTTCAAGGCTATGAGAGGTTGACATCACTGAGTAAACATGGAACCTTCTGGATATATAGACTCCAGTGAGGAGTGAACCCGGGACTATGGAAGATGGACACCAATGGGGAGTGAACCCGGGACTCTGAGAGGTGGACACTAATGGGTATTGAACACAGGGCTATGGGAGGTGGACACCAGTGGGGATCATGGGTGCTACTTTTCTAGGATATTCCGGAATTCCTGGGTACATTTTTTCCAGTACTAGATTTTCCGGGTTGTGTCCCACCTCCTCATAATGGGTCCAAGGTGAACGACCTACCGAAGGCAATTTTTACACTGAACAGGTGAAACAATTGCACTGCAATTTTTTCACATTCACAGTAAGCTTTTTTTATCAAAAAGAGCTTCATAATTCTCTGCTTGGACTGCAATGGATTGCACCTCCTCTGATTTGAGGATAAAGAGGCTGGGCACTTTTGTTATTTCAATACACAAGAAATCAAATAATCAAAGTGACTGTGAGATTGACAACATCATCATCAAAACCACCACTACTATAACCACAACATCACTACTACAACCACCAACACATTATCATTGCTACCACCACGACATCATCACCACAACCACTCCCATAACCACGGCTAACTCATCATCATTCCTACCACTACCTCATTGTCACCTCACCACAACTACAACCACAACATCATCATCGTCACCATCATCATCATCATCATCAGCACCACCACTAGTGCGACACTACCACATCATCACTACTATAGCCATCATCGCATCATCATCACTATTAACTCTACTACAACCACAGGATTATCATCACGACTAACAACATGAATACAACTATTACTACCACCACTAATACAAACACTGCCAGGTCATCTTCATTACCTTCCTTACAATAACTACCACCACTACAACCACTATCACATCATCACCATCTCTACCACCAGCACTACTACAACAGGGAGTCCACCAAGGTCGTAAATTTGTAAATTTGATGTTTTGGTTGTAAAGCTCGTAAATTTGCATCTTTGGTCGTAAAAAATCAAGTCATAAAATAGTTGAAGATTCAAAGAATTAACATTTGAAAAAGTTAATTGAGGAATTAAAACTGGGGAGTGAGTTCAAGGCTTTGGGAAGTGAACCCAGGTCTATAGAAGGTGGACACAAATGGGGAGTAAACCCGGGACTATGTCAGGTGGACACCAATGGGAATTGAACCCAGGGCTATGGGAGGTGGACACCAATTGGAATTGAACCTAGGGCTATGGGAGGTGAACACCAGTGGGGATTGAACCCGGGACTATGGGAAGTGGACACTAGTAAGTTCAAGACTATGAGAGGTAAACACCACTGGGGAGTGAACATGGGGATATGTAAGTGGACACCACAGGGGAGTGAACCCGGGTCTATGGGAAATCCCATGGTGGATGGCTCAGACAATAGAGCTACCCTCTCCCCAGCCAGACGGAAATGTCGTACCAGTAAGGTCGCAGGTTTGAGCCCCCATCGCAGCCACAAAATATTTATTCTCTATTGTCTTCTGGCACTTTCTCCTCACTTCATTAATTGTTTCTCTTGTTACAGTGAAAAATTTGCCTTCTTTTTAGCCAGTATCCCAGATGTAGAGTAGTAGTGAAAGTGGCTGTTGACCGTTTCTAAAAAAGTTTGATTGCAAGCTGAACTATGATTTTTTGAAGTGAAACGAATTTTTTCACTCAAATCTACCTGATAGCATTTGATTTTTATGAATTCTTTGGTCTTTGAAAGTGCTTTAGATGAATCTGCAGCTGACAATGTTGATTCAGGTGGCGATTTCATAAATATATATGATTTTTTAAAAAGAAAATACTTAAAAGTAATCAAGCACATTCAAAATTGGTATTGTTATATATTTTTTTACTTTTTAAATTTTTTTCCCAATGTTGTACTTGTTGCAAACATGCATGTCATATATAAAATGAATGGGTATTTCTTTCTTTATTTGAAAATATCCTTTTAATTAGGGTTTCATCAATGGTACCAAGTGAAATAAGGTCAGTTATTCTTAAGAGTTATTTCCCTTGGCTTGGTAGCTCAAAGTTGAAAGGTTTTAAAGGTCTAATGTGACAAAGGACTTTCTCAATCCTTTTTGTTGTTGTTGTTGTTGCTGTTGTTAGGAAAATAATATGGCAAATAGGGAAATGACATTATTTGAATTTTAAATTAAAGGAGTCAAAATTAATAATTCGTCTAGAAAAGATGGCAGACTGGGCATGGTGTCACACTCACTTAACATCATGAGTTAAAACGCCACAATCAACAAATTTTAATCAATTGCTTCCCTTAAACTCTCTCTTTCAGAGAGAGAGAGAGAGGGAGAGAAAGGGAGAGAGAGAGAGAGAGAGAGAGAGAGAGAGAGAGAGAGAGAGAGAGAGAGAGAGAGAGAGAGAGAGAGAGAGAGAGGGGGGGGGGGGATTTAGGCAATTTGGATTGTTTCCCTTGAAATTTGACTATAGCAGGACTCGGTACTGTGGTTATTACAGGGGTTTTAGGCTGGTCCCATCATCACTGTTATACTGAGGTTCAATAGTAAAACAAATGTGAGAATTATGGCGTCTGTATGTCAGCAGATACCACCCCTCATCCCCAATTGAGACGCATAATGGATTGTGCCCCGGTTTCGAGCCAAAATAAGCTCCAGATCCCTATCCCGATTGCAATTTTCGGTTTAAATCCTGAGGTTAAAAAAGTTAATTTTTGTTTCCAGGACAACAGGAAGACATCCCTATTTTCTGCAGCGACTATTATTGTTTTCAAATTTCCAGTGCAAATCCGGAAATTCAGGGATGGTAGTTATGCCCGCTACTCTAAAAAAATACAATACATTGCAATTGACCCTGTGCCCACATGAGGTCACATGTTGATGATATGTTATTAGTACTACTTAAAACCAAGCATTCTTTCAATGAAAAGGGACACAACCTCTACTCCATCCTCTCCAGTGTAGCCACATCGTGTGACCCGACAGCTGTCAATGCCAAATACTTTACTGGTGGTATTTGTCATGAAGAGAAGATCTTTTAAATCAAAATCAATACCTGGTTGAAGGGCTTTCACCATGTCTGGACCTTCATGCAAACATGAAAAAAAAATATTGAAAAAGAAATTCAAACATTTTATTTTGACCTGATTATTTCTTTAAGTCATGCTTTTGAATTGAATGATACTATATAACCTTATCTAAAGGATCAATTTAAAAGGAAGAAGAACAAAATTTATATCAACATATTTCATAACAACACATTTCTTAGTTAAGTAGGGCATCTCGTAAAATGGTCTGCTTTATTTACACATTCAACAAATTCACGGGTTCAATGAACAAGGACAGAATTCCTAAATTATGTCTTTCGTTGTCTTAGTAAATTTTTCATGCCATCCACGAACGGTTTCGACGAACTAAACTGACGCTTAGTACCAACACACTGGCCCCACAGAGAGAGAGAGAGAGAGAGAGAGAGAGAGAGAGAGAGAGAGAGAGAGAGAGAGAGAGAGAGAAGAGAGAGAGAGAAGAGAGAGAGAGAGAGAGAGAGAGAGAGAGAGAGAGAGAGAGAGAATAATTATTAACTGAATCTGGTACTTGAAAGGCGTTTCAAAATGAAAAAATATAATAAAAGAAAGAAAAGGACGCTAAAATCAAAATGAAAACAGATATTGTCAGCAGGCTTTTGCCAAATTGAATGAAACAGGGAGGAAAAAAAATTGAAGCTTTCACAAAACAGGAACTACTTGAGAGATAAATTTAAGACTTTTTACAACATTCTAAATCATATCTAAAGACACTAAAAACGTCTTATGATATGATTCAGAATGTTGTCGTGTCCAATTTCTAATATTAGTAGTGCCTCTTTGTTGTTAACAAACTAAAGTATTCAATTCGATGAATGAAGTACTACATCAATCCCTGCAATATTATGCACAAACTAGTGCATTTCAACCCCATTCTATTTTAATAAGAAGTCTCAACAGACAAATTTTAGTTGCAATAAACAAAATTCATTGAGAGATCAGATTAACACACAGGGTTCTCACAACTTCAGCAGAAAAATATTCTAGAACATTTCCAGACCCAAATAATACTAATAATAATAATAATAATAATAATAATAATAATAATAATAATAATAATAATAATAAAATACAGGCCACTCCGGATAATTGCAACACCTTTAGATCAGCGAAAATGTTGCGATTAACCGAAATTGCAATTAACCGAAGTTGAGTTTCCTGTCCACTATTTGCAACATTTTACATAAATATGTTAAACTCCAACCAGTTGTTGTAAACATTGTTCTTAGTCCACCACAGACTGAAGAATTTGATTGAAATAAAAACTATATGGCAGCCCTGTATAGATTTTGTCAAGCAAAAGCAGCTTTGATTGGATTCATTTTCACTCTTTTGTTCTCAACATTTTTAAGAGTCATAAGCTCTCACCAAACTCGTTGGTCACAATGCTTAGTTGTCAATCTCAAAACAAAGGATAACGCCCAGTCTCTCTTAACAACTGTCATTGTCTACCTGTTGTCAAGACTATGCCGAGCCCCCTCGCCTCCTATTTAATGGCCACAAATGACATTACAATCCTATACTGCAAAATCTCGCCTCTTTTGTCTGCAATAGAGTGGTGACACACAACTATAGCATTAATGAACGCTCACTCTCGATTCTTCAACCTGTCACAATACAATTTAATCATATCTTGTGATTTTTATATAGGACTAATTTTGTTTCTTGAGAAATGTTGCAATTAACCGAAAGTTGCGAATAACTGATTTGCGATTATCCGGATTGGATTGTAATAATAATTATTAAATTATTAATTATTATTAATAATTAATAATAATAATGATAATAATAATAATAATAATAATAATAATAATAATAATAATAATAATAATAATAATAATAATAATAATAATAATAATAACAATAATAATAATAATAATAAAATAATAATAATAATAATAATTGCACAATACAAGATAAACACACTTACCTTGAACAGCAATTAAGGCATTGTCAATTATAGAAAGTTTGACATCAGATCCATCCTTCTGGAAAGCCAATTCTTTTCTCTGTCAAAAGTTTATTTGATTTAGTCCAAAAAAAAAGTGAACAGTTAAAGCCAACTGATATTAAGACCATCTTATTGTTATCCCATTTAAATATGGTGCACATCTCAAACCAATCTTGAGATTATGTTCATTCTAAAATGTGGACTTATCAAAACGCAGAGACAGACGATGGAGTGAATCTTTTATAATCCAGAAAATGATTACTTGAGTCTCCGCCCAAAACAGAAAGGATGTTAAAATCAAAATTTAGAAAATCGAACTTAGGATCTTCAAATTCAAGTGTGATATAATAATAATAATAATAATAATAATAATAATAATAATAATAATAATAATAATAATAATAATAATATGCTTTATTCATTTTTTAAAAAATGGAAATTCGTTTACAAACGTGGCATGCATACAAATGTATAAATATAAAGTTAAGAATTTATGGCGACAATGCGTGAGTGTGTGTTTATATAATATATATATATATATATATATATATATATATATATATATATATATACTTTTTTTTTAAAATATAGCCTTTGTGGAGAACATTAGGTTTATTTGAGTCAATAAAAAAAATTATACGGCGCACAACCCTACTGAAAGATTTGAAAATTAGAAATGTATTTTTTACAGATAGATAAACAGATAACTTGATTTCCTTTTATAATTTAAAGTCAGTTTGAAAGTTCGTTGAGTCAAACAGATATCATAAAATACGTACCGACGACACTAACACTTTCTAAAACAACCAATTTCGACACTGTAAAAAGTTGTCAGTTTGGCGTTTATACGCAAATCGTTGCATTCGAAATAATGTTTTCACTTAATGTAAATGTTGCTGCTCGAAGCTCGAAGAAATAAATAATAATGTGAAATTGAATGTAAGCTTCAATTTAATTACAAAAACAAATGAAGTTTCGGGTTTCCCTTTTATCAACAAAACAGGATGAATGGAACACCACAGATGAATGAGATAATGTGGTAGTGGCGTAGTTAAGATGAATAAACGAAACATTGGTTGGCAGGAAATTAGTATGCTCCTTGGTAAGGAAGCACGAATTAAAATAGAATACTAGATATTTCTAAAAGGTGCACAATTAATACATTTCTAATTTTCAAATCTTTCAGTAGAGTTGTGCGCCGTATAATTTTTTTTATTGACTCAAATAAGCACAATGTTCTCCACAAGGCTATATTTTTTAAAGAAAGGATTATTATTATATCTGCCCCCTTCCCCCCTCCCCAAATCAATTTTTAAATATTGGCGAATGGAAGTAAATACTCTAGAGTTGTCTCGAATTCTGAAATAACCCCTCCTCTTCCCAACTCCCCTATTTCAGCTTAATTTATATTGTTTCAATTTCGGTTTACAGTTCATCTCATTATTTCATCCAACTGTCTTTATTACATACAAACAATCAACCCTCAAACTTTATTTTAAAATGATAAGTATGATTTATTTGTCTGCATTCCATTCTTATTTTGTATTATCTATTAATGTCTAAAATTAACATTATTGTTAATTACTAATTACCACTGCCATTTTCACGGAACTTATGGCCCATGTTATTGATGATTTATAGAATTAAGCTCGTAACACACTGTCAAACTTGTGATTATAGCTGTGTCGTGTCATTACATCTTGCATACCTTGAAATGCTGATAATTATCAGCCTAATTTTTATCAGTTTTGCTTGAATATTTTCAGTTGGTGGCTTGCCATAAAGTTAAATTTATATACAAGAGATTTTGAAGTAATATGACTATCGAAGAATATTAAAGTAACAAAATGAATAATTTAGCACTGACAAATAGGCATGAGGAGGATATAATCGTCAGCACTGGAGAATAAGCGCTAGGGTACATCGTCAGTACTGACTAATAGATGTTAGCACCCATTGGTCAGTACCAGTGTCAGCACTTATCAGCATCATCTATAAAGTCGATGGTGCTGACCAATAGCCCTGGTCAAATAAGATATATACACGAACCGATCTTAATATAATATGGAAAAATGTCATATAAATTACATGATGGAAAGGGGGGGGGGGTGGTCTTTTGACCTCAGCATGGTGAGTGGGAAGGCCACTCTTGTTGTCCCCTGTCTCCATTTACTTGTTTCCTTACCCTTTTCTTTGAATGAAATCACTTGGTTTGGGACTGTTGAAACATAATCGTAAACCAAGTGATTTCATTCAAAGAAAAGGGTGAGGAAAACAAATACATGGAGATAGGAGACAGGAAGAGTGGCCTCTCCGCTCACTATGCTGAGGTCAAAGCCTACCTTACCTGCATATGAGCTAAATCTTGGTCAGCACATCCAGCATTGGAAACAACATATAGGTAGCCGTCCCTGACCTTATTAACAATGGCATCATCTAAAATGCCTCCTTTATCGTTGGTAAAAACTGTAAGGGTGCCTTGGTTGTCTTTCAGAGCTTGGATTTTAAAAAAAAAAAAGCAATCCATAGATAGAACCTCAAGGAATTTCATGTCAACATATCTGACTATGGATTGATTTATTTCTATCTTTGCCCAGATGGGAGTGAAAACAGATATTGTGTGTTAAGAGTTGCATGGATTGTATTGACTGGGATGTTTGTATTGACCTTTGTGAGGGTGTGAATGAATATGGATGAACTTAATGATTGAGTGTCTGATTATGTTAAGATTTGTGAACAGATGTGTGAGAAAAAAGAAGTCAAATGCTATCCAAATAACAAACCATGGATAACAAAAGAACTCAAATCCCTATTGACTGAGAAAATGTATATACATTTATAAATGGTACCAAAGATAACTAAAATGAAGCAAATGATAAAATGTAAAGACCGCTACATGACAAAAGTAGAGAAACGTTTCCAATCAGACGGCATTAAAACAACTAGTACTAGGAAAATCATAAACATATAATCACATAGCTGCCAACCAGTACGATCAAATCGTACTTAGTACGATTTCGCCAATCCAGAAAAAGAAAAAAAATCCAGAAAAAAAAAAAAAAATTAATTCTCACAAAAAACAAAAACAAACAAAACAACAACAAAATAAAAACAAACAAAAAACAACAACCTCTGAGGTGAACTTTTTGGACATCAAGGCTGTATTGACCAGCACGGGAGTACGGACCACTGTACACTACAAGGAAACGGACAGTCACAGCTACCTGCTCTATCGGTCATCCCATCCGGTTAAGTGCAAAGACTCCATCCCATTTAGTCAGATACTCCACTTGCGGAGACTCTGTCTGGAAGATGATGAATTCGCGCTTCGACGTGATCGCATGCTCGATTTTTTTTGGGGAACAGGAATATCCCGAAAGGGTTTTGCTTAAGGCTGTCCGGAAAGCCAGCCTTGTGCCGAGAGAAGCAGCAATGAGGCCTCACAATGCCAGGAAGCAGGAGACACAGCGTCCCATTTTAGTCCTCATGCATCACCCCCATGCCAATCAGGTTAGGAACATCCTATTGCAAAATTATGGGATCCTCCACCCCTTTGGTATCATATCGACGGGATCATAACCTGAGGAATCTCCTTGTCAGAAGCCGCCTGGAACCCATACCCAGTGATGGGCCTAAAGCCAGATCGTGTATGCGACCCTGATGCAAGACTTGTGGGCACCTGTGGGAGTACGACAGAGTCAGTTTTCCGGACAAGATTTGAGACATCAGGCAGCCGTTTACTTGCACTGACTGTAATCTAATCTATGCGATTACGTGCTCCCTGTGTGGGACTGCTTACGTTGGTGAGACCGGAAAGAGGTTGGGTGACAGATTCGTGCAGCACTTGCATGACATATCGAACTGTGCAGACACAGCAGTAGCCAGACACGTCAATCTGCCGGACCACTGCGATGTACAGTGTGTGCATGTGTGTGTGTTTAGTTTTTGCCATTCGGACACTTCCGCCCGTCGACGTAGGGAAACTCACCTGATCAAGTCGTTGGGAACGCTGACTCCACGTGGACTCAACACCAGGATTGACCACCACTAACCTCCACTTCGTCTCCCGCTGTGCAACAACCTCTTAATCAATACTATCTTTGAGCCTTTTAGATGTCAACGTCACCCATATTCATAACCACTGCTGCTCTTACTGCTGCCACTACAGTACAGCTACTGCTGCGGCTACTACTACTACTACTACTTCTACCACCACACTACTACTACTACTACTACTACCACTACTACTACCACCACCACTACTACTACTACTACTGTTCATACTACTACAAATACAACTCTACCTACCTACCTATCTAACAATTAATAGTCATCTACCTTCCTAGGTATCTCTCATTGTGTCCACTCATTTATCCATTAATATACATTTAGACCCAGCTATCACCCGGCTGTTTACTCGCCCTCTCTCAACCCCCCCCCCTTTCTCTCTCTGTCCCCCTCTCTATATCTCTCTCTCACTCTCTCTCTCAATCCCCCCTCTTTTTTTTTTGTCGTTGTTGTTGCTTTGTTTGTTTTTTTCTCTTTCTCTTCTCTCCCCTCTTTTCTATCTATCTATTTATCTGTATATTCCACTTTACTATCGCATCGCCATCCGACCGTTCGTAGTTCCTTCGCGAAGATTCGACCTTCGCTCATCAAACAACATCCCCCACCCCCCACCTCCACTGTTTCACTACAGCATTCTAGTACTACTACAAATACTACTACCACCACTACTACTACTATTACCACTACTACTACCACCACCACTACTACTACTACAAATACAACTCTACCTACCTACCTATCTATCTATCTAACAATTAATAGTCATCTACCTTCCTAGCTATCTCTCATTGTGTCCACTCATTTATCCATTAATATACATATAGACCCAGCTATCACTATTATGTCTTTTATCTTCCATTATTTTCTGGAAGGTTCTGTTCCCTGGCGCTGACCTTTTCTTATCAATTAGATCACCCCCCAGGGGCACCCTATCCTCTACCCACGCCACGCTAGCATTCCATTCATACTGTAACCACCATTGAGTACAGACGAGTTATTTTTCATTATATTTTATTTGTTTTCCACGTTTATTTGTGTATTGTTGTGCTGACGAAGGGATTGTACCCGAAACGTCCATTGTCTGTTTTGTTCCCATACGAATCCTTTCCATTTTCACTCTTTCGTTAGTATTTTAGTAATCAAGCCTAGAAAACATCGAAGAAGAAATGAGGGTTTGGATAACTTTTTGATCTAATAAATTAGCCAATTTTGAAATTCTTCTGAGCTCGATGTATAAAGGCTTACATAAATTATCGATATGACAATTCATGGTAAGGGTAGAGTCAAAGTAAACCTCCAGATTTCTAACTCTGTCAATAAGATGGACTTGGTCGTTTTCAATTGTGATAAAATTTTTATACTCACTTTAAAATTTTTTCTAGTTCTAGGTTCACACCAAAGAACTTCCATTTTTTCTTTGTTCATTTTGAGCCTTTTAATTTATTGTATCCAATTTTTCACATCTTCTATTCTTCTATACAAATTTCCACGTTTTTAACGAATCTAATTCAGACGGATGGACAGAGCTATACGCCTGGGTGCCGGCAGCGTACCTATGGTAGCTGACCTCATGCTCTTTTTTAAAAAAATCCCTGCATTTTTGCGATAAAAGCAAAGACTATTCCAGGTTTTACTTAGATAATCAATGCGTCTTTCTTATTTAAGTATGGAAATATATATATTATATATATATATATATATATATATATATATATATATATATATATATATATATATATATATATATATATATATATTTATTTATATATATATATATAAATTTTACATCTGTTACGGGCTTTCTTTCTGGGACATTTATATGGTGCATTTTCTGAGACATGGTTGTGGGAAGTATATTGTATATAGGCCCCATAGCAATGTTGATTTCTTGAGTATATATATAATACCCCGTATCAGCATTGATATGGATGTAGACCTCATATTAATGTTGACTTCTTGAGTTTATATATAATACCCCATATCAGCATTGATATGGATATAGGCCCCATATTAATGTTGATTTCTGGATTATATATATAATACCCCATATCAGCATTGATATGGATATAGGCCTCATATTAATGTTGATTTCTGGAGTATATATATAATACCCCATATCAGCATTTACAAGGATATCGCCTTGATTTCTTATGCATATCGGGTGGGGAAAAAGGGTCCAAAGTTTGACCACTTCCTATTCTTTAGTGGTTGAAATTAGTGAAAATTTGTAAGGCCATGTCAGTGTCAGGCAATCAAGCACAGAATCAATCTCTAAATACCAAAGCTGACCTCCCATAGCGGGCAGGGGGTACCCCACTGTATGTTTTTCAATTGCTTTCTGTATTTGTCTTGGAATGAGATTACTTGGTTTTGTCCTGGCCCTGGCCGGAGTCCTAGCTGGGAGGTAAACAGTCAAATGCATAATTATTGTTTTGTGAGATGATATTTTTTTCCTTGTAAATCATCTCTCTGTTATGTATTATTATATTTGTTATTTTGAATGCATAATGTAAGTATTTGAGTGTATTCCTCTTTGTTGGATTTTGTGCATGTGTCCGGATGAAACTTATAGGTGATCTCAAACTAAGTACATTGGTGGTATGCTCTTGGAATCTACATATGATCCCTATTTGTTCTCAGTTCCTCTATGTCTTATTTTTTTTTTTTTGGTGCTTTAATTGTAATTCTAGACTTTTTACTATCCCATTTTCTTCCTTTTTACTGGCGCTGATATAACCTACATGTGTTGCAAGCGCCGTAAAACACTTAAAAACAAACAAACAAATACCAAAGCGACAATTTTTGGAGCCATTACTCCCAAACTCATTAAAAAAACTTGTTAGTAGTTTGCATTGTTAACGATATAGGCAGACCTGCCAACCTTCCCAGGATGAAAAGTGTATTCTATGACCCTAAAAAGTGTATTTTGTTCGCACATGTGGAAAAAAAGTGCGCACTATACAAAAATTTATATAAAAGCTAACAGCAATCCCAAATCAAAATAAACTCTGATCTTCATCAGTCAAGCAATCTCTAGTGATTACAAAATTATCGAATATCGAGAAACTAAAACTTAATGGCCATTTAAAATTAGCATAAGGCTCAGAAATTGCAATATCAAAGGAAATTGCTTTCGAAACACTCAAAGAAATGACCAAAAGACCCTTAACATGTTGGTAGTATTGATGCTAGTATCAGTGGAAGAGGTGTTGGTTGTAGTAGCGATCGTGCTCTAGTGGTGGTGGTGGTGGTGATGATGATGAAGCTGTGGTGGCGGTGGTGGCAGAAGTGATGTGGTGGTGGTTGTGGCAGTGACAATGCTGTGATGGCAGTTGTAGAAGTGATGATGTCATGATGTTGATGGTAAGAGATGCTGATGAAGTTGTGATGGTGATATCTGCTAGCCCAGTACATCAGTTATGAGAAAGTTTTGAGATAAAATATCTGGGAGAGTGGTCTTCAATTCAATAGATGACAATTTGCAACAGTAGCAAGATATTTTCCATATATGTTATCTAATGATCCATATCTCTCTCTCTCTCTCTCTCTTTTTTTTTTGAGCATTCACTACTACTACTAGTACTACTCCGACTACTACTATTATTACTTCTATATACTACTAATACTCTTACTTTGGTCAAATGATGGGAAATTCGCAAAGTATGTAATATGCAGAGACAAGTTAAATACTTCTAAAATGGTTCTAAAAAATTCATTTTGAACCAAATACCGTTCTTAAAGCTGCCCACTTTGTAATTCAAGACTCGTAAAAAATAATAAAGAAAAAAATAGATCATTATAAATTTTATAAATCAAAATAGAGTAATTTAGTTATTATAAAGGGAAATAACCCATTATGTTTAAGTTAATTAGCAATACAGTTTTTAATTGAAGGCTTCATAGTCAAAGATGTTGGTTCAATTAAATTCTCACTTAGAATTTTCTATGTAATAAGTGGCAAAAGTTTAAATGTGGTCTGAGACTATTTAAAGTATAAAACAAGCTTATATGTATAATTCTATGCAAATCCTCAAAAATGTATGAGAAAAATATTGGTGAAAACCGGCATCATATAAGCAACTGAAATGATAACTATAGTATTAAATGTGATGCACATGATGGGTCTTTATCAGTATGAAAGGCTATGTTTTGGTATCTCATCAAGCCCAGGAATTTTCCAGGCTGTGATGGATAGCATTTTTCAGGATGTGCCAAATGTTTGTGTATACTTTGACAATTTGTATATTACAGGAAAAGATGATACTGAGCACCTTCAAACCCTTGAAAAGGTCTTGAAAATGGTCGGTGAGAAAGGTATGAAAATAAACAGAAACAAGTGTCAGTTTATGTTGCCAGAAATATATTTTTTGGGCTATAGATTGAGCAATGAAGGTATCAGACCACAGCAAGAAAAAACCAGAGCTATAAAAGAAGCTCCAAAACCAGAAAACTGTCAACAATTGAAAGCCTTTTTGGGCATGGTAAATTACTATGCAAAATTCTGTGACAAACTATCCAGTACTTTGGCCCCACTGTATAAACTCTTACAGAAAAACATGACTTGGCATTGGGGGAAAGATCAAGAGAAAGCATTTAGAGCCGCAAAAGAGGCTTTGTCGTCTGATACTTTGTTGATTCACTACAGCCAAAAGAAAGAATTAGTATTAACTTGTGATGCTTCACCAGACGGGCTAGGTGTAGTGTTATCTCACTATGATGAGAACGGCGAGCGCCCAATTGCGTATGCTAGTCGATCACTGAATCGGGCTGAAAAATCATATTCCCAATTAGACAGAGAAGGGGCAGGCATTATTTTTGGAGTCAAAAAGTTTCACAAATTTCTTTTTGGCAGACATTTCACTATCTTTACTGATCACAATCCCTTATTGGGGCTGCTGGGAGAACATAAATCAATACCAGAACAGGCATCACCCAGAATTCAAAGGTGGGCCATAACACTTGCAGCTTATGATTACCAATTGAGGTACAAACCTGGTACTGAAAACAATGCAGATGGGCTGAGTAGGTTACCTTTAAAGACTGAAAGTGTAAGCTATGTGCCAGAAGATGTTGTTTTCAATCATTGATAACTCCAGTGTGAATGTAGATGATGTAAAGAGAGAAATGCAGAAGGATGAATGCTTGATGAAAGTATATGAATTCTGTTTGAATGGTTGGCCTGAGGAGAGTGTGTCTGATGAATTGAAACCTTTCAAACACAGAAAGCTTGAATTAAGTTTAGAGGAGGGTTGCATCCTTTGGGGATCAAGAGTAGTGATTCCAAAGTCCCTTCAAAATAAAGTGCTCATTACATTACATGATACACATCTGGGAATGTCCAAAATGAAGAGTCTTGCAAGGTCTTGGTTTTGGTGGCCGCATATGGATGCAGATATTGAAAGGTTTGTAAAATTATGCTCAACCTGTGCACAGCACCAAAAACAACCAGCAAAAGCTCCCTTGCAAAATTGGGATTGGCCCATAGAGCCATGGAAACGCATCCATATCGATTTTGCAGGCCCCTTCATGAACAAGATGTTCCTAATTGTAATTGATTCTTATTCAAAATGGTTGGATGTGAAGACAATGAACACAATTACAGTAGCTGATACTATTGTAGAACTAAAAGAGATATTTGCCTCTCATGGGTTACCTGATCAAATTGTTTCAGATAATGGTTCTAGCTTTACAGCTAATGAATTCAAAATGTTTTGCACTACAAATGGCATAGAGCACATTACCACTTCACCATATCATCCTGCTGGAAATGGGTTAGCTGAAAAAGCTGTGGGAGTCTTTAAATCTGCTATAATAAAGATGGGTTCCAAATTTTCCCTTCGAGAAAGAGTTAACAGGTTTCTGACCAAATACCGCAGTACTCCACATGTTACAACTGGTGTTTCCCCTTGTGAATTATTGTGTGGGAGAAAAATGAAGACTCATCTTGATTTGCTCCACCCAACAGTACAAAAATCAGTGTTCCAGCATCAACAAACACAAAAATATAACTATGACAAAACTGCCATTGACAGAGAGTTTGAGATAAATGACCGGGTGTATGTGAAGAACTTTGGGAGAGGTGAGAAATGGATACCTGGAGAGATTGTGCAAAGCACTGGGCCAGTATCATACAAAGTAAAAACTTGTGATGGGTTAGTCATCCGTAGGCATGCAGATCAGATAAGGGTAACATGCGCAGAAACCAACCACAGGTCTGGTCTAGTTACACCACCTGTTCAGGCTAGTCCAGAACCTCAGGTTCCTGTTATAATTGAACTCAATGAACCAGAAACAATGGTTCCAATTACAAGAAACTTAGAAACAGAAGCTGGTGCTGCAACTGGTTACTCACCATCACTTGAATTGAAGACTGAGACTGGTAGTCAGAGTACGATTATGAAGTCACCAATTCAACAACCACTTAGAAGATCAGCACGTAAGATTAAGGCGCCAGAGAAATTAGATATTTAGTAAAATAAATAAAAAATGAATATCATGCTTGATTAATCATGATTGCTATCACCATAAATTATGGCATAATCATATGTACAACTAGTATTAGCAACTTTTAAATTCATGTTGTATGTTATGCACTGCTTCTTTTGTATTTCATTCTTTATCTAATATTACCACAATTGAACAAGGTCACATTATAATAGTGGCTATGAATTGTTATAAGTTGGTCTCTTAAAAGACATTTGCTTTTAATGGTTTTGATTATTAAAGGGAATAAAAGAAACTAAGGGAGGAGGGATGTAATAGATTAAAGGGAAATAATCATTTATATCCATGACAACTAATGGGTATCATCATTATCTGAGTTACGTCCCTTACATAAACAGGAAATAAAGAGTTTTTAGAAATCCGCCAAAATGGCTTGTTGTTGTACTTGATGTTCTTACCACTCAATTCACTTCAGTCATATACACTTTTAAGTATTACATAGCAATTACTTTGTACTTTTTATTGGTGCTTTTATAACAATTGGAATTAGAAGCAGAATTATGGCTCTTCAAAGATGGAATATTGGGGAAGTAGCTGTTTAATTAACTCAAGTGATAGAATTCTGACTGCCTGCACTCACTAGCAGACAAGTTCCTGACTAATTTTCTTGTGCCGCCACAAATAAAATCTCTTGAAAACATAAACATAGTAAAATGAAAACACCACTGCTATTTCATTCAGTTTTTAATAAAGATCAATGATCAAAAAAATATTTTTAAATTCCTAAACACATTGAGCATGGCAACTACAGTGAAGGTTCTCTATCCTTTACCGTTGTGGGCCGTCGGCTGACAACAACTTCTCCACAATCATTCATAAGCACCTGAAAAGTAAAAAGAATGGAAAATCATTGGATCTTCAAATCAAACTAGAAGCAAGATATAAAAAAAGATTGCTCATACCCCTCTTTTTCATGAAATAATTGTGAGAAAGGCTGTTCAATTAGAAGTGCGCAGCATCATAAATAAAATCGGGTTTATTATTTTGCTTGCGGGGCTAAATCATCATCAGCTATTGTATAACACTAACAATGATTCTTTATGTAAGGTGGGTGAAAGCAATTCAAGAATATGTCCTGTCTTAATGATGAGTCCTTAGAAAAGACAGTACTCAATTTTCTCACCCCACTGAGGTGTAAAAGGAGTAGGCTACCTTGCTGTTTACAGCGCGTGTCCCTGTCAAAAAAATTTGTAATAACGCCTTACGCCTCACAGGCAGATGTCTCATTCTACATATGTGTTGCTGTTGGCTTGGGACCCCTGTAAAGCACTTTAAGCATTCATGGATACTGCGCTGTATAAGAATACTACTCCTTTCTACCCTGACAAAAAAGTAAGTCCTTAGGAGCCTAAGAGCTCATGGAGCTGGAACTTATCCCAGTTTCTGTAGCATGAAGCAGACAGTTAGCTTATTTGTTAACTTCTGGATAGGACGCTGGTCTATTGTAGATTACTTTCCCCAGCAGTGCAGGTACCCATTTACACCTGGGTGGAGTGAAGCAATTGGGAGTAAATTTTCTTGCTCAATGAAAAATCTGTGGTTGCTGTAAGTTTCGAACCCGATACCTCCCTGACTAAACCAGTAGAATTAATCAAATTCAAAGTATAGCACCTTGTCAGTCAGCTGTCCTCAAACCTAGAGCTGCAAGTTAAACAATACAAAATATAATTGTGAGAAATAACTTACTGTTAGTGCTAGAAAAGAAACTTTTCAAACAGGTGTGTTGGTCTTGCCCAGAGATATCTTTGTTGTGTCCAGAGATGTCAAATTCTTTACCTTGAAAAATAATAATGACAAGGAAAGTTAGAACAACGATCAACCCAAATGGAGAAAAAAAATTGTTTATAGCTTATGGTATGACTACACTTGAACACGATTTCCTCAAACTCCTCAGAGGCTAAAAAGTTTGAAGAAACAGGGCTCTATCATTACAACTTAAAAAGAATTCAATGAGCAAGGAATGGGGTAGTAGGGGGTGTCAGTGGTGGGGGGTGGGGTCCGAGTTTGTATGTATCAAAATGCCTTAACACTTATGCAATGTTCAGTTGCTGGGGTAACTGGCACAGAGTTTTCTCAGTAAATGAGCGGTCGCAGACTGCATTAAAAAGCAATTATATTTATTCATTTTTTTAAAAAATGTTGTCAGGACAAAATTAGTTTGAGGAAGGAATAGACAGAAAACAAAAAGAATAATAAAATAAATTCGGGATATTTGAATGAGTTCCAGATCCCGTGTTAGTGTGTGGTGATTGCTTGCTGGTTTATTATTGCTTTAGGTCTCTAGCAACCCAATGTAGCTTATATCAGAGACCGCTGAAACAAAAAAAAACAATTCAAAAACCAATAAACTATACTATATCAGACCTGCCAACCTTCCCAGGATGAAAAGTGTATTCCATGACCCTAAAAAGTGTAATTTTTAGCAAAAAAGTGTATTTTGATCGCACATGTGGAAAAAAAGTGCACTATACAAAAATTTATATAAAAGCTAACATCAATCCCAAATCAAAATAAACTCTAATCTTCATCATTCAAGCAATCTCTAGTGATTACAAAAATTATCGATTTATCGAGAAACTAAAACTTAATGGCCATTTAAAATTAGCATAAGGCTCAGAAATTGCAATATCAAAGGAAATTGCTTTCAAAACACTCAAAGAAATTACCAAATGACATGTTGGTAGTATTGATGCTAGTGTCAGTGGAAGAAGTGTTGGTTGTTGTAGCGATGGTGCTCTAGTGGTGGTGGTGGTGATGATGATGAAGCTGTGGTGGCGGTGGTGGTAGAAGTGATGTGGTGGTGGTTGTGGCAGTGACAATGCTGTGATGGCAGTTGTAGAAGTGATGATGTCATGATGTTGATGGTAAGAGATGCTGATGAAGTTGTGATGGTGATATCTGCTAGCCCAGTACATCAGTTATGAGAAAGTTTTGAGATAAAATATCTGGGAGAGTGGTCTTCAATTCAATAATAATAATAATAATAATAATAATAATGCTGAAAACTTATATAGCGCTATAACTCCGAGACACCAGACTCTAAGCTCTTAAATTACAAATTACTTTGGCTGACACATACTCATTCACACACACAAGCATACACATACACACACACACACACACACACACACACACACAGACACACAACTCCCAATAGAAACCAGACAGACCTATCTTGCTTCTCATAACATCTACTAAAGATGAAACAGATATGTTTTAAGCGAACGTTTAAAAATAGACAAAGATTCTTTTTCACGAATGCTCTGTGGTAAGGCGTTCCAAACAGAGGGTCCGAAATGAGAAAAGGATCTCATTCCAGCATTTTTCCGTATACGAAGGACAACTAGTTTGGTGGAATCACTGGCCGAACGTAAGGTTTTGAATATATTTCAATTAGTTCAGAACTGTAGGAAGGGGCAGTACCTTCAAGACAACGATCCACTAAAACACAAGCTTTGAATTTAATCCTTTTCTCAACAGGCAGCCAGTGCAGGTCATGAAGCCGAGGTCTGACAGAATCGCACCTACGCTTCATGAATACTAGTCTGGCAGCGCTGTTTTGGACAATCTGAAGACGTCTCAGATTATATTGCGAAATGCCAAACAACAGAGCATTGCAATAATCCAATTTCGATAGTACGAAGGACACAACCAGGTGTTTGGTCACATCCTCAGATATGAACCGTCTAATGGAAGCAATCTTTTTTAGTTGGAAAAAGAGAGATCTAACCAAATTATTAACCTGTTGCTCCATCGACAGTCCAGAGTCTAAGAATGTGCCAAGGTTTTTCACTTTATCAACAATTTGAATGGAGGCATCCCCCAGCTTCAAATCTGTTTCACTTTTCCATTTCCTGTTCCCAACATACAGCACCTCTGTCTTATCATCATTTAGTTTCAGTCTGTTCTCATTCATCCATTTCTTAACACTTTGGATACAATTCTTACTATCGGCTGATACTTCTTGTAAATTTCTCGTATTGGAAACGCAGTACAATTGCGTATCATCAGCGTATTGGTGGTAAGACAGACCGAAACTTCTGATGATTTTAGACAGGGGTCCAACGTACAGAACAAAAAGAACGGGTCCAAGTACTGAACCCTGGGGAACCCCTAAATCAAGAATGATTTCCTCAGATCTATATTCATCCACCGTAATAATCTGTTTACGATTAAACAAATATGACCTAAACCAATCAAGCGCTGCGCCAGACACGCCATAAGTAATTTCAAGACGTTTGAGGAGAAGATTGTGATCAATAGTATCAAAAGCAGACGATAGGTCAAGCAAATTCAGCAAAGAACATGAACAAAGAGGAGATCATTAACAACCCTATCAAGTGTGGTTTCAGTCGAATGATGTTGCCTATAAGCCGACTGAAATTTTTCTTCAAGACAATTATTTTTAAGATGAGACAGTAATTGTTTCAAAACATGCTTTTCTAAGATTTTAGAAAGAAAAGGAAGATTAGAGACAGGGCGATAGTTTTTTAAGTTCTCTTTATCTAGATCAGGTTTTTTCAAAAGGGGTTTGACATGAGCAACTTTGTAAATGTCTGGTACAGCACCTGACTGCAGCGAATTATTAACAATACATGTAAATGGTGTTAAAATTACATCAATGCACTTTTTTGAATGGCAGTATTTATGGGGTCTAAATCACAACTTTTAGTTGGAGATGACATAATGCAGTCACGTAAGTCAGCTTCAATAGATGACAATTTGCAACAGTAGCAAGATATTTTCCATATATGTTATCTAATGATCCGTATCTCTCTCTCTTTCTCTCTCTCTCTTTTTTATTTTTTGAGATTTCACTCCTACTACTCCTACTACTACTATTATTACTTCTATATACTACTAATACTATTACTTTGGTCAAATGATGGGAAATTCGCAAAGTATGTAATATGCAGAGACAAGTTAAATACTTCTAAAGTGGTTCTAAAAATTCATTTTGAACCAAATACCGTTCTTAAAGCTGCCCACTTTGTAATTCAAGACTCGTACAAAATAATAAAGAAAAAAAAAAAAGATCATTATAAATTTTATAAATCAAAATAGAGTAATTTAGTTATTATAAAGGGAAATAACCCATTTATGTTTACATTAATTAGCAGTAGTTTTTGATTGAAGGCTTCATAGTCAAAGATGGTGGTTCAATTAAATTTTCACTTAGAATTTTCTATTTAATAAGTGGCAAAAGTTTAAATGTGGTCTGAGACTATTTAAAGTATAAAACAAGCTTATATGCATAATTTTATGCAAATCCTCAAAAATGTATGAGAAAAATATTGTTGAAAACCGGCATCATATAAGCAACTGAAATGATAACTATAGTATTAAATGTGATGCATCACTCATTCAGAAATACGGTCAACCGTTGGTGTACGACATGTGTGTCTCATCAAGATCATTCACATCACACATCTTTTAAAAAATCGTATTAAATCCACTAAAATCATATCCGCATATTCGGGGTCCAAAAATCGTACTAAAATACGATTAATCGCACTGGTTGGCAGGTCTGGGTAAGAGATGCTGATGAAGTTGTGATGGTGATATCTGCTAGCCCAGTACATCAGTTATGAGAAAGTTTTGAGATAAAATATCTGGGAGAGTGGTCTTCAATTCAATAGATGACAATTTGCAACAATAGCAAGATATGTTATCTAATGATCCATATATCTCTCTCTCTCTCTCTCTTTTTTTTTTGAGCATTCACTACTACTACTCCTCCTACTACAACTATTATTACTTCTATATACTACTAATACTATTACTTTGGTCAAATGATGGGAAATTCGCAAAGTATGTAATATGCAGAGACAAGTTAAATACTTCTAAAATGGTTCTAAAAAATTCATTTTGAACCAAATACCGTTCTTAAAGCTGCCCACTTTGTAATTCAAGACTCGTAAAAAATAATAAAGAAAAAAAAAAGATCATTATAAATTTTATAAATCAAAATAGAGTAATTTAGTTATTATAAAGGGAAATAACCCATTTATGTTTAAGTTAATTAGCAGTACAGATTTTGATTGAAGGCTTCATAGTCAAAGATGGTGGTTCAATTAAATTCTCACTTAGAATTTTCTATGTAATAAGTGGCAAAAGTTTAAATGTGGTCTGAGACTATTTAAAGTATAAAACAAGCTTATATGCATAATTCTATGCAAATCCTCAAAAATGTATGAGAAAAATATTGTTGAAAACCGGCATCATATAAGCAACTGAAATGATAACTATAGTATTAACTCTTTAGTTGCCAAGCATCCTGGCAGTAAAAGAAATCCCTGTTGCCAAGCCTTTTGGCCAAAATGGACGAAAATTGAGTGCTTTCAGAAACAAAATCACTAAAAAAAAAAGTAATCATCTCACATACTTCATATTTTCATAGGTATATAAGAAGGCTAGGGCTATTGGTCAGTACTGACCCCCAGACGCTAGTACTTGCGTGTCAGTGCTGACGAACAGGCGCCAGCGCCTGGGGGTCAGCACTGACCAATAACCTGGTGTTATTGGTCAGTATTGAACAACAGGTGCCGCCGCCCACAGACAGCCTCTCTTCGGTCTGTGCCACCGCCCGCCATTAATCAGCACTGACGAACATCGGGCCTGTTCGTCAGTGCAGACAAAGACCTCTTCGCACTTATTCGTCACTTCCTAAGTAAAAAAAAACAAAAAAAAAAAATTAAAATCCCAGGCTTTCAAGGCCAACTTATCCGATGACACTAAGCACTTAGATAAATTTGATGTCTAACGCGTTAGATCGTGGCCTTCGTAAAGTTATGGCCTGATACTTACCAAAAAATGACGTCAAACTGCCAGTCTTTTGCCATAAAAGAAAACAAATCGTGAGTCGTATTCAGTAGTTCAACCAACGAAATAACTTGTTTCCTTGAGCTCTACTAACAACTCACTAACCGGTGCAAAAACCAAATAATGACGTCTGCCGATCCTTTTGGATTTCAGTATCAGGCTATAACAACGATGGCTACGGTTAGATGCCGTTGGGGCAACGGTATGACTGTCGTTGTTTCAAGCCACCATACGATTCTTTTTTATTTTATGTTGTCTTTGTGTGTATGTGTTTTTGTTTTTCTTTTTTTTTCGTATATTTTCATTATTGCTTAAATTAAAGAAAAATAGGGGAAACGTGTTATAATATAATATTTCTTGTTACGATTCTTTTATAATACATTGTCCATTCTATTGATGAGGTTTTTAAAAAAATGTATTTGTTTTGTTTTTTGTCATGCAAAAAAAAAAAATAATAACGGAAAGGAGGAGAAACCTGATAACGAATAGATAATTCCATTTTGGGGGGGGGGGGGGGGGGGGGGGCAGCGTGGCTCAGCGCTACGGTCTTTGCTTCGTACCCGAAAGGTACCGAGTTCGATCACCCGCCGCTGCGCTGTGCGTCACGCAGTGAGCATGCGCGTTGGAGGAACCGAAATATAAGGTTGCCAGTTTGGCGTTTCAACATCAAATTTGGTATTTTTCTCAGGATTGAACAATATCATTTGTTTAATTAATTGATAACTTTATTAAACAAATCTCACGTAAACCGATAAAAAAAGGTGAAACCAAGGGACAGGAAAAGTGGATTTATTTGTCGTAGAACAAATTATTTCAAAAAATGGCATTTTTCCATAATTTTGGCACCGTCAGTACAGGCGCCAGAACTGACCAATAGATACCAGTACCTATTAGTCAGTGCTGACCCCCAGACGCTGGTGCCTGTTCGTCAGTACTGACCCCCAGATGCTAGCGTCTGGGGGTCAGTACTGACGAATAGTCACTCCGATATAAGAATAGATGTAGGTACAGTTTGACGTAATGTGATATGCAAATTAGGTCACATGACCTTGGTGGCCATCTTGGATATCTAATTAATATTCATTTTTCATGCATTTCTGTGTTTATGGGCCTGTATCTCCACCATATATGTATAAAAATGTTTTTTTATTGTTGTATGTTGTTGAGTAATGATTGAACAAAAAGTACAGAAAATATCATATTGATATCTCTTCATTTACTGTGGTTTTTTTTCTTCTTTGTATGGGGGTGGGAGGGAGAAAAAATAAGTAACATATTTCCTCTTCCAAAATATCGGGAGAAAAAAGCTGAAAATACTTCACAAGATAACCTTTTCTTCATTAAACCCAACATTCCTTGCTCCAGAATTGTTTTCAACCTCAATGAGCCATTCAGATGGATTATGAGTCTCTTCATGTGTCAATACATTCCATATCCATTGGTTACCATCATCTCGAGCATTTGTGCCACGCCCCTTTCTGTTAACATTCTGTAAATTGTCCCCACGACCCCCTGGAACATCACTAAAATCACTGTCTGACCCTCCCTCTTCACTCCTCGAACTAGATTCAATGTCCGTAAACTCCAATTCTGATAAAAATTCATCTCCCGAGTCACTATCATGTCTATACACATCAATCTCTTCATCTGATTCCATTGTGGAATACAAAGCCTTGGCAACGGAAAATTACGAAAAAAAACAATGTAAAAATCGAATTTAAATCATGAATGCACGAGAAAATGCTGCCAATAGCCGTCAGTGAGATGTATGGCAGTTCAGCAGTATAATTACTGCTCGTAGAATTAATTATTCGCCTCGATAACAGCGGTCATTGACTCGTCGCCGTGGGGCGACCTTTTTTTTTGGTCGC
>NC_088365.1:39351373-39381373 GCF_034508935.2 Berghia stephanieae
CCACTGAATGGACTTGGTTTGTTTTGTTTTGTTTTTAAGGGTTTTACGGCGCTTGCAACACATTAAGGTCATATCAGCGCCAGTAAAAAGGAAGAAAATGGGATAGTAAAAAGTTCTGGAACTACAATTAGAGCACCCAAGAAAAAGTAAGGCAAAGGGGATTTGTTTCAAATAGGAAACAGTAGATTCCAAGAGCCCACTATCAAAGTACTTAGTTTGAGATCACCTAAACGTCTCATTCAGACACAAGCACAGGTCCCAACAAAGAGGGATACACTCAAATGTTTACAAAGCATAAATAATATGTAAACAAAACAATAAAGAGCATAACAGACAGATGATTTACAAGGGAAAAATATAATCTCCCAAAACTCGAACTATACATTTGACTGTTTCCCTCCCAGCCAGGTCCTGGACAAAACCAAGTAATCCCATCCCGAGACAAAGACAGAAAACAAGTTGGAAAACAGACATAGGGGGATAGAAGACGCAACGAGTACGTCCCTGCCCATTATGGGAAGTCGGGAACCCCACCCAGTGAATGGAGTTGGATGGATAGGACAGCAGATCTGATGGACACAATGAACGGCTTCAATCAACATCTCATTCACTTTAACTTGCACAATGCTTGCTTTGGTTTCGTGGTAGACAGTTCGTCTGACGCCCGAGTTGCCAGGGTTCGAATCCATATTTGTGGCGATGCAGAGTCATTGTAAAAGTCTCATTTACAGTCTCACTTGTGTTAATTGGAGTACGTTACTGAATTGTAACAACGTTGTTCGTGTCCATATAAATGTACTACCAGCTGCACGTTGAGCTCATTGTGGGTTTTATGATACATCAAGCTCGTGTAAAATTACATTTACATTTGACCGAAAAATGATACATAACGATAGAAGTCTACAAATCATATTGCAGGTTTATTTCAGTTCCAAAAGCCATCACAAACATTCATCCACTGTATCACATAAGTCTTTGGTCACCAAATAAAAGCATGAAGTTTGCTATGTGTACAGTGCAACATAAAAGATAGAAACAGTTTTACTGATAAAACCCTCAAATGATAACAAACCAATATGTTGTTGCTGGTAAGTTGCTTAATTGCATTTGTTAAAAAGCATAAACTGTGAAGCAAAAGTGTTGAAAATCGTTTGAATAGAGTTTAATGCAAAAAAAATAATTCTTAAGCACTTTATGCCGTTCTAAGCTGTCGTTGCTGAATTTTTTTTCATTATTAATTATTATTATTCTGATTAAGGATGAGGGGATAAAGAAAGAATGAAATTAAATGCACAGAGGTGTCATTTCTTGACAGTCACCTCTAAAGATTGCAACTCTTAAAATTATCATAAAAAGAATAGTGAAATTTTACATTAGGTATCTAGAAAATGCTGAACATAAAGCTACATTGGCCAATTAAGTTAGGGTTAGTAGAAAGACTTTTTATCCTGCCATATCTGATTCTTTCAGATAGTTCTACATAGCTGCCAACTTTTCAAAAATAAAATAAGGAACGCTCATTTGGCCCGGGATGAGGGGCGATGTGTGCCGAAGCCCCGCCCCCCCCCCCCCCCCCCCCCCTTCATCGAATCGCAACATATAAAAGTCTAACACTAACAAGTTTGAGATGACAGAGGCTAGTCCAAATGTTGCTCAATTATCGGGTTTAGTACCAGCACATTTGAATCGTTAAAATGACACTTTCCACAATGATTGTTGTTTTGTTTTTAAGGGTTTTACGGCCTTGCAACACATTTAGGTTATATCAGCGCCAGTAAAAAGGAAGAAAATTGGATAGTAAAAAGTTCTAGAATTACAGTTGAAGCATCCAAGAGAAAGTAAGACATAGGGGAACTGGGAACAAATAGGGATCAGATGTAGATTCCAAGAGCGTATCACCAATGTACTTAGTTTGAGATCACCTATAAGTCTTATCCGGACACAAGAACAAAATCCAACAAAGAGGAACACACTCAAATGCTTACATTATACATTAAAAAATAACAAATATAGTAATAATACATAACAGAGAGATGATTTACAAGGAAAAAAATATCATCTCCCAAAACAATAAATATGCATTTGACTGCTTCCCTCCCAGCTAGGACTCCGGCGAGGGCCAGGAAAAAAACAAGTAATCTCATTCCAAGACAAAGACTGAAAGCATGTTGGAAAACAGATATAAGGGGATAGAAGACACAGTGTGTACCTCCCTGCCCGCTATGGGAGCTTTCCACAATGAGATCAAAATTCAGAACGGACAATATAAAGAAAGAATTCAACTGCCTCAACTTTGATAAGGACCAATACACAAGAAGCACAATTGTAAAATAAATGAAATAACTTAAGATGGTTAGAAATGCATAACTACCAACCTGGTACATCACTTGAGAGGGCGTTTTGGGGTAAAAATTAGGTGAGTTCAGATAAAAAGTAGACGATTGCATATATGTTTTCTTTCATGCAACATAATGGTCTTTAAGTAGTATACTATAATAGTAGTTATAGTAAAATGCACCTCTAAATATTAGAGAATTCCTACTTCTTTACTTTGACAAGATAAACACACCTAAAAATGGAGTATACTTATTTTTCTTGAACCTAAACCGTTACAAAAGCTTGCTTGAAAAAAAAAAATTAAAATCAGATGAAGATGTTTTTAAAGGGATTAAATTGATATATTTCATAAATTAATAAAGGGAAATAATCATTGTCATCTTTAATCAATATAAGCAATTGATTTTCTTATTGAATACCTTCCAATCAAAAAGGTGGATTTAATTTTATTCTTAATTAAAATAATATTTGTAACAAATAGTGAAAGTATCAATACTGTCTTAGAATATTCAAAGTATATCGAGGCTAACATCCATATCCTATGCAAATCTCCAATACATTATGAAAGGTTTGAGTAAAATACAGGCGTCATATAAACAAATGGAACTTTTTTAATTGTTGAAAATCATTTATGATAGAGGCATAATTCAAATTAAAGAGCTACACAAATGGAGATTATGCTCTCACTGGACACCAATAATAATGATAATAATAATAACAACAATAGTAGTAGTAGTAATAGTAATAATAATGGATCAATAATAATAATTCATTAGGCTCACATGGCTTTTTTACCACAAATTAGTCAAAAATTACAAAATACGGATTTTGAACTAAAAATAAGCACTTACGGACTCAGGAAGTCAAATACGGAACAAATCCGTTTTTAACAGAACGGTTGGCAGCTATGGTTCTACAAAGCATTTGTCTCTCAAGCTGAGCAAATGAATGTTCATATAATATAAAAAAGGATATTGCAATGATGAACAGATTGTACTATATAAAGATAAAACGTTTTTGTAAACCCCCAAAATATGTCAATAACACTATACAATACAATGAATGTAATACAAATCAAATTCATGATTGTCATTACACCGATTGAAACGCTCTTTCCCTTCTATATTTATTTCTTTCATTAAAAATCTTTGTCTTCACCAAACTAATTAGTGTACCTTCAGGGATTCCTTTTTGTGAAAATACCCTGTGGTGTTTTAAGAACAGAATAATTTCAGACTTTCTAGGTAATGATCCCCTTGAACCATGTGCTGAAACATCTTCGACAAAGTTTTTAAATATATGACTTGACTCTATCTGTATCCTCATCTGACCATGACATGTATCTCCGATTTTTGCTTGAATTCCTCTTGGGTTCAGTTTGTTTTGAAGAACACGTAAGCTGATTTGGCACTCCTGCTTCACCATCAAATATTTCTTCTTGATTTGCAGCTGTTACTATGGATGTTCCAAAATTTGCATTTGAGTCTCTATTCACTACAGAGTCATTTGTTTCAATGTTACAATTTCCTTCCCCAGTGACCGATGCTGAGTTATCAATTTGACCCAAAAAATGACCAACTTCTGTTATTTCTCGTATTGCAAGTGGACACTGATAAATGTTTTGATTGATTGATTCACTGTGTCCCATATGTCGATAGAAGACATCTCTCTCGTGTTGTGGGACATCAAGTAAGGCAAATAATGTCGAAGCTTGGTGCCTGAATTTATCAGCTATTAACAACTGGGGTTTCTCTAAATCCTTTACTAAGGAAGTGACATATTTGATGGCAATGTAACCACTTACATGATCTTTGGATATTCCTGTATTTGGAAAAAGAAATGGGTTGTCTGAAATATCAACAGCTTTACGCTCCTGTGCAAGTTTCCTTAAAGGCTGAATTGTGTCATTGGGTATCAACACAGGGACCAACATCTTGCTTCCCTTTCCAGACTGATAGGCCAGCTTATACTTCTCAAGTAACGCTTTTTCCAGAGGATCAGTGACATGTTGTACAAGCTGGGGATCAACCCATACACCTGAATCTGCATCATTCCAGTCTTTTAACAACATCCTTGCGGGTTCTCCGCCTCTCCTCACATTAAACATTGTAAGCCTAGCTACGATGACATTGCGAAGCCTAACAAACATATGTGAATCAAATAATAGATAATCATCCTCACAAATACGGACCATCTCTTCAGTAATAAATTGCCGTAGCTTCTTTATATCATTCTCTAATGGCATCTCTTTGGGTTTTCTCAAATTTGTTCTCTTTGCTTCACATTGAACTCTGGCTGTAAAAAAAATACTATCCCAATTATAATCCAGGACAGCTTTGAACAAATCTATCTCTGCGGATTCTTCCATTTTGTTTTGCATTATATATTCCCCTTTTAAGAAATTAATTAACTTTTTCAATATAAATCCAATTGAAAGCTTCAAGCCTGCTTTCAATGTCCCATCCTCTTTCAAAGTCATTTCAGAAATGGTTTGCGATATTTCATTAAAGTTACAACGCTTCACCACGTCCTCTCCAGAGAAAGAAGGTTGATTTGTTCTCTTCCTAGTTTTTAAAATCAAATTTCCTAAGATGCGTAAATCACTCATTATAACTTTTCTCTCCTTCTTTGAACTTTTACTCCACAATTTTGTTCCTAACAATACTATAGCTTTGTCTGATCGACACAAATTTCCCACTTCATCATTCCGAAATTTGTCAAGAATATTCTCCTTTATTTCTTTACTTGCATTGGGAGCCACGGGATAAAATTTTACAACCCCAGTACACAGAGCATGCTCAGTACTACATTTCTTTTTGTGTTCATAAACCCTTCGTCCAGAGTAAAACCCCTTACAGCCAGCACACATAACAACTTCATGTGACCCTTGTGCTCTCTCACGCATAACTATTGAATTGTTTCTAGTGTTTGAATAAAAAATGCCCTTTTTCTTGAGATTCTCCATTGTTCTATCCCTTTCCTTTACAGGCTGTTTCATGGCCTCTGTAACTTCTGTCTCATCTTTGTGTTTCCTCATCAAATGCCTTGAGAGTTTTGTTTGCAACTGTCCACAGTATGGACAGGGTCTCCTTGGCTTTTTGTATTTCTCTGGAAAAAAAAAAGAAGAAAATAAAGCACATCATGCTATGAACTATGAAAATAAATCAATAGACAGATCGTATGCACATCAGCTACATGACAGCGATAGAGAGGAATAGCATTCCAAATATTTAAGGCCTGGACAAGTAACTGTCATAATTCCTTCTTGTTATATACTTTTCTACCATCTATTCCTTTGGAAGAGGTATGTTAGATTTGTGGAGACCTCTGCCACATAACAAATCCAGTGAAAAGACGCCATATTTTTGTTTTGAAATAGAAATAAATAGATCAATCCACCCACTTCACTGGGTTCAGGGTTCCCTCTTCATTATAATCAAAATATGAACATAAATCGGAATAGTAACACATTGAAGTCTCATCTGAATACATAGATTGTCCTTTGTTGTTTCAGCGAAAAATCAGACAGAATGTCAAAAGAATTTTAGGTTTTTCCCCAACCACCCCTTGGAGGTATCAGTATCAGCGGAATGGTAAGCGTCATGTTTTTTACGTTGAGCAACAAAATTTACTCCAAATGCTTCACTCGACCCAGGCGGAAAAGCAATCAAGAATAGACCCAAGTCCTATCCAAAGACTAACATTTCATTTAAGTTTATTGTAGGCCCTTGGCCAATCGACAAAATTCAATTCACATAAATTATTTACAACAATCAGAAATTAATTATATCAATAATAGTAATACTTTGTCATTGAGGGAGTGAGAAAACATCACCGGCTGGCAGAACAAACAGCCGACATCAATCAAACGTCCTCCAGACCGGTTGAGCATCGGCTTCATTAATTCCTTAAAGACTTCCCCCCAACTGCCTGAACGATGCTGATGCCCAGACAACTTAATCCTGATTTATATTTTGTGGGAATGAAATATGACATGTATATGCCGGAAATATTTCAATAACAAACACACTGTTCAGATAGAAAATATTTGAGTCTTGCCTTTGTTAATTGACACAGGTAAGTTAGGAAAATAAATGCTAGTAAAAACGATCAGCAAGTTCGTGAACACTGCTTCTCAACTCGAACATATGTTTTCATCAAATCTACACACATCATGTTGTGAGCTGAATTTTAATGATCTCAGTTGTCATTGAAAGGAAACCCAAGAATTTTAGAATAAAGAAAAATATTGAACCTGGAAGTCAAAAGGGTTTGTAGCACAGCAGACATTATCAAAGTATAATTTTAGTACCGACAAATTAAAAAGAAAATGTGCTTTTCTTTAAATGCTCCCAATCATCATATACTGTTTAGGTTGCAAGATTAATAAAAATGTTATCTACTCTGATTCTCGTTAAGTTTCCAGCTGGTCTGTGAAAAAAAGCCTTAAGCATCATAGAAATACAAAGAAACAGTTTTAATATATAGATGGGTTGTAACAAAAAAAACCATTTTAACACTTACAATACAAGCAATTTAAGTCTATTACAGACAAAAAAAACCCCAATAAAATAAACATGAACATTTTTATGGCTGGTTTCACTGATATCACTCACACATTGGGGTTTCAGATTCTAAGATGTCCACCCTATCAAATTTGGATTTGTGCTTGTTATGTAAATGGTAGCGTATTTTGCGACGCAGCACTGCCAAAACAGAAAAAAATGCAATAACACAAATGCAACACCATGGAGGGGGTGGAAGTTTTCTTTTAAAAGGAATGGGTAAATTAAAATTGATCCCACAAATATCAAAGGAGAAGAATGACAAAAAAATGACTCACCATTGCACGTAACACGTTGGTTTGCAAGTGTATAGCATTCGGGTTGAACCTGGGTCCCAGACTGGCAACGAGGTTCAGTCTGTGATAGTTGTGGATGAGGCTCTGACTGAGTTGGGGAATGAGCACTAGGTTCCAGAGACAATGATGTACTCAGCATTGGGTACCTCACAGAGTACGTAGAGGAATCAGACTCGGAGTCAGCAACAAAATCGGGACCCTGTATATTTTGTGGAAAAGATGACAGATCAATCAATTTATTCATGTTGACAATAAACATGAAGAGCCATTGTTTAATAATCCAACTAAACAATTAGCTGGTTAATAATGCAAGTATAATAAAAAAGAGTTGAGAAAGGCAGACATATTGTCTAAGTATTTAATATGTTCAACTGTGCTTGGATAAATATAGATACACCAACCAGGGTTTCAGTAAACCGTTTTTAACCAACTCTTTAAATCCTACACCAGGACCAACAACTACAAAACAATTTTTTATATCACTACGATTCTAGACATATAAACGGTTGTCATTGCAACAATATGAACTTCCTAACCTTGCAACTGCAATATAGTTAACAAAAAAAGTTGATAAACATTACGATGCAAGAGAATTTGGACAAAATGCGAGATCAAAAGTATAATCCCAACAGAAGCTATTTTAATTTTTCCTGGAAACGCATCATTTTCACATTTTGTCAAATAAAAAACAAACGACTTCAAATGTGAATGGCTCATCAATGAATATCACTTCAAAATATAACGAGGAAGGTTTAAAATAGTGTTATTGTTGGCGAAGTCCACTGCAAAGAAAAATTTTTAACAACAAAAAACTAGGAGATCTCACTGGTGTAAAACAGTGTTGTCCTTGTCCTGAAATATTGTATTGCGCCTAACAGACTGCAGGTCTCATCTTTTGTGGCAAATGTGTTTTGTCCACCACAAAATATGGTGATGTGAAGCATTTTGAGCATGGTGCCAACTGTGGATAAACGCTATACAAATGTTATGATTTTATTTTAATGTACATACTTACCACAAATGAATCATGTGATATGGAACTTTGTTCTGCATCACTTTCAGGCTCTGAGTTGGAGTCTATATAGAAAATAAAAACAACAAAAAAAGCTGAAGACTATCATGTGCAAGTTTTTCTCTAAACTCTTAAACAAAAAATCATGCCATCTTGTGCTGTAAAAGGATTTTTTTTTAATTATTTACCTTATGACTATTGTCCTTTGGAAAAAAAAGAAAATTAAGTCCGAAACCCTCTGGCTATTTTCTTTTAAATTTCAAGAACGTCAGAGTTGGCAAGGGAGGACGGAAATATAATTCCAGAAACCAATCTGTCTATAATCATATCCATATGATAGTTTTTCGTTCAAGATTCAGGTACAGTCCACTTAGGATAATCGCAATACCTTGGGATCATCGAAAATGTTGGGATTAACCGAAATTCAGTTTCCTGTCCACTATTTCAACATTTTACACATTTATTGTCAACTCAAACCAGTAAATAATATTCTTAGTCCACCACATACAGAGCAATTTGATTGAAACAAAAACCATATGGCAGCCCCGTGTAGATTTGTCAACCAAAAGCAGCTATGAAGCAAGCCGATATCTTATTCAGATTGGAAGAAGTTTCAATCTTTTTTCTCAACAATTCAACATTTGTCAGAGTTAAAGAGATTAGCCTTAATGAGAGACAATTGTTTGTTTGTTTGTTTTTAGGTGTTTAACGGCGCTTTCGACACTATTTAGGTCATTTAAGCGCCCGTTTCTGTCTTTCATCAATCTTTTATCGGCCCCGAGGGGCCACAGCTGATCAAAACGTGTACTGTTGTAATAAAATCTTTATAAAATCATAATAGTTACATGTTTGTTAAGTAAAAATATCTATTTACAATTTCTGCAGGAGTTCACATTCCTGCAGATACTTTAAAATTGTAAGCGGATCGACCGACTGGAACAGAGACTTCAAGTCTCTGTTATCATAATGTTGTGACCTTATTTGTTCTAATTCTGTACATTCAATTAAAATGTGTTGAACTGTCAGGTCACAGTTACATGTTCTGCAGAGGGGTTTTTCATCCCTCTCCAGAAGGAAACGGTGAGTGAGGGCAGTATGTCCGATCCGGAGTCGAGTTATTTTTACCTCGTCTCTTCTTTTTAGCCCCGAGTTGGGTCTGGGGCCGAGGTCACTTTTAATTTGTTTTAATTTGTTATGTACATCTCGACTCCAGGATCGTTCCCATTCCTTTCGGACATGTTTTTTTATATTGATCTTTAAATCCGCGTGTGGGATTTTACTGCCCTCTTGTAATTCTTGGCTCACCGCCTCTTTTGCCAGTCGATCCGCTTCTTCGTTCCCCTGGATACCCACATGACTAGGTACCCAGAGAAAACAAACTTTCTTTTTCTTAATAAATAATTTATTTGCACCTTCCAAGATACTTATGAGTCTTGGATCGGTGCAATAATAATTTGAGATCCCCTTAAGTACGGACAGCGAGTCAGACAAGATCAAGAATTTATTTTTATTCGATCTCTCAGCCAAACGGAGAGCATTTAGGATTGCTCTCGATTCCGCTGTAAAGATCGTAAACATTTCTATCCAGGCGAAGTGATCCTGTGCCTTCCGATGAGTGATAGGCACATCCTACTGCATCTGCGCTCTTTGAACCATCCGTAAATATGTGAGTATGGTTTTTGTATGTTTGTAATATTGCTTTTAGTGTCTGTTTGTAAATATGTGGGTCTGTTTGTGATTTTTCCAGTTTTGTTAGGTCCAAATTTATGTTTGGTCTATGTATGGACCATGGTGGTGTCTTTGCCTGGACGTATGGATGTATCCTATCTAGACTGATGTTCATGTCTGCGATGTCTTTTTTTATTCTGCAACTCTAATGGTGGTGTCATTTTTGGGTGCTTGCGAAATTTTTCTTCTAGTGTCCTATCCGTGTAGTGTACATGTTTGTGTGCTGGGTTGTCGTGCAGCGATGTGACCTTAGTAACATACTGGAGAGCCAGTTTTTTCCTCCTGAGATGGAGAGGTGGCTCATCTGCCTCAGCATAAAGGCTTGCCACTGGAGAAGTGCGGAAAGCCCCGAGTGCCAAGCGCAGTCCCTGATGATGAATTGGGTCCAGCATGCCTAAGTAGGATGGTTTTGCAGAGCCGTATACAAAAGATGCGTAGTCCAGTTTTGATCGAATAAGGGTTCGGTATATCTTTAGAAGAGTGTTTGTGTCCGAACCCCATTCCATGCTCGACAGAACTCTCATTATTCTCATTGCTTTCATGCATCGCAGTCTGAGATCTTTGATATGGGCGAGGAAATTTAGTTTCCTATCAAAGATCAAACCCAGGAATCGGGCTTCGTCCTTTACCTCAATTCTGGAATTGTTGAGATAAAGGTCAGGCTGTCTAATGCAGGTGCGTTTTCGGCAGAAGTGGACAGCTACTGTTTTTGATGGGGAGAAGGAGAAACCATTGAGATTTGCCCACTCCGACAGTTTGTTTAGTTGGAGTTGTAACTGTCTCTCAATGGTGTCCATACTCGATTTACTTCGATAGCATACAAGAAAGTCATCAACATATAAGGAACAGTCAACATTCTGTCTCATTGCATTCACTATTGAGTTTATTTTAATCTCAAACAGAATGGGAGACAGAATGCTACCCTGTGGAACTCCCTCTTCCTGATCAAATGGATCAGAAAAGGTGGATCCTGCTTTGACCTGAAAGGATCTGTTGTTTAAAAATGCTCTGACAAACATTGGAAGGTTTCCTCGTAGACCAAGATTGTGCAGATCTTTGAGGATTCCGAATTTCCAAGTTGTGTCAAAGGCCTTCTCAAGGTCAAAGAAGATTGCTACTAAGTGCTCACCTTTGGCAAAGGCCTCACGAATGAAGCTCTCACCAAACTCATTGGTCACAATGCACAGTTGTTAATCCTAAAACAAAGGATATCGCTCAGTCTCTCTTTATAACTGTCATTTATAACCTGTTGTCAAGATTATGACCAGCCCCACCCCTCTTCTATTTAATGGCCACCGATGACGTCACAAACCCATACTGCAGAGCCCCGCCCTCTTTCGACTCTAACAGAGTGGTGACACACTACTGTAGCATTAAATCCTGCTCACTCTCGATTCTTCAACCTGTCACGATTTCATCCATGATGAAATTTAATCATGATATACTGTTTGATTTCTTGAATTTACCACTTTTTAAAAAACCGAAGTTTGTTGCAATTAACCAGTGACTTTTATATAGAATTATTTCCATTGCTTAGGAAATATTGTGATTAACCGAAAGTTGCGATTAAACGAGTTGCAATTATCCGGAGTGGACTGTAATAGTATTACACATCATGACTCAAAAAAAAAAAAAAAAAAGCAAACTATGTGTACCTAAATGTTATTCATTTCCTCATCAAATTACATTCTTACCATTAAGGGGAGGGGCAACACCTGAAATATCGATTTTTGGGTCAAAATATAAAATTTCAGTTTTTTATTTATTATCAAAGAACAATCCTTTTTTCACATATTTTCAGCACTGATATGGTGATTTGGATAATATAAAGTTTGTAAATCGTCTTTCATAGCCATGGAAGTCGACATGAAAATACCAAACTTTTCAATTTTTTGTGAGAATTCAACTGAAAATAATAGGACTGAAAAGCATTATAATCCATATCGATGTTGTAATTTTTGATATCGATAGTTTAGTCTACTCTTTGCCCGTCGAGTTGACACGGTTTCAGTCTCAAAAATATCAGAATATGGGCAGGGGAGGGGTTTAGAAACTGTGAGTCGTGAACGAAGATTGTGTGTCAAACAGTTGATAAGAGGTCAAGTTGTCAGGTAAATACAACGTGATCACGAATGGTGCGATCTGATTGGCTGACCTTGTTCTCGACCTCTGACTCCGCGCCAGGGATTGGATGTTGAGTCAGGGTGAAAGTTCGCCTCTCTTACTATTATATTTTACTACGATTTGTTTACATTTCGATTGATCAGTTGTTTTATCAAATTTTGACACGTATTCACGTTAATTATCTCTAAATATTTCCAATTTTTACTGGATTATTATAACTATACCTAAAGTGACAAAAAAATCCAAACGTTGGCTACAGTTATTTGCTACAAAAGCCAAGAAAGCAAGAAAGTTATGATGGCTCGTGGTTGACCCGTGACCACAAATCTTTGATTGGAATTTGGTGTGTGATAGTAAGTAGTATTATGATAAAGCGATTCCAAGCAATGCCACAGCGGAAAGAAATGAAATGGGCTATTCTTGCTGGTCTTTACCACGGTTATTACACCAATGACTTCCCTCAACATAGGTATTGTCCTCCTGAACCGGACTCCAGATGCTTTTATAAAAAATATATTGCTGCCCATGTGTAAACTGTTGACACAAGCAGCGTGTAAATACACTTTTGAATTTTGATTTAATTCATGAGCACTTGAAGCCTGTATATGCTTTGTTGAAGTGTTGTGAGATGAAGACAACACAAAATCCAAACGAAAGGTTTCATAATTCTGTTTGGTCAAGATGCCATAAAACATACTTCCATTCCCTAAAAAAAAGTTGAGTTTGGTGCAGAGTATAATTTTGGTCCAACAGAAATAACATCCCTGGAAGTGTCTTTGGGCATCGGTGGACTGAGAGAACACTCCCAGATGTTGAGTCAGCAAGCAGAGTCAAAAAGACTTGACCAGAGCATAAGGGTTGCTCAACACAAAGAGAAAAAAAAAGACGCAAAATGAAAGCTCAGACCCGTGAAAAAGCCCAGAGGGAGGCAGAAAAAGAACACGGGGGACCCTCATACGGTGCTGATATGTTTTGAGCTGGTTGTACCGTTTTGTCTTATTATTTTCATTCATTGTTATCTTTGATCTCGTTTTTCTCAAAATGACATTTTTTAACACTATTTTTTATCTTATTTTGTCATTTATCAATCAATTTGTTTAAAATTTTGCATGTCTAGAGCTATAGTGATTATCTAAAATCATACAGAAGGAATTTTAAATATCTTTATTATTTTTTGAAAAATTGACATTTTTATGTCAAAAAACATGATTTTTATCATACCGAAAAAATATTATTTTTAAAAATTTGTAAATAAAAATCTATTTAAAATATTTAAAAAATGCTCTGTATTTTTTTTAACAATATACAAATATACAACCATGCCAAATTTCAAGAAAATTCAATGGAAACTTATTGAGAAAGTAACTTTTAAAATAGCACCCAGAGAAGAGAAAAATCCAAGATGGCGGCCGTCACCATGGCAACCGGACACGCCCACCGAAATAAATCACATGGTTCGAATCCATTGGTCATAGGCAATGTCCCAATATAAAAAGATATTGGATATAATCATTATTCTTGAAAATAGTTTCAGGTGTCGCCCCTCCCCTTAACATCATAGATCACATCAAAAGGGTTGTCTGGATTGACAGCAAGACATTTTTCAGGATTTTTAAAGCTCAAATCTCTCTGATCTGAAGTTACAAAAGAAATAGCATATTCTCAACATTAAACTATGATTTTGTGATGGCTGTGATATGGCATACTGTATGCATAAAGCAAGATGCAAAGACAGGTTTAAGTTTAAATTATTTTATATTCTTTTCAAAAATCCATTCTAGTTTTGCCAAAATAAAATAAACACGAGAAGTGTTGAGTTGGATAGCGCTAAAACTAAAAGTAGTAGTGGTAGTAGTAGTAGTAGTAGTAAACGACAGATCTTACTCACTAGTGTGAATCTACAGTCTACAGAAGTTCCCGAATTATCTGACTCCACTTCCAAATGACTGACTGACAAGTGACAATCATCAATCGGTGTGTGTGTGATTAGGTACTTTGGTAAACGTCCATTTGGCCCTCCAGCAGGGAGCCGATAAATGGCCTAGTGGCTGTGACCCGATTTTTTTGACTTTTGAGTGATGAGTCTCAGAAAAAGTTCCATAGATTTTTTGTTTATGGATGGATTTTAATGATTTATGTCTTATTTTCTTCAGGAGAAATTACTCTATCGTTTGGTGTAGTTTATTTTAAAATCAATGACAATTTAGTATAACTTTTGATTATGGATAAAATAGGGTATAATTTAGCTTTGGATAATTAAAAGATTAGAACTTGGTAAATCAAAATTTCATGCTGGCACGTTTATTTAACATCTTAACTTTTTTATAAAATTAAATTCAGGGCAAAGTTGTATACCGCATCCATGAAATTCGTTCCAGTAAAATCCTTACTCAAATCTTAGCGGTCATTTTAGACCAGTTTTGAAATCCAAATGGCGGTTACTACAGGAAATGCAACAATTTTCAGGTCACAAAGTCCGTCAGTAAATAACAAAGGCAAATAGAAGACCATTTGTCAGCCTTTAAACTAACACAACTTTTTTTCTGCTTATCTGATTTTCACAATTTTGGTATCATTAGAATCGTGTTGAAAAGCACTTTAAAATGATATAGGTTTCATTGAGCTCAATCCAATTTGAATTTTTTACCAAAGTACCTAGTGTGATGTCTACCCTATTGAAAATCTTAAATCAACTGTGATGTAATAAGAATGGCCAATAACTTACCATTTAAATTATCTCGGTGTCTCTTCAATGATGCCTCCAGCATCAATTTACCCCACGATGCCATAGACGTCTAGTTTGGAACTCAGCAAGTGACGAAAAAATACTTGCGGCTATAGAGAGGACGTCCGTCGGCCACTCTCTTTGCAAGTCAGTAGTCAGTGGTTATCAGATAATCCTTGGTTCTTGAAAAATATAGAAACACAGCGGTTCATTTAAAAAGACTCTTTTGTAGATCAAGATATAATGTTAGGTATTGCACTTTAAAATCTCTTCAGACATAGAACGGGTCAACTTGACGTCTAGACCAAATCATTTCGAAGATCGATATGGCAACAGCAACGCCTGGAATGGAGGATTTAAATGCGGCATCTGACGATTCTACTGCTATGACAGAAGATGCTCCATTTCACGACGTCGAGATGGCTTCAACTGGCATCAGGCATCAACATGCTACTCAATAATGGGTTTGATGAAGCGTTTGACTAAGAACTAAAGGCCGAGCTGATAACTGATAACCACCTACTACTGACTTGCAGAGTGAGTAAGTGAGTGCCGAGTGCCTCTTTATGCGCGAAATTGACTAAACATACGTTTCACGAAAAAAAGAGTTACTATGTTTGCTTGTCTCTTGTCACCAAGATAAGAATCCGGACCAAGATTCGATAAATCTGTTTCTAAAAATAGATTATAATTCGTATATCTTGTTCATTCCTCAGTTCATCAACTTTCACACAATTTTATATTAGGTTTTCATTACTATAAAAATCCATATAATGCTCTAGAATTTTAGAGAAAATTTCGGAAAGATATATTGCCTCACTATTGAAATATATCGATGAAAACACTGGTACCCCTATTGTACTTTTTTCAGGCGGTCACCTTATTGACCAACGTGAAAATTTAGGCATAACTCTTCTTACTGTGGTGTTTAACAAATAACTTCAATACTATGATTTACAATTATATATCCTTGACGGTTGGGTTGACAACCTTAAACTAAAAATAGAAAAGTGAATGTGCTAGAGGTCAAATCAATAGGGGGACCGGATTTTGGTCTCCCTATTGGTAAAGTACTGTAAAATGAACTAATAGGGGTACCAAAAGTCTCCCTATCCGGTATTAATACATATATATATATATATATAAAACATAATACAGTGCATAACAGAGAGATATTTACAAGGGAAAAAAATATCATCTCCCAAAACTAACGATACATTTGACTATTTCCCTCTTAGTTCTCAGCCAGGTATCCGGCCAGGACCAGGACAAACCAAGTAATCCCATTCCAAGACAAAGACAGAAAGCAAGTTGGAAAACTTATGAGTGGCATGTTCGTTAATTGCTTTGTGCAGTTAGATTTGTCTCTCATTGTTAGAGGGACGATTGTTTTTCATTAAGACGTGAAATGTCACTGTCTGATAAAAATGAACGTTGTTGCAATAACTGACATGCAAAGTGATCACGGCGGATAAATGCAGAGTGGACTATGGCAAATCTGAAAAATTGTCCAATTTCATGGCCGACGCTTAATTGGGACCAATAAACCGGCTTGGACTGTATAATAATTAATGAAAACTAAAAGAAAAGAAAAATTAATAAAGGAAATACCATTTATATCGGAGACAACCATGCTTTCTATATATTTGATTCCATCAATCCCATCAATTCGAGTCTGCAACATGTGAGATACGTCAAATATGCCACAAGCTCTGGAAAGTCACACAAAAAAAGGGGAAATATATGTATTTTTTCTATGCATTACTTTTGGACAGCAAGTGACCGATGCTTATATCATATCATCTCATCTAGTCATGTATGCACTATTTAAATCCTTTGATGTTTTTTTTTTTTGTTTTTTTTTTTTTTGTGGTTGGGGGGGGGGGTTTGGTGCAATAATACCCTATCATTACTAGGCAACATTTGGGTGAACCTGCAATTTTGTCCTTCAACATAAAGTCTCCATTTTGTCATGATTCTCTTATAAACCATTTATTATTTTATATCCATTTCTTTTATTTCTTGTCAACATTATTCCAAAATATATATTGACAGACATCAGATTTTATATGGCATGATATTCACTAAACATGTTTATATTGGCGCTGGCTTCCGGCGACAACAGACGTATTGTGAATGTTTACGTATTTTCTACACATATTTTTATTCATTTATCATTCAATCGCCGGAATTTACGCCTAATTTTTATTCAAAATGGATGTGAAGTATATATTGTTCCAGATTTTTATATTTATTAGTATATTTATAAGCATAAATGGTGTTTTAGCCTGTGATTTTGCTGCCAAAAGCCTTTCGATAACATATACTCCAGACTCTCCGATCCCTCCAACTCGTGTCACCCCCACCACCCACTATTGACACATCGTTTATTAAAGTAAGAAAGAGGGGGAGAAAATGAGGAATAAAAACAAAATTTAACAGACGGCCTTTTCGTCCATTTTTACCCTGTGTAGTGACAGGTAATGTAAGATCACTGAAAAATAAAATTGATGAACTGTTTTCATCGTGTCGTTTTAATAGTGACTATCGTCAAGCCTCCATAATAGCGTTAACAGAGACTTGGCTATCTCCTCACATACCATCATCATGTTTTGATATTGAACAATATTCACTATTTCGAGGAGATCGGACTAATGTAAATAAACGAACTGGGGGTGGGGTGTGCACATATATTAATAAAAAATGGTGCCACCCCAATAACTGTCAGATAAAGAAAATGTATTGTGACCATTATATTGAATTTATTACTGTTTCGTCACGACCATATTATCTACCCCGGGAATATACTCATGTCATCACCATCAACGTCTACATTCCACCATCATCAGACAACACCACAGCGAAAAATATTTTGAGGAAAGAAATACAGGACATTCAAATTAAGTCACCCGATGCCGTATTGATGGTAACTGGCGATTTTAACCAATGTAACGATTTTACTCTCCCGGGACTTCATCAATACGTGGACTGCGAGACAAGGGACAAAAAAACATAAGATTTATTCCTGTGTAATATTAAAAATAGTTATAAATGTTTACCCCGTGCCCCATTAGGTTTATCTGACCACTGCATGCTCTTGCTACTCCCCACCTACCGCCCTGTTTTTAAACGTGTAAAACCAGTAAAGAAAAGTGTACAGATCTGGAACGGAAGTGTGTGTGAAGATTTGCGTGGTTGTTTTGAATGCACTGACTGTAATGTTTTTATCGAATCATGTGATAGTGTGGATGAGCTGAATGACTGTGTGAGTGAGTATTTAAAATTCTGTGAACAGCTAGTGTCTTGTAAAAAAGAAATAAAATATTATCCTAACAACAAGCCTTGGATAACAAAAGATCTAAAACTTGTATTGAACCAAAAGAAAACGTTCTTTACTAGTGGAAACAAAAAAGATCTGAAAACAAAACAAAAAGGGATAAAGAGAGTAATAATATCTAGTTGTAGAGACAAGTACAAAAATAAAATTGAAAAATGCTTTTCTTCTGGGGATATACGGGACATGTGGCGGGGGCTTAAAACTGCTGTTAACTATAATCCAAAGCCCACGATTATATCAGAAGATATCGAAATTGAAACTCTAAATAAATTTTATTCACGTTTCGACACAGCAAACAAATTTGATATTGAAAATGAAAAACATAAATTAGACAGGGCTTTGGAAGATGAAATGACTATTGAGGTCAGTGAAGAGGAAACGAGATTCGTATTTTCGAAACTAAACGAGAGGAAGGCTGCTGGGCCGGATGGATTGAAAGGAAAATTATTAAAAGAATGTGCCCATCAGCTTTCCCCCATTTATACACATATTTTTAACTGGTCCCTCCAATGCGTTTCGATCCCTGAAATTTGGAAAACTTCATAAATTATTCCTGTTCCAAAAAAAGAAAAACTTGAAACTATGAACGATCTCAGACCTGGTGCACTGACTTCAATAGTCATGAAATCTTTAGAAAAACTTGTTCTTGTTAAAATTAGGAATCAGTTTATGCCATTGAGTGATAGTCATCAATTTGCTTACAAACCAGGACGTGGCGTAGAGAATGCCATCTTGCTGTTTACAAACAACATCTACAGGCATCTAGATCACGCTAAGAGCTATTGCAGATTGCTTTTTGCAGATTTTTCTTCAGCGCTCAATACAATGCAACCTCAGCTGGTTGTTCAAAAATTGACTAGTCTGAATTTAAACAAGTATATAATTGCTTGGGTGCTCGAATTTCTTACGGAGAGAGCACAATATGTTCAATTAGGACAAAACAAATCTTCCTGTATAACTACAAATACTGGTGCTCCTCAAGGTTGTGTATTGTCCCCTGTATTATTCACAATATACACGAATGACTGTAGAAGTCAAAACCTGAGTGTACCTTTAATAAAGTTTGCAGATGACACCGCTCTTCAAGGCCTCATAACAAATGGCAACGAAGTGGCTTATAGGCAAGAAATTGATAGATTTGTGTCTTGGTGTGATGCCCACCACCTAGAGCTTAATATAAGCAAGACAAAGGAGCTAGTGATTGACTTTAGGAGAGTGAAGGAACCGATAGAACCGTTAAAATTAAAGGACCAATTCGTCCAGCGAGTTCCTCACTACAAATACCTTGGTGTAACGATTGATGACAGGCTCAAGTGGGATGGACACTTGAAGATAATTAGGCATAAGACGTGCAGACATACATATTTTTTATAAAAACTCTCTCAGTTTAGAATAGATAAAACCCTCTGCATATTATTTTATAGAGCAGTAATCGAAAGTGTTTTGTCATTTTGTATAACAGCTTGGGGAGGCAATTGCTTAGCAGTGGAAAGGAACAAAATAAATTCAAATATTAAAAAATCCATTAAACGCTATATAAATGATGTTGACTATGTAGATCTTTTATACGAGAAATTTTGTATAAATAAAATAACTAAAATATTAAATGACCAGTATCATCCACTAAGACCATCAATTATTATGTCAGAAAGAAGTGGTCGCCCTTTCTCTATTTCAACGAAAACAGAGAGACACCGAAAATCTTTTCTGCCGTCCAGTATTAGGCTTTATAACAACAAGCAATAATCATTTTATATAATTATTTCTCATTTTTACTTTTTAAAAATATAAATATTAATTTATTAATTTATTTGTTTTGCAATCTTTTCAATTTTCAATTTATAGTGACAGTTTTAACTATTTTTCAGTGTTGAAATTATTCATATTATAAAGCGCACCTCTGGTTATAGAGCTGTTCCTTTTTTATATATACATCCTATTTCCATTGTATTTTTATCTTATTGTGTAAATTATAACACGTCTGTACAAAAAAATGTCCTTTTTGGGATGCAATAAAGTATTATTATTATTATTATTATTATTAAACACTTTAAAAGAGATCCAGAGCCAATAGCAACACTATCATCATCATCATCATCATCATCATTATTATTATTATTATTATTAATATCATTATTATCATTACTACTACTTCTTCTTCTACTACTACTACCACTACTACCACTATCATTGTTATTATTATTACACCTTTTTCCAAGCAAAAGTAACATCCTTCCAGTTTAAATTCAACAAAGCAGACCAATTTCGGCACAACGAAACCAAATTTAAACATAACGCAACCAAATTCATTCATTGTCCAGGCTAAATTCAGCAAACCAATTCAAATTCGCACATTGTGAAATTCAAATTTGGCAATCGCCAATAAATTTCAACATGTTCAAAATAGACAAATCAAAAGTGCATTTTGATACATTTTGAAAAAAAAAAAACTGTACTGTTTTCAGTGAGACAAGTTTTCTACCGACAAATAATATGTAATAATAATAATAAATGTACATTTACAGCGCTTATGCCGAAGCTTCGAAGCGCTTCACGTTGACCATCAGTAAAAAACATTACACACTGCAGATTCGGACATACGAACAAAAGCTCACACGCATCCAATTACACACACACACACACATCTATATACACACTGTACATAAATATATTACTCAAACACACACACAAACACACACGTATATATATATATTATATTGTATTATATATATATATATAAAATATATACATATATATATATATATATATATATACACACATACAATACACACAATAATACACACACAAACACATCGTATACACGTACACACTAAATATACATACATGCATATTGCATATACACACACACATAATTAACTAAATGTATACACGAGTGCACACACACACATACATACATACACAGACAAGCACACACGTATGCATTTTGCAATAATTCCTGGCATATTCTAATTTAAATACTTCTCAAAGAGATAGGTTTTCAGTTTATTTTTGAATTTATCAACGCTGCTTTCAAGTCTGACTGACAGTGGGAATGAATTCCAAGTGATGGGACCTACTTTACTGAATGATCTGTCGCCAAAACGTTTAAGATTAGTTTTTGCAATTTGAAGGTTATACAATTTTGAGGACCTGCGATTTCGAGTTGGGTTGTAGGGCACAATCAAGTCTTGAATGTAGGCAGGGCTTCGTGAATTGATGGCATCAAAACAAAGCAGAGCAATTTTGTATTCAATACGAGCTTTAACTGGTAGCCAGTGTAATGTCCTCAACATCGACCTGACACCCATCGAGTCACTGCAACCAATACCTAGGACAAGCCTTGCTGCTCTATTCTGAACTTTTTGTAGTTGTTCTAGTCTTATGTCAGGCAGACCAGCAAGTAGCGAGTTACAGTAATCAAGGCGCGAGATTATCAGTGCACAAACGACCGTCTTCAGCAAATGGAGAGGAATGTATTGTTTTATTCGATAATTCAAAATTCATGTTTTTGATCATCTGGTTGATTTGATGTTCCATGCTGAAACAGTCGTCGAGCACAACGTCAAGGTTTTTCGCTTTGGATGACATACTGATGTGACAGTCACCAACAAGTATTGATGGTAATATTGTCTTTTTAATATTTGACGGAGTGCCGCAAAGCATGATCTCCGTTTTGTCATCATTAAGTTTTAATTTATGGCCCTGCATCCAATGCCAAATAGACGAGCCGCATTGCACAATTTCAGATGAAGCCCTATGTATTCCTGATGGCACAGGGGATTTGTACAACTGCGTATCATCGGCATACATATAGCAATTCACGCCATGTGCAGAAATGTCTCGCCCAAGTGGCATTGTATACAGGACGTAAAGTACAGAGCCGAGTACCGAGCCCTGAGGAACTCCAAATTTCAGTGGTAAGGGGTCTGACTGTTTCCCAATAACCAAAACGGACTGGGTTCTACCAGTAAGATACGATGCAAACCATCGCAGTACAATATCTTTGATGCCATATATATTAGAAAGGCCCTGGATTATAATTGAGTGGTCGATAGTGTCAAACTAGCTGACAAATCGAGCAGTGCAAGAATTGACACTTCGCCTTTGTCACATGATAACAATAAGTCGTTGACAATTTTCAAAAGCGTCGTGTCTGTACAGTGTCTCTCTCTGTATGCAGATTGGTATTTTTCAATCAGTTTATTTGCCAAAAGGTGTACCACGCGAGAATGACTCTACCCAAAAAAAAAAAAAAAAGACTCTAGAGTTAAATTGGCGTACGCGAGGTAGTGAGTCTCGCGGCCGCTAAAAACACTCTAGAGTCTGTCTCGCAGCCGCCAGATCGACTTTACCCACGCGAAAATAACTTTAGCCCAAGGGCGGATAACTGCTTACAGAAAAAAAAATCTTAGGGAGCGGTACGGGTACAAACCAGAGAGAGTGGCTGTGTATGTATGTTTGTGCGTTATTCTGGCCTTCGAGAACAACTCGATCATGCAGCCGAATATGACCCCTACCAATAGTAGTTGTAGTGGCACTAACTACTACTACTACTACTACTACTACTACTACTACTACTACTACTCTAATACTGCCGTTTTATTAAAGAACACAGTATGTGCTATTTGGTTAACATTGCATATACCGTGTTCTTAAAAACAACGGCACTATAACAATTACTACCACTACTACGACTACCACTACTAGACGACGACGACTACGACTACTACTACTACTACTACTACTACTACTACTACTCTATTTAATATTGAATTGTATTGAGTAGTTCGAGTGAGTAACTTAGCGACTGGATACATTTGAAATCAGTGTTAATTTGTTGTAACTCGGTTGCAATTCTCTACCTGGGCCGTGAACAATAAGAAAGGATTATAGGGGGGGGGACTCGTGTCTCATCTTTTGATTGATCTATACAGTCCGTGTCCACATTGATACACTCAATAGGCGACTGAACAGGCATTACCTTAAGGCAAGCCATTTTTCCCATTAGAAAGCTGGCTCTCGATATGGAAAGGTCGACAGAATGTCGGACTTGAAAAGGAACATGATGAAAAACAGTATGCTGATGTTTCTTCTGCCAGCCAATGGAGTGATGAAGTTTTGAAAGAACTTTTTCAGCTGTACGACTCTAATGATTAAGCAGAGTCGACTGTATTATTATTATGATTATTATTAAATATTATCATTTATCTCTCTTATAATGTTATTTTCCTTCTGATAACTTCAATGGGAGTTGCCGACAAGATTTGACCTAAACTCCTCAATAATTAAGTTTAAGATTAATCTACATAAAATATCTTTAAATGAAATAATCTTCAAGTTTCACCGATATCGAATCACTTTTCACAACAAACTTACAGTATGTATGTGCGTTGATCTTTAACATTAAAGTTATGAAAAACGCTATTCTTGTACTGCTCTTTTTCCGCAATTGTTTCACTTGTTACAGTGAAAAAATTGCCTTCCAAAGAAACAGCGATCGAACGAAAGCGGAAAGTCCTAAGATAGAGACCAAAAACAAAACGATCCGAGAGAGAGAGAGAGAAGAGAGAGAGAGAGAGAGAGAGAGAGAGAGAGGGAGAGAGAGAGAGAGAGAGAGAGAGAGAGAGAGAGAGAGAGAGAGAGAGAGAGAGAGGGAGAGGGAGAGAGAGAGAGAGGAAAACATAGAAGAGGGGAGAGATAAAGAAAAGAATAATAATGTATGTAAATCGAGCACAACACACCATGACATGTGAAATAATCTACAGGGGAGAGAGAAAGAGAGAGAGGACGGAAAATAAATAGATAGATATAATAGATATAATAATACATAACAGAGAGATGATTTACAAGGAAAAAAATATCTCTAAAAACAATAATTATGCAGTTGACTGTTTCCCTCTCAGCCAGGACCAGGACAAAACAAAGTAATCTCATTCTAAGACAAAGACAGAAAGCATGTTGGAAAACAGATATTAAGGGGATAGAAGACGGTATGTACCTCCCTGCCCACTATCCTGTCATGGCAGTTGTTTTTTTTTTTTTTTTGCATCGCTTGCGGCCGCAAAATTGGCAATTTTCGAGATTTTGCACCAAAAAAAAATAAAAAGAAATATTTTAAAAAATATAGTGGGGACCAGTGATGAGAATCTTCCGCGGATTTCTGGGATTTTAGGATTTTTTCATAAATGTTCCGTTGTTTTTATCGTGTCAAACATTTTCTGCTCAGTGGTGGTCCAGGGGGGAAAAAACAATATGCCTTCTATCATTTTTTGACACCTATGCTCAGTTGCATGACATTTTGGTGACACTCCGTTATTTATGACGTTAGTCTAGACACACTGGCGCCAACTGTCAAAAGTAGCACAAGACACATGGTGGCCATGGATGAGAAGATGATCGAAAGGGAAGGGGGTGGGTGTAAATATTTGTGTACTTTTTAGCTGTAGAATGATAGTAGGTACATTAATTTGGCGATTTTAGAAGTTTTATAAGCGTGTCTTTTTTTTTCTTCCTGTTTAATTCTTTTTGTTTTTGTTTGATTGTTGTGAATTTGTTAATAGAATTCATTACAACTTGTGTCTAATTATAAAACAATTAAAAAAAAAAAATTCATCAACTCTCTCTCTCTCTCTCTCTCTCTCTCTCTCTCTCTCTCTCTCTCTCTCTCTCTCTCTCTCTCTCTCTCTCTCTCTCTCTCTCTCAGTCACCCTTCTATCTTCAAAGATATCATTTGGTAATAGATAGATAATGAGTTAGTGTTAGGCTGGTCGATTTAAGAAATGATTGTTTAAAGGCAAATTAAAATTTGCTTTGTTGATGGAATATGTTTTGCAATTGATTAAAGATTCTTATTTATAAGCTGCATCATCACAAGGTTGCAATAATATAGACACTAGCCGGGTTTGTCATTTAAAAACAAATAGGCCTACCTCCTAGTCTTGTGGCCAAAAGTTTATCATCTCTTGATATAGTGGGCGACATTAGGCCTCTAAAATGTTTAATTGGAAATGACAATTCATTAAATTATACGTATTTGCAAAAGGTCAGGATGTGTCTAATGATTAGAAGTGCTTTAGGACTAATAATATATTAAATAACTATGAATATATATTTGCATTAGATTTGGGCTTGACTGACGGGCCGGTAGATTTTCCTCCTTTTTGACAAATTGTCATTATCATCACTGGGGGACATGTGCTTGTGTCAGGATGAAACATTTAGATAATCTCAAAATAAGTAACACTGATAGCGTGTTCTTCCTTCTTCTTGGGTCCTTTCATTGTAATTCTAGAACTTTTTACTAGATCCCATTTTCTTCCTTTTCACTGGCGCTGATATGACCTTACATTTGTTGCAAGTGCCGTGAAACCCTTAAAAACAAACAAATACCTTTCTCTTTCATGAACCAGATTATGGGTTTTTAGAAAAATTAATCGTAAATTATTTGCAATTTTTTCTGTTTTTAGCTTGCAAAATTTTGGATTTTTTTTTTTGGTGCAAAAAACCGCCATGTCAGCCTTGTGATGCAGACAGCGAGTTTTGAGTCAATTAGCCCGTCGTGTCAGGTAATCCTTTGATGTCAGTTAACAAGCATTGCACGCCTCACCTAGTCAGAGGGACAGTGGAATTGCGTTGCGGGAAAGCCTTTTTTACACGTGATCGAACTCGTTCAATATGAAACGGATTTTCATTACCATTTTTGATTATATTTTTTATATATTTTTCTCAAATCAAGATTAAGCGGAGCGATTATATAGAAAAAAAATCTGTTTTTCGGGAATGTGTAGCGTATAAGCGGAGTGTGCGATTAAGCGGAGTGAACTGTAATAGTAATAATAATAATAATAATAATAATAATAATAATAATAATAATAATAATAATAATAAATGGCATTTATATAGCGCTTTACCCCGCTGTCACAGGCTCTAAGCGCTTTACAGTGATACAAAACAAAAAATATTACAGTGAGACAAGTGTGAAGGAAACGTGATACGAATTCAATTTAACAACAAAATATGAAAATAATATTGCAACACTATGACGTAAAAAGATAAAACTTTAAGCGAGATTTGAACGTTGTCAACGAATCCGAGCATCTCCCGTGTGATGGGAGAGAGTTCCAAAAATGGGGGGCCGAAAATTGAAAAGACTTCACCTATTTTACGCAATGGCTTAGGTTTGACAAGGATTGATTGGTCATTGCTTGACCTCAAGTTTCTATTGGGGACATATATGTTTAGAAAGTCTTTAATATAGGAGGGACTGTTCGTGCTCAGGGATTTGTAGACAACAGTACAAATCTTATAGGCAACTCTTTTTTTCCACAGGAATCCGATGTAATGTAACTCACGGAGAAGAAGAGTTGCTGACGGGTATTTTTTGTTATTGCGTACAATGAGCCTGGCTGCGTTATTTTGAGCAACCTGAAGTTTGCTAATTTTGTCTTTAGCTAAATTCGCCCAAAGGGAGTTACAATAGTCCAATTTAGATAAAACCAGGGAATTAATTAAAAGTTCTGCTATATGCTTCGGTATTAAATTACGAATTTTGCTTATTTTTTTTATTTCTATGTACACATATTGTATGGTGTTATTCAGGTGGCTTGTCATGGAAAGATCTTTATCAATGATGACGCCAAGGTTTTTTGCTTTATTTGAAAATTCTATTGTGCTATTTCCGAGAGTAATAGGTGATTTATTTGCCTGTTTAAGGATACTCGGCCTTTCACACATTAAAATCTCAGTTTTACTATCATTTAATTTTAACTTATTGTGGTACATCCAAGATTTAATCTCATTAAAACAGCTCGTAATTCGTTGTATTAAGAACTGTAAATTACTAAGGGGTGCTGAATCATATATTTGCGTATCATCTGCATAAAAATGATAACTCAGATTGAATCTGGATATCACACTAGAAAGGGGCTGCATATATATACAGTAAAAAGGACAGGGCCAAGAACAGAGCCTTGTGGCACTCCAAAATTTAGTAAAACTTGTTCTGACTGAACACCATTCACCACGACAGTCTGCCATCGATCCTGTAAATATGATGTAAACCATTTAAGGGCAATTCCTTTTATGCCGAACGTATTTTCTCGTCTTCTTAACAAAATGTAATGGTCAATGATGTCAAAGGCAGCTGAAAGATCTAAAAGGCATAATACATTGATAGTGTTAGTGTTAGCATCAGCATTCCATAACAAGTCATTAAAGATTTTAAGAAGAGCGGTTTCAGTACTGTGTTGATGTTTGTAGGCTGACTGGAAGGGTTGTTCCAAACTGTTGTTCTTAAGATGAGATGTTAATTGTGTAAGAACTACCTTCTCCAAAAGTTTTGACAAAAAAGGTAAATTTGATACAGGACGATAATTGTTTAATATATTGTGGTCCAGAGATGGTTTCTTCAGAAGTGGTTTGACGAGGGGCACTTTTAAAGCATGATGGAACTTCGCCAGTCAGTATGGATGTATTTATGATTGATGTAATGGATGGTAATAATGTATCCATGGAGCTGGCCAAAAGCTGTGCTGGTAGGGGATCAAGGTCGCAGGATTTAATGGGGGCTTTTTTTTTATCAACTCGTTTATGAAACTAGGTGAAACTGGTTGGAACTTGTCTCAAGGGGTACCACAGAATGTATTTGTATCTATAAATGGTTCATGCCGATCTAGTTCTGAACGAATGTTAAAAAAGTTGACAAATATGTTTGGCAAGTCTGTTTGTCCCCGTGTGGTGTCCGGGGTCCCTCAACTGAGAGGGTCAAGAATAGCCCAACGCCAAGCCAGCGTGTCGTAAAAGGCGACAAATGGTGTGTGATTCCCCCATCTTTGAGTCACCTGGTCCTCCAGGTTGGGGGTTGGCAAAGGGTTAACACCCCTTTCCGTTAAACTCAAACCGTTACAGAAACACAGACAGACAAACCAAATCCTTTTTTTAGCTTGGGCGACCGAAGAGTTTCTGGAATTACAGAATTTATGAAGGACAACAGACAAAGCCGAAAGGACTCTGCTGACCCGATGACGTCTTCGCCAAACAAGCAGCTTCGAATTGCGTCGTGGAACGTTCGCACCATGTATGAAGCAGGAAAAAGCTCTCAAGTTGTGACTGAGATGAGAAGATACAGGCTGCATATACTTGGAGTAAGCGAAACCCACTGGATACAATCCGGACAGAAACACCTCAAGTCTGGGGAGACGATTTTATATTCAGGGAGAGGGGACGGGATTCATACACAGGGAGTAGGAATAATTCTAAGCAAGTTTGCCCAGAAGTCACTGAGAGGATGGGAACAATGCGGAGAAAGGATCATCATGGCGTCCTTTACAACACGGAGTAAGAAGATCAGCATGAACATTGTACAGATCTATGCCCCAACAAATGATGCAACAGATGAGGACAAAGATACATTTTAAAGCTAAGACTTTTCAACTCAAACGTGAAGTCTGTCCTACTGTATGGATGTGAAACTTGGAACGCATCACAGGCATGTATAAGGAGGGTACAGATTTTTGTAAACAGGTGCATGCGTAAGCTACTCAGAATAAAATGGATGGATAGAATAAAAAATGAAGAAGTATGGAAAAGAACACAGCAGAAACCAGTAGGAGAGGATATAGGAAGAAGACGATGGAGGTGGATTGGACACACGCTTAGAAAGAATGACTCAACTATAACAAAGAAAGTATTGGACTGGAACCCTCAGGGCAGAAGATCAAGGGGAAGGCCACGAGGAACATGGAGAAGAATTAAAGAAGCTGATATACAGAGAAGTGGTAAGACCTGGAATGAGATAAAAAAGTTGGCTCAGGATAGAGAAGGATGGAAACTGTTTGTCTGTGGCCTATACCCTGACCCAGGGTGAAAAAGGCAATGATGATGAATGATGAAGTCTGTTTGATTGGTTGTAGAGATGGTAATGAAGTGCATCTTTCACGTCCAAGTAGATCATTGCAGATGTTTAATAATAATTATTATTATTTAATAATAATAATAATAATAATAATAATAATAATAATAATAATAATAATAATAATAATAATAATAATAATAATAATAATAATAATAATATAAATAATATTAATAATAATTAATAATAATAATAATAATAATAATAATAATAATAATAATAATAATAATAATAATAATAATAATAATAATAATAATAATAATAATAATAATAATAATAATAATAATAATGCATTTCGTTATACTATGAACTATGTACATTTATGATTCATTCGATCGTGACCAATTTTCAATTACCTGTCCCCACGGAATTATGGCATTTTTTGGGCAAAATTATGCCCCCCATAAAAGGTAAATTATGCCATAAATTCGACATTCTGCCATAAATGATGCAAAAAATCCGACATTTATGCATGTTCTTGCGTGCTTTTGTAACCTCCAAAACCTAATTTTCACAATAAATATGAATTCTTATGGGTTTAAAAGCTACATTAAGTTATTTCGTTTCATTAAAAACAACTAAAAAGCAGAAATGTATACCAGACTACTTGACAATGTAGAAGTGCACTCTTTTAAAGAACATTGGGTTTAAACCCTTAAAATGCCACACCAGCCTCTGTGGCAGAGTAGCGTGTTAAGAATGGGTTAATTAGAAAATGCCACCTAAAATAGGTAACGTTTACATGGTCAAATGATTAGGGAAAAAAACCCCAAAATACACATGAATGACAATGATAAATAAAAAGAAACGAAATTCCAACAACAATATTTTATTTTTTTACTGTAGTAGTAGTAGTAGTAGTAGTAGTAGTAGTAGTAGTAGTAGTAGTAGTAGTAGTAGTAGTAGTAGTAGTAGTAGTAGTAGTAGTAGTAGTAGTAGTAGTAGTAATAATAATAATAATAATAAT
>NC_088365.1:39386373-39396373 GCF_034508935.2 Berghia stephanieae
CGCAACCTTGTCTTCATCACTAATTTTTCGATAATTTTGTCGAGGCATCTCTGATGTTTTGATGAGATAGATAACGAGTGATCGGATTGAATGTTGCCAATTGTGGTCAGCACAGAGGTAGCGCAGACGACGTTAGAGTGTTAGAGACAACGAACGATAGAGAAAGTGATCATTGCCAGCAGCGGCGTGGCGTATTGACGGCATATGGTGGTGCCATGATAAGAAGAAAAAAAAATCTTAAACAGTGAACAGGATTAAGAGGAGAGAGCACGTTAAAAACGTTGGGGAAGGTCGATGGTTTCTACGAGTGGACAAAACTCACAAAAACAAATAATTCATGAAAACAACAAGCCACAACACTGAGATACAAGTCCCGTGTGAAAAGGTCTTTGTAATTATTCTTTGTCAACCATATAAAGGATTGGATTTGGTAGATAATGCAATCAAGATGTGATAAATGTAAATCAAAAGAGAAAAAAAAACCTATGACAGAAATTACTTACTTGTAGTACTTGTAAAGAAAATCTGCACGTCGATGTTTCATCTCTGCAAATCTTTTTATAATTTGTTTAGTGAAATCTGGAATTGTATCTATTTCAGCTTTGTGAATTGACAGAATCATTAACGAATTTAACAGCTCCTGTTTCATTGAATTTCGCAAGGAATTTTTCACTCTTTTAAGGGTGCTAAACAACGTTCAGGAGGTCAAGAAATACGATGGAAGTGGTTAAGGTCACTATAGCCTATAGATGTCCATGATTTGTCAGTGTTTGTTGTTTCTGTAAAAAGTAGACAATAAAAACAAAAGAAACGTTTTTTTCTAAACTAACTGTGAGTCATTCATGTCTGTCATACCATGTCACTGAAAAAAAGCGTTTTCGAGATTTCCACACCTGTGTTAATTCAAAATCAGTGGGTTGGTGAGGAACTAGTCTTTTTTTCTAATTTGTCATCTAGTGTCAATCTCCCAAACGGTCGGTGAAGTAAAGAGTCAACTTGATTCATTGCAATTCATTGTTTAACAAAACAAAACTTCAAAGTATATCTCAAATAATGGAAATCAGTGGAATACGATTAATGATTGCACAAATGAAAGGTAGATTCAGATCTTAAAGCATCACAAAGAAAAAATCACTCCACTTAAGTACTTACGAAATCAAAAAACACACCAAAGTATAACTGTTGACAATCTTCGCTTTCTTTCTCTGACTGACACAGATACACACGCACATACACAAACACAGACACAAATAAACACTCATACACACGTAACCATCAACTCGGCACTACAAGCAAGAAAAATGTTGGTAAATTCGTCCACAATGCTTCGTTGCAAAGAATTACTTTATTCAATAATCGTGAAAAAGAGGTGGGGGGGGGGGGGTATTTTGTTAGTCATGTTTTTAAGTTTTATGTTGTTTCTCTTTGCTGGTTACAAATAAACTTGACAATGATCAGTGTTTTTGACAGTTAATGTAATATTTTGCATGGCCGAAGTTACCCTAATTATGACGTAAATGGTGCAACATTGGCGCATCCCCCCAGTCCAACGGTGGAGCTCTCAGATCCTGGCACAAGTCAAGGGGTTTTCCGCTATTTGAAGATAGTATAATTCGACCCAGTTTCTCGCTCAATCAGCTGTAGCGATACTAATGGATAGAGCATTAACTGGAGCTTAGATTGCTTTGCACCAGGGTGTTTATTTTGTCACTAATTCGCGCAGTGATGTCACCAACACACGAGTCGGCGCAGTGCGTGATTCGGAATCTTGAATAGAGTGGAGACTAAAAAGGCAGTATGTTGTTGGCGAGTTGGCGAAAGACAGTGGAGTTAAAGTTTCTCAGTTTTATTTTTAATTAAATTATGCTGTTAATGATTTTTAAAAGATTGGTGTGGTGCCTGGCACCATTCGATCCAATGGCCCCACGCCACTGATTGCCACTCCCGCTCAGTTTATCGTCGAATTTATCGTTCGTTCCAGTCAACAACTTGCAATGAGCATAGCCAAGTGTGCTGCCTAGCGTTCTAGTGGTACTTTTTGTAGTAGAATGTTGTAGTAGTGGTGGTGGTGGTGGTAGTAGTAGTAGTAGTAGTAGTAGTAGTAGTAGTAGTAGTAGTAGTAGTTAGTGTAGTAGTAGTAGTAGTAGTAGTAAGTAGTAGTTAGTGTATAGTAGTAGTAGTAGTAGTTAGTTAGTATGTAGTTAGTAGTAGTTAGTAGTTAGTAGTAGTAGTTAGTAGTAGTAGTAGTAGTAGTAGTAGTAGTAGTAGTAGTAGTAGTAGTAGTATGTAGTAGTAGTTAGTAGTAGTAGTAGTAGTAGTAGTAAGTAGTAGTAGTTAGTAGTAGTAGTAGTAGTAGTAGTATTGTATAGTAGTAGTAGTAGTAGTAGTAGTAGTAGTAGTAGTAGTAGTAGTTAGTAGTAGTAGTAGTTGTAGTAGTAGTAGTAGTAGTAGTAGTAGTAGTAGTTAGTAGTAGTAGTAGTAGTAGTAGTAGTAGTAGAGTAGTAGTAGTAGTAGTTAGTAGTAGTAGTAGTAGTAGTAGTAGTAGTAGTAGTAGTAGTAGTAGTAGTAGTAGTTAGTAGTAGGTAGTAGTAGTAGTGTAGTAGTAGTAGTAGTAGTAGTAGTAGTAGTATAGTAGTAGTAGTAGTAGTAGTAGTAGTAGTAGTAGTAGTAGTGTAGTAGTAGTAGTAGTAGTAGTAGTAGTATGTAGTAGTAGTAGTAGTATAGTTAGTAGTAGTTAGTAGTAGTAGTAGTAGTAGTTAGTAGTAGTAGTAGTAGTAGTAGTAGTAGTAGTAGTAGTAGTAGTAGTAGTAGTATGTAGTAGTAGTAGTAGTAGTGTAGTAGTAGTAGTAATAGTAGTAGTAGTAGTAGTAGTATAGTAGTAGTAGTAGTAGTAGTAGTAGTAGTAGTAGTAGTAGTAGTAGTAGTAGTAGCAGTAGTAGTAGTAGTAGTAGTAGTAGTAGTAGTAGTAGTAGTAGTAGTAGTAGTAGTAGTAGTAGTAGTAGTAGTAGCAGTAGTAGTAGTAGCAGTAGTAGTTTTGCAGTAGTAGTAGTAGTAGTAGTAGTAGTAGTAGTAGTAGTAGTAGTAGTAGTAGTAGAAGTAGAAGAGATTGTGGTAGTTTTAATAGCAGTTAAACAATAAGTAGTAGTAGTGCGGCTATGTGGTAACGTGGTATGACACTCGCATTCGGATCGGAAGGTCCTGGGTTTGAGCCTCGCGCTCGGCGCATAGTTGAGTCCTTGGAAAAGGCTCTTTACTCACATTCTCTCACCGTACTCAGGTGTAAAATGAGAACCTGGCCGTTAACAGCGTTGTCTTTGTCCGAGACAGGCGTCATGTCCCGTCCTCCATGTTAAATGTTGCTGTTGACCAGGGACCCCTTGTAAAGCGCTTTGAGCACATTTAGTGGATATTGCGCTATATAAAGCTCAATTAATTTTTTATTTTTATAGTTGAAGCAGAAGCGGTGGTAGCATTAGTAGTAGTAGTAGTAGTAGTAGTAGTAGTAGTAGTAAGAGTAGTAGTAGTAGTAGTAGTAGTAGTAGTAGTTGTTGTTGTTGTTGTTGTTGTTGTTGTTGTAGTATTAGTAGTAGTAGTTGTTGTAGAAATAGTTTTAATAATAGTAGTAGTAGTAGTAGTTGTTATTCTTGTTGTGGTGGTGGTGCTGGTGGCTGTAGTAATGGTAAGGGGGTCTTAATTTTTTTTTCATCGAGAATTCTATGGTTCAATTCGTAACCATGATTTGATACTACGGGGCACAGTGGTGTACGCAAAAAGTACCGATTTCGACTGCACTCTGAGGCCTTTAGCGAATCACCTTGCTCTAGTTCACTTTGTGCTGCACTCTGAGGCCTTGAGCGAATCATACCACTTTAGTTCACTTTGTGGCGCTGCACTGCCGTGAAATGGACACTAAAGACATACATACATGTATATACAGTAAATAAAACTTATTTAATAAATGTTATTTAATTTATCCTCTATTCCTTCAACATCCTTCAATCTCTGAGCTATTAGATTAAACAGAGTTTAGTATGTCTTGAATCCAATTAAATCACTCCCCATCCATATCAGTTCTCATTTCTCATAATTTAGATTTATTAAATACATGCCAAAATGTATGTCTTTGGAATCATATGGGAAGGGTATAATTTAAATTCTGGACATCGCCTCAGACTCAGACTGCAATGGACATCTTAAGCTCCACCCTCGTCTGTCTATTATTATATCACAATGTTATCGTCGTGTATAGCATCTTTTCGTTCGGCCCGGTGGAAAAAGACGATTAAAGGGGTTCGTCTCGTCGATAAAATAAATACAAAATATAAATATTTAAAATATCTTTATAGTAAAGCAAATTAAATATTTTAATGTTCTAAATTATATCAAGAATGATTATTATGATGATTTATTACGGTGTGAATTGAATTAGACCTTTAAAACTGATGTTTAATCTGACACCCACTCGCTGTAATCATTGTAATTTTGGCAACTTTGGCCAGAAGTGAAAGACATACATTGTGTGTTCCGTGTGTTCCGTGTGTGTGTGTGTGTGTGTGTGTGTGTGTGTGTGTGTGTATGTGTGTGTGTGTGAAAGAGATACGCAAAAATTTAACACCTTCTCGCTAGCCGTCAAGGATAACGTATTTCCTGAGCAGTCAATTGGGCATTTAAAAAAATAAAAAATTATAATGACAAATAATCTAATTGCGATAAATTTGAAAACCACATTGTTGGAATCAGCTTGAAAAATGGAGTAAACGTGTCTTTGTCTCATAAAAATCGGCCTAGAAATAAAACTTTTTTGTAATAGATCTGATTTTGAAAATAGCTTTCTCTAATTTTATAATTTTATGATAATTTCCTTATTTTCTGGTCGATGTTCTTGATTTGTACATCATTTTTCATTTCTCAATCTGTCCTGTCAGAAATTCGCGATTGCAACTTTGACGCGAATTCGCTTTTTTGCAACTTTTGCCGCTTTTTGCAACCGTGGTGCAACTTTTGCGGAAAACCCACACAAAAAAGGCTATTTTTCTCCAAATCTCGTAAGAATATTATGTACCGGCGCCGGTAACTTAACCCTATTTTCATACTTGGGGGCCAAAAAGACCCCAGGGGGGTGTTTTTTATTCATAAAACAGTCAATTTTTGACACAGGGACCTGGAATTTGGTGACTTTTCCTAAAATGATGAGGTCCATGACCATGTCAAATTTCATGCTTTTCACGTACATAATTTACTCACACTGAGCATGCTCATCTAGAATTTGAGATTTTCCGATTTGGGGTCCAAATGGTTCAAAGAGAAAAATGCTAGAAAGTACGATTTCCTGACTTGGGGTCCATTTGGCCCCCATGACTTTATAGAGAAAAATACTAAAGATTTCAACAGAGGAATGCTATTTCTTTCATTTCATTCCACAATTTTCTAAAATAATAATAATAATAATAATAATAATAATAATAATAATAATAATAATAATAATAATAATAGTAATAATAATAACATAATAATATAAATATATAATAAATATTATAATATATATAATATATAATAATAATAATAATAATAATAATAATAATAATAATAATAATAAAAATAATAATAATAATAATAATAATATAATAATAAATAATAATATAATAAAATAATTAATATTATTACTATTATGATGATGATATAATAATAATAATAATAATAATAATAATAATAATAATAATAATAATAATAATAATAATAATAATAATAATAATAATAAAATATAAAATAATAATAATAATAATAATAATAATAATAATAATAATAATAATAATAATAATAATAATAATAATAATAATAATAATAATAATAATAATAATAATAATAATAGATAATAGATAATTTTTATTGTTATTGTTATTATCATTATAATTTGTTCCTTATTAGTTTAAATAAACTTTTCACGCTCGTAGTGAACAAATGATAATGAACTGTGTTGAGTGTGGTCTTTGTGTACGGGTAGTATTATGAAGGTACTTTAATCAAATATTCATGTAGTTTTCGTGAACTCTATTCTTTTTGTCAATAATTTGAGATCTCATTCTCACGGCAAATTATGTGCTGTTACAAACTACAATGAGGTGTAAAAAAATCCCGATACCACTTCAAACCTGAAAACAAGGATATGGTGGGCTTTTTAAAAATGCGATACCTCGGCCATTAAACAACCCTCATTAAAACAAATTGGTAGAAATAGAGATACGATGTTTGTTTTTTAGACACATTTTATATCAATAATATGTCGGGATTTTTCGCTGCTGTACAGTTTTAAAACGGCATTTTTCTACCTTTAATGGCCTTTTTTTTTTAATTGTTGAATTGGTACCTATAGGAATATAGCTGATACCAAATTGAGCTCTGTACGTTATTTGATGTGGTGGTTGGTGGTTGTGTAGTGGGGGTAGGGATAGTGATGTGGTGGTGGTTGTAGCAGTGGTGGCAAGGAGGATATGTGGTGATCGTTGTTGTAGTAGTGGTGGTGGTTAAGATGGTGATGGTGGTGTTTGTAGTAGTGGTGATACGGATGGTGATGCGGTGGGTGTTGTTGTAGTGTAGGTAGGGATGGTGATGTGGTGTTGGCGGTTTTAGTAAAGGTGGTAGGGATGGTGATGTTGTGGTGGTTGTAGGGATGATAATGTGGTGGTGGTGGTTGTTGTTGTAATTAGTAGTAGCAGTAGTAGTAGTAGTAGTAGTAGTAGTAGTAGTAGTAGTAGTAGTAGTAGTAGTAGTAGTAGTAGTAGTAGTAGTAGTAGTACTAATAGCAGTTAAAGAATAAGTAGTAGTAGTAGTAGAAGCAGTGACGGTGGTGGTCGTAGTAGTAGCAGCAGTAGTAGTAGTAGAAGTAGTAGTAGAAGTAGTAGTAGTAGTAGTAGTAGTAGTAGTAGTAGTAGTAGTAGTAGTAGTAGTAGTAGTAGTAGTAGTAGTAGTAGTTGCAGTAGCAGCAGCAGCAGTAGTAGTAGTAGTAGTAGTAGTAGTAGTAGTAGTAGTAGTAGTAGTAGTAGTAGTAGTAGTAGTAGTAGTAGTAGTAGTAGTAGTAGTAGTAATGAAGATGAGGGTCTTACCTCATCAAGATATTCATCTGTGTAAGATAAGAAAATATGTGACATTCCAACTATTCAAGTTATTTTTGACAGCAGTGTGTTTTGTCAAACTGGGGTCCAGAGCTACCAAAGTTTGACTGGTTTGGGGTAACTTGGCTGTTCTAAATGGTAGTCATGCTTCCATATATGGGTGGCCAACAAATATGTCAATAAGGGGTAATTGAGGAGGGATTATATATTTATGTCTTAAGTAGATTGTTGAGTATCTTTTTCCGATTCTCATAAAGCATGTCAAGAATTTTTTCGCAACCGACATCTGAAAATTTGATAATTTGTGAACAATGGGAGTGGTTGTCTGGAAAATAAAAACAGATATTTCTTGAAGATAGATAAGACAGATATGAACAATTCCAACTAAAGCAGGTAATCACTGGAGGTATGAAAGATTGCCTTGATGATTCTATATTTTCTTTTCCTGCCTTCAAGTGTCATCTTCCTTCTTGATAAATATTCCAAGATCTCATGCACCTGCTTTCTTACAGAACTGGACAGGGATTGGACAACTGGGCGATAAGCATTTTTATCAATTTGATTCGAGAAAGAAACATTTTTAAAAATTGATAAGCATCGAACATCCGGACGGTGTCAAAAGCATTGTCATAGCAAGACAGCCACCTCGTACCAGCATACATTTGAGGCACAGTGAAAGGCACTTTCAAAACATCACCAAATAAAGTCTGTGTATAAGTCCGAAAATAGGGATTGCAATTTTCTGCAAAAAGCTAAACTCCATTATTTGCTTATGGTGACAAGAATCGCTGTCTACATCTAATAGAAATAGGTGCTCTTTCCTGTCAAATGCAGGTTTCCACACCAGAAATATAAATTCTCATGACAACACAGCTATCGTATAGAATGGGAACAAGGTTGTCAGTTCATTTCAACAACAAACACAAAAATTGCTTCAGAAATATTGGAAGATGTCGCCCTTCATAGTTACACCGATGCAAGATGATGAATTCTTAGGGAGCGTTCACATATTACGTCATCAGCTAGGGGGGGAGGGGGGGTCTACCAAATGTTGACATGTGTTGACATGGGGGAGGGGGGGGGGGGGTCAGACCCAAGATGATGTCATCAAAACATAGGCAAATTAGGCCTATTTTATTAAATGCAAGCATTCCAAATAAATTAGCAAAAAGGTGAAAAATTAATTAAATGATGGAATCATCAAAACCGATTGAACTGCTCAAACTGCTTGCTACCATTCAGTTTTGATTCTGAAAAGTTTTCTTCATCAATCATTTGATTTGGTTGTGTCTAGTTTATTAAATATATTTTGGAGTTTTCATCTGAAGAATGAGTAATAGTATTAGTAATACACGTCTCTATGCCACCACCTGTACCACTTGCTTCATGTGATGATGGTTTGGAGATAGGCAATAATGGAAGATTTGGAAGCCTATTTCAAAGTTTGTTCCTTTCAAAACAGCTAAAGATAAATTGCTATGATGAGTATTGCCCATCTCTCAAGAAACAAGATGGGAAAGGGGTATCACTTCTCAAAAGGCGAACTTGCCCTAAATGTTCATTGTATCACTCCTCGATCACAGCAATGAAAGACCATTCACGAAAATGCGGCATACAAGAAGAACAGCAAATGGGAGAAAGTGATGACGATGAAGATGAAATTGATGATACTATTTATAGTACATTGCCAGAGCTCCAAGGCAGAAACATTTTTGAATCAATTAATTTTATGTTTGGAAATTGAAACAGAAATTCATTCCACTAAAAGACTAATATGCTATAATAATTTGCCTCCTATACTATTTTAAATTACACTTTCTGAAATTTTTTTAATAGCACCTGCACCAAGTAGCCTAATTTAAATAATGTTTGTTAGATTTTATCTTTGCAAATTTAAATTTTATGTCCCCATTGTATCGTAAAACATAAATTATCAACAGTTTCTGAAATTAATAAAATGTCTGAATGTGTTTTATCAAACGTTGATAATCAATGTTTATGGTTTGAAAAATGAATAATAAATATTGTGAAATTAAAGTTATCTTTTAGTTTTTATTAAATTAGATGACGTCATCATCTGTTGGGGGAGGGGGGGGGGGGGGGGGGTCAGGTCAATGATGACAAGTGATGACTTGGGGGAGGGGGGGGGGTCTAAAAAGGGCAAATTTTTGATGACGTAATATGTGAACGCTCCCTTACCTACTCTTTTATATAACTGACAAGAATTGATAAGACAATTGATAAGATAATTGATATCAATGTTTAAAGAAAATGGTAAACTCTTCAAATCCTCATCAACAGCGTCCTTAATTGTTGTTGCCAAACCAATCTTAATCTTCTAGGTAAGCAGCAGAAGTCTTTCCCAGACGAACACCAAACAAAGCCTGGGAATCTCGACGACATGCCGTAGCCAAGTCTAATAATCCTGAAGCCATCGTCCACTGCAAAGTTCTACCATGAACGCAACTATACCATGGCCTCCATTGTCCTCACTCTATCTGATAAAGGAACTCGCTTTATGGGTACATCAATATTCTTTGCACAATTAACACTTGGACCCTGATCAATGTTTTCATTGACCACTGAAAATGGTTTCTGAATTGGGTTTTGCAAAAATAGGAGAAAGTATCTTTGCTGAGGAGGTTACAACAAAACTTTCCAATCCGTAGTTGGACTGTCTCAGTTTTATGTTCTTTACATGTGTCTGTTTTTACATGTTCTTTTATAGTACCGAGTCCCTTGCCGCTGTAAGAAAACAATGAATTGCATCATTCGCATCTTGCCTTTCCACTCAAATTAATCTTCCCACCGCTGTTACCAATCTTTAAAACACCTACTGAATCCACACTAACCTGCTGGTCGAGCCAAGAAAATTTCCATTTATTTCGACA
>NC_088365.1:39401373-39408873 GCF_034508935.2 Berghia stephanieae
GGATATGATCCACTTTATAGATTTAGGTTTGTCTGACAGAAGGAAAGATAGTGTGTGTTTGTTTGTTTGTTTTTAATGGTTTACGGCGCTTGCAACACATTTAGGTCATATCAGCGCCAGTAAAAAGGATGAAAATGGGATAGTAAAAAGTTCTAGAATTACAAATAAAGCACCCAAGAAAAAGTAAGACATAGGGGAAGGAAACAAAAAGGGACCAGATGTAGATTCCAAGAGCATACCACCAATCTAATTAGTTTGAGATCACCTATAAGTCTCATCCGGGCACAAAGAGGAATACATTCAAATGCTTACATTATACATTTAAAATAACAAATATAATAATACATAACAGAGAGATGATTTACAAGGAAAAAAATATCATCTCCCAAAACAATAACTGTGCATTTGACTGTTTCCCTTCCAGTTAGGACTCTGGCCAGGGTCAGGACAAAACCAAGTAATCTCATTCCAAGACAAAGACAGAAAGCATGTTGGAAAACAGATATAAGGGGATAGAAGAATAGTATGTACCCCTTGCCCACTATGGGAGGTCAGGAACCCCACCCAGGTGTGTGTGTGTGTGTGTGTGTGAGTGAGAGAGAGACAGACAGAGAGACAGAGAGAGAGAGAGAGAGAGAGAGAGAGGAGAGAGAGAGAGAGAGAGAGAGAGAGAGAGAGAGAACTGCTCAAAGTAAATATAGTGATAGGTACAGGAAGATTAAAGTGAAAAACCAACCGAGGTTAAAGTACTTAGTGAACTTTATTATTAGGTGTGTATGTGCTTTATTTGTTAATCGTAAATATTAAGTTAACGTATGTTTCATGTTGACAATTGCCAGGAAATTAACGTATTAATTGAATCCTCTGTGTTTGTGTGTGTGTGTGCTCTTGTAAAGGCGTCAAAATGAGGACATCCATAGGTTACACAAGCCACACAATGAGGACATTTTCAAATAGAGGTCCAACATTTTGGACCTCATTTTTTAAAGACCTCTATGGTCTATGTAATGTCTAGAATGAGGACCTGAAGTGGAAATAAAACGAAGACCTCATTTTGTCCACTTCATTGGTATGGTGTGTATAGCCCATTATACACATATTTTGATCTTATTTTCACACACAACCCACGGACTCATGAGCAAGTCATTCTCGTGTCATCTTTTGAAATGCTTTATTTGATTGGCTGATTTCAGCCAATCAAATAAGAGTTTAGTAATCGCAGTTCCGATTGTTCTAGTTTCGATTTCCTGAAAAAAGTTTGCGAGGGTCTAAAATCAACATGTCTACTAAACGTTTGACTTTCAAGAACTTTGTTTCACATTTGCAGGAATTAAATGAAAGGTAAGATATTAAATTATAGTATTTTGTTTTTATTACTTAGTAGTCACACTAATTATTCTTCATAACTTTCTTTCAGACTTTCATGTAAACACAGTTTCGACTTCGACAAAGTTGTGACTGTGCCCTGTACCTGTGCTCTTTTTTAACTATTGAAGAAAAATACCAACCGTGTCATAAGTTTTTCTTTCGGATTAAATATTCTATGGCAATATATCCTTTTTGTGTCAGCATCTATTGTAAAATTTGAAACAAATGTGTAGTTTGTAAGAATATAAGTCAATGTTTAGATCTGGTCATGACGCGCTTACTTCGATCTACATTGTTGTGTCTCGGGTGGGGGTTATAACAGGCTGGAAACTAAGTTGGCAGTGAACACTGAAACAGTTCCAATTGATATATAACTAAATAATGCATTGATAGAAATTTTCCCTGTGTGCTCGCTTTCTTGTATCAAGTCATGTAAAAAAATAAACCAACTTGATGTCTTATTAATATAAATAAGTTAAGTAAGAATACCACTTGACCATAACGTTCTCCATCACTATCACTAACATTTTCTCTGTCACCACTACCTACAGTCACTGAACTCACACTCTGATCATGACCATCATCACCATTGTCAACAAAAATGCTTTAACTTTTACCTTTAATATTATCATTGTTGCTGTTATCGTCACTTACTTTTAATGAGTCTTTGCTCATCTCGTCTTATCATTTGTAATGGTAGACCTAATCACTGGGTTTTGATATTTCATACACAGAAAATCACAAAGAGACAACAAAGTATCAGAATCTCCGAAAGAGGATGAAGATAATGAAGTAAACAGGAAACACGACATCTTAAAACCAGAAGCAGAACTTGACCCGAGTGACCCTGATTCTATCAGAAATCCTTTCACTGATAGTTCCTCTAGTGAATGGTATGTTTTAAAAGTAAAATAATTGGGATTGCTAACCTCATTATTTCTTGAAAATTAATTATCTACTCTCCTGGAATGATTTAACATTTTTTAATTACTAAGAGAAATAACGTTGACTATAATATTGATATTGATAATAATTTTGATGGTTAGTGGTCAGACTAATGACCATGAGCAATATGTGATTTTTCGTCTGGTCGGTGTGACCTTTTGAGACACTTAACATTTATTACGACATTCATCACAGATGTGAATATGGTGAGAGTACTACACTACCATGTATATTGTGTAAGTTTCCAGGAAGCTGTTAGAATAAATTATATGTTCTGAGGTACCCGCTCCTTCTTTTTTCTTCTTTTTTTATGTAGCAATTTATTTTTTTTATTTTGAATATTTTATTTGTTCAATTGTTCTGTAAAGGAACAAATACAGATTATTATTATATATATATATATGAAACCATTTTCTTTCAGGGAGCCCAATTCCACCGATGAAGAAGACATTAAACTTTCAGACGAAGAGATATCAAATAAAAGTTCAAGGTAAGCAAATGGGGATTTGAAAATTCTTAGTCCAGTGTTAATCATATTGCTAAGTAAATAAAAATTAAATATATACATAAGCTCCAGAAAGGCTAGTCCAAAACTGTGGGTTAATCCGTAATGCAAAAAAAAAAAACCCCAACCTATTTCTCTATTGTATTGTCTATAGTGAATAATCTGGAAAGACGGTTAATCTGAGGTAATTTCTTGTTCCCAAACATTTCGTATTAAGCATTGTGACCTCCATTCCAATCAAAATGTCTCATTATAATTGAGATCTCATTTTAACTGATCTCCTATGAAAACAAAGTATGGTAAAAAGAATAAAAAATGTTGCATTTATAAAGCGCTTATCTACGGTCTAAGCACTTTACAATGACAATTCACTTTCCCAATAAACAGCAAACATGTAACACATAGGACAAGACAGGCGACCTGTTAGGTGCGTTACAATTTAATGGGACAAAGACAGAGCTGTCTTAACTGCCAGGTACTCATTTACACCTGAGTTGAGTGAGCTAATGCATTTAAAGGACACAACGCCCTGACAATAATTTCTGGGAGACAAGTTTTTTGTCACCCATCCGTTCACCCATCATGTTCAATATGGCTTGACTATTCCAATTGATGAGACGTGGTTCCACTTCGGCCACTATTATTACAACTACTACAATAGATGCCGGATTCAAGCACGGTATTTGTGAGGAGAGAAAAGTGTGCTTGAATGCGAAATTGACTTTATATTGTTTTTATCTCTAAAAAAAAGGGTATTTTTTTAACGCCCATTTAAACACAGAATAAGTTATATAAAAGGCGACACCTCCGATTTAAAGTAAGTGTGCGATAGAACTATGGGATACAGCCGTGAAAACTCTGGTTTTGAGAAAAAATTCCACTGTGGGATTCGAACCCCTGCCCTCGAGGACCAAAGGCGAGTGACATAACCATTTGGCTTACTTATTTCTGTCTTATTATGATACACGTCTTTTCTTTATCTCTGGTCTTTTTAGACGTTTGCTTTGTGTGGTAATGTTTTTTATCTTTTCTTTTCTTTTTTTTTTTTGCATGTGTGTGTTTGTGCTCTTGTAAAGGCGTCAAAATGAGGACATCCATAGGTTACACAAGCCACACAATGAGGACATTTTCAAATAGAGGTCCAACATGTGTGGAATCCATTGTGATGGTGGGTGGATGGGGTGAAAAAATGAAGATAAAAAATTGCCGACCTAACTGACTGCTTTTGGCTAGAGTGTAAATTCATTGAAATGTTCATGTAATTGTATCTTTTCATGAGTGGACTGAGAAAAATAAGAAAATCGCACTCCATTTTTATCCAGCCATATTATAATTGTTCTATTTCTTCTTATTTCTCAGCTACCCGGTGGATCAACACATCAGCGATTCTTGCTCCTCTTCTGGAAGTGCAAGCCCTCAGTATCCCATGCTGTTCACAACAAACACGAACGCTCTACCAATTGATATACAGCCACAATTTAAGAAATGGAGTAAATATCATTCATGTTTTTATTGTGATAAACAGATTATCAAAATGGCTAGACATTTAGAAATGAAGCACAAAAATGAGTCATCTGTTGGTGAAATATTGTCATTGCCAAAAGGGTCTAATGAGAGAAGGAAAGCTTGGGTGAAGATAATAAAAGAAGGAGATTACAAACATAACTTTGATGTATTGGAAAAAGGAGAAGGTATATTGATTCCAAAATATCGAGGAAAAAATGTACAAGTTGATGCATTTGTTCCCTGTCCCACTTGTAAAGGCTTATATCGCAAAAAAAAAAGTAGCAGCTCATTCCTTAACCTGCTGTACAAGAAACCCTAGACGGGCCTATAGGGAAGGGAGTCTTATGTTACCTGTACCAAAGAATGTTTCAAAGTCCTTGTGGCAAAATGTCTTAAAAAATGAAAGATGACTCGATATCCCAGAAGGCAAAAAGCGATGCATTGATTATTGCATTTGGAGAGCGAACATACCACAAACGTGATGTTGAAGAGCACACTGCTGGCCATATTAGTGGTAGAATGAGAGAACTTGCGCGACTCGTAATAGATTTAGAAGATCGGTCAAATGGAAATATTAAATCCCTCACAGATGCTCTCCTTGTGAAAAACTTTGACACCCTTGTAGAATCTGTCCGCAGTGTTGCAGAGTATTCGGATGAAACACATTCATTTGGGAAGGGTTCCCTTGCTCTCAAGCTCGGATTCTCTGTAAAGAAATGTGCATTCATACTGAAGTCACATGCCATCCAAAAGAGTGACCAAATGCAGAAAGATAATGCTGATAATTTTTTATCCCTTTTCACTGGAAACTGGTGTGATCACATTTCATCATCAGCAAGCCAATCACTAGAAAGAAGGAAGTTCAACAGCCCCCAACTACTCCCTTGTTGTCAGGATGTAGAAAAACTGTACAGTTATGTTAAGAATCTAAAAGTGGGTGATTATCCCTCTGTAGCAAAAGCAGCTTTGTGTGAAATTTCTCTTTTCAACAGAAAAAGAGGTGGTGAGGTTCAGCGTTTGACTCTAGAGAATTTAGAAATGGGCAAAAAAAATCAGGAACCCGTTGATGATGAGATCATTCAATCTCTTACAGAAACAGAAAGAAGACTTGTTCAAACATTCACTCGCATAGAAATCAGAGGCAAATTCAATCGCCGGGTAGCTGTACTACTGACACACTCAATGTTGACCAAAATTGACACCATCATGAGGGAAAGAGATAGATTATCAATAAAGAGCAAATACCTCTTCGCTACTCCAAATGGAGAGAGGCCATATCGTGGAAGCGATGTCATTAGAGTTATGGCAATTGAAGCTGGTGTTTCCAATCCACATATTTTTACCTGGACGTCTTTAAGAAAACAAGTTGCAACTATATCCAAGCTTTAGAAATTTCTGACACTGAACAAGACCAGTTAGCTCAATTTCTGGGACATGATATCCACGTTCACCGCGATTTTTATCGCTTACCTCATGACATTCTCCAAAAGGCCAAAGTTGCAAAAATACTTATGAAAATCAACGCTGGGAAAAGCACTTCTGTGGAGGACTACTCACTGGAAGGAAATTTTGAATTGGAACCAGATAACAACAGTAGTTCAGGAGAGTCAGATATGGATGAAGAAGTGGAGAAATGCCAAAAAGACACACAAGAATTAGGGCCAAGTGAGATCAAGGAGCCATACGCTCTTGTAGACAGATATGAACGTGTGGGACTTAATGAGAATTCCTCTGATACGAGAAAAAGTGGGAAAAGGCATAAATGGACACAAGCAGAAAGACATGCAGTTCTTAAACACCTTTCGGTATTCATAAGAATGAAAAAAGTACCCGGTTAAAGCAGATATTGAAAGAGCAATAAATCAAGAACAATGTCTAAATGCAAGGTCATGGCGAAATGTTAAGGATTTCTGTTACAACGAAATAAAAAAATCTGTAGGAAAGTATTAGTCCAAAAATAACAGTAACCTACATGATTGATTATATTAAATCCATATAAAAATTTTGTCACTTTCTTTTTTAACCTCCTCTTGATATAAGAAATATTGTGTACATGATATCTTTCAGATATCAATGACTCTTACGATGGCTGAACATGTCTGTCTATAAAATTGCCTGTTGCTAAAGAAGTTTTTTTAGCTAATGGATGATTGTTATGAAACTCAAACATAGTTTTTATTCAATAGTGTTTTTAATGGACGATTGTATCTTTGTCTTGCTGAATGAAATGCAATATCACATATAACTTTTGTGGTGACATGAGTACTTTTAAAATTATTTCCTTTACATGATAATTTGTATTGCTATGTGGTCTAGAGGTTAGCAACACGACTTCTGATCCAGTGTTAACTGAAGTCATGGATTCAAACCCCATTGAGTAGTTGAGTCCTTGATCGGAAAAAGCGCTTAAATCCCATTTTCTCATCATACTCTGGTGTAAAATGAGTATCTCGCTGTTAACAATGTTGTCAATGTCCCGAAAACTAATGTTCGAGTCTAATACTAATATGCTGCATGACTCGCCCTTTGTGTTGAGTGTTGTTGTGGCTGGGGACCCATTGTAAAGTGCTTTGAGCACGTTTAGTGGATATTGTGTTGTATAAATGCTCTCTTTTGTTAATAATTTTATATATGATGAATTGTTAAAAATGACTGTTTCTAATCCAAATGCAGTCACCTGGGCTAGTCTAGTAAAAACTTTATTGTACCATTGTGGTCTGGGGATTTATTGGGAATTACAAAGTGTAAAACATGTTGATTTGTTCTTGTCTCTTTACAAAGAATACAAGGCATGTATATACAAGAATGGAATGAAGAGGTGGCAAATACAGGTTCATTTCAACTTTTCAAGAACATCAGGTCATAATTTAAATATGAAGAATACTTGAATATGGTGAACATGTCTCACCGTATTTCTATCACAAAAATTAGACTTAGTAAGTTGGCATTAGGGAGAGGCTAAATAGGCTACATTAACTTGTTCATTGGCCTTGTATGATTAATACTGTTGAGTGTATTTACTCATGGAGCCAGTGAAGGAAGGATACAGTGGGCTGAACACCTGCTTGTCTATTTTTCCTGTTCCATAGTAATCTCCAACTTGCACTTGACCTTGTCCTTTAAATGGTACTTAAGGTTTAGTGCACAGTTGACCACTACACTGCAATAGACGGTAT